>NW_008237919.1:16439496-16464440 GCF_000691975.1 Corvus brachyrhynchos
GGGGCTCCCCCCCGGGGAGCCCCGACTGCGGGAGCTGCGATGGAGGCTCCCCACAGGCTTTCCCAGGAACTTCTCCTGCGGCCTGCGAGGGGTGAAACTGCCCGGCCGATCCTTGTGACCCTTCCAGCCCCGAACCTGCGCCCGCCTGTTCTCCCCAAACCCCCAAACTGCGGGATTTGAGTGAGGGCGGACCTTCGCTATCCCTCAGGGCCTTGCCTAGGGATCAGGTGCTGCTCAGGACCCTGCCCAGGTCTTGCTCGGGTCCTGCCATGCCCTGAAATAAGGATGCTGACCACACATGGGGTTTTTTGTACTGAAACTCCACTTGGGAGGAAGCAGCGCTGTCACAGCTCTTTCCCCCATGAGTTACCACTGTTAAATATTCCCCCTTTTCCCAAACCATTCCTATATAAGGGGCAGGAAAGTGTCAGGAATGTGATTTCAGATGGGTGCCCTGTGACTTGGCCGTTTGGCTGTTGGGATATTTAAAAAGTGTCTCTGCTGAGCAAAAGGGCTGGAATGCCTTTGAGTCATGCATGTCACAGGTGATCGATCTGTCGTCTCCACCTTGTTCCTCCTTCTCTAAAAGACTTCTAAAAGATCACCCCGCAACCCCTCGCTGGCTTTGAGAGCAGAGGTTTGCAAGGGGAGGAAGAAGGTGACACATAAAAAGCAAATCTCATTTTAGGAAGCTCAGTTTAAACCCAAAGCAGATTTACTTTCAGGTCTTGTAGTCCCTCTGCAAAAGCTGCCACTGGGATTCTATTTGATTATCCTGTACCCAGTAAACTGGGAATACCCTACATTTTTTCATGGTCCATGCCACTCTTCCAGTAGCAAGTCAGCTATTTTTTTGTTTGTTTTTATATAACACTTTCCTGGCCAGCCCACTTTAAAAAGAGCTGGCTAATAGTTTGGCAATAGAAACAGCTACTTAAATGTTCCTGCAAGCCAGGTCTGCCCTCCGTCCTCTGCGCGTCACTGCTGTGTCAAGACCCTGCTCAGCCAACAAAGTTGCTTCAGGAATCTTGTCACCCTGTGCACACTGCCACCATTTGTCCACTGACAAAACAGTTGCTCCATGCCCTCGCCAGACCGCCTGGAGCCTTCACAGGAGTTCCTTTTCCAGCCATTTTTCCCTGCACAGTGAGAACCATGTGGACATCGCGCTTGTGAGCAGAGAGGGAACTTGTACACCAAGCAGAGAGGGTGGGAGTGGAACTGAGCTGTGCTAATCCAGAGCACTCAGATGGGTACATCACAGCTCAGTGTTAATGGGAATGATTTATTTAAACAAGATTAGGGAAAAAAAACCCCAACCAACTCTTAGTTTGTCTCATTCACAAGAGCCTCTTTCTCTGTTTCCGCTCCTGTGCTGTGCAACAACACCTCTCATACAGTTCCTGTGGCCAGGTTGGCTGCTTCTACCACAAGTTTCAGCTCTCATTATCCCTGGCACATTCATTAGTGACACATTCACTAAACAGTGCTTAAAATTAACTCGTTCCCATGCCCAGACCTGCCTCTTCTTCAAATTTGATTCTCCCTGCAACCCCTTTGTTCTCCTTCTGCCTCGCCTGCACTTCTTTGAATGGGAGTTCAATGATTTCTTCTGAGAATGTACAGATTAAATTAAAACTAATTTAGTTTCTGTGTAATCTCTCCTCTCAGTGATCTTCAAAGCCTTTCTTGATGCCTTTCCCAACTTGAATTTTCATTTCTCCTCCTTCTTCCCTTTGCTTTTCCTTCCTTTCCTAACTGCTACTTTCTATTCCCGAGCTCCCCCCTCACATACAACAGGTGTAGAAATTCCTCATCTACTGTTTCCCCCTCACCCCAGTAATCCCGTATTTTGGTCGCCTTTGTAGTTAAAGTTACTCCATCTTTTACTCTCCTCAGCCTCTTACTCTTTTTGTGATTTCAGTAGATGTTTTAACTCCCTTGATCTTAAAGCTTGTGACCAGAATGAAGAAAGCCTGGTTCCCCACACATCTGTGCCTCGTTGTTTGTTAGCTTTAAGGTGTAAGGCGAAAGTTTTAACTGAAATCTCTTCCAAAGTTATGATTTATTTAAGGTTTCTCTTTAGTCAGTGGATGCCGTTGCCCAAAAGTTCCTGCTGCAGATTTTCCATGATTTGGGGAGAATGTGATACATCCTCCCTGTTCCACAACTTATTTTCATGAAAGTCACAGGAACTAAATAATTGTGTCAGCTTTAATCCTGTCGGGGGTAAGACACTAGATTAAAACATTATTAAATGACGTGGGTACACCCTCAGATGTACCTCTACCTACATGACATGACTGTATAAACCTCATTCCCACAAGAAAATAACCTAAAAATCATTCTTGATCAAACTCGTGACTTCCAGCTCACTGAAAGCTCTGATCCCACTCACTGTCAAGAGGTCCCTGCTTTTCAGTTTGTCTTCAGTCATCGCTGATACAGCTTCTGCAGGCTTAATTTTTAAATCTTAAGCTTAATTTTTAAAACATCACAGCTGAAATGGCTCCAGGAGATGAAGATTTAAGAAAAGCTCTAAAAATTACAGGACCATTGAGAGAAGCTGGCAACTTGGAAAACAGGAGCAGCAGGGGAAAAGAATGAAGAAGTAACTGAGATGAGTGATCCAAAGGCAAACAACAAAAAATACCAACAAAACGAAACAGAAAGAGAAAGGACAGACGCCTTTTCTTTCTGTTTCTAATTGTCCAAACAAGGAGCGTTGTCCCTCATCAGATCTGCAAAAGAACAAGGATCCAATCCATAGGATGGAAGACAGAACTCCCGAGGAAATTCTCCATACTACAAATCTTAAAAGGATTCTTACACAGCTGATGAGGTTTTATGCTCTGAGCCCCCATTGGTATGGGTGCACTCGCTTCAGTGCAGTGGCGAGAGGGCTGCTTTTCTTTCTAAAAGAGCAAAAGCCACATGGCAGGGTGAGCGAAATGCCATTTTAATATTTTGTAATAGCAAATGACAAGTACATAAAAATGGGGTTTGGCAATATTCAGGCAAATAATAGAACACTCAGATTCTCTATCTTCTGCTACCTTCTTCACATTGTACGTATTAAATACACTTACTAAGTATAGCTCATTCCTTAAAGCATGCCCAGGTAAGTTTCTGGGGTCAGGACCTTACTCAACTACTCAGAACAGTCCCTAGTATATAAGAGCACCCCTCACAGCTGGCACAAATAATTGCACACACTAAACTGTTGAGGTCCTGCCTCATCAAATGAGAAAAGCACTTTCCCAAATCTCTTCTCTGGAATACACTTTCAGTATCAATTTAGGCACAATAGATTGTGTAAGCGTACTGGAGGGCAAAACTCTATCCTACATACAGCTGCTAAAGGAATTAGGCTTACTCTGACATCCTCAGCAATTACCACATTATGAATATTACAACTGTGTGCTAAACATAACATTCATCTGCATTTAACCTGTTCAGATCACTTCTCGTGCCTCTTGACTCTGTACATGGCAACTCTTTCATAATTAAGCTTTCAAAGGCAACATTTACATGGAGGTGAAGGGATGGGCTTCCATGCAGGTGGCAGTAATCTCTACTCCTAACTTGTGGCATAAAGCCAGTAATTGCAGTGATAAGACTGGAATAATCTAAAGAGAACAGGGTTTCCCCCAGATTTCCATAAAAATCAGGTGAGTTTTTAAGTGCTGATCTCCTGACAATAGGAGGCCTCTGCAGAAAACCAGTTTCTCCTTTCGTCACTCCAAGGGAATAAAAAGGATGTAGGAAGACATGTCAACAACTTAGATGTCCTCTGGCTGTTTGGAGAGCATTCCCAAGAGCAGGCTTGGTGTGCCCTGTTTGCAGGCACAGCACATTCACATCTGCAGCCACAACTTTATGTGGCATAGGAGGAGCCTGGAAAAAATGTGTGATTTACTTTATAGTGGATACACCTTTTAAGATTTTAAAGCTGAAATTAATGAGTTAACTCAGTCTAAATAAATGCTAAGCTTTGCTTGAACTAGATCATGGAGATCTGCGTAACTCGGCTGGGAACACTCCCTCTGGAGAAATTAAGAGCTCGTGTCCCACAGCAGGACTTGGGCTCAGACCAAGAGCTGGCACTGCAGTGCAGCACTACTGCAAGGAGTTTCTGTGCAGGGATCAGGATGCCATCCTTTGAATCAGCTGTTATTGGCTTATGTTTTTCCACCCTCTCTCTTCAGTAGAAAAATCAACCTACTTAAAGCCTCCTTAAACAAAAGGAAAAATTAGAAATGTCTTATTCAATATTTCTCCTCATGTTAAATCAAATTTGAATTTTCCAGAGCTGTACATTAGCTGAATCACTGGCTGCACGCTACTCACTCCATCTGTTTATATGGTTGAGTCACTGCATTACCAGTATTTTAACACGTTACTTGGAAAGAATTGGAAAGATCTGGAGGACAAACTCCCAGAGCTCTGTAAGATAATGTTCCCTTCTCTGTGTTCTGTAGCACCATACTCTACTCATTGCTCCCTTTCTGCTACAAGAAAGATGTTAATTGGAACAAACTGCTATTTTAGGAGTAAAAGCACAGCTTCCACCTAAAAGCTGAAGATCGAGCTGTGATGCAGAAATCCACTGTCACCTCCCTATGTGCCGAGTCTTGCCCTGGGAACTGTGCAAGGAGTTCCATGGTGATGGAACAAACATCCTTCACAACCCAACTTTTTGTTGTATCTTTTTTCCACTTGAGATACAACAACATATACAGGTTACCTTCTGAGGGCAAACTGTCTGCTTTTAACGGTGCCGAAAGCTGAGAGTATCTTAGTGTTCCAAGGTTCTTCAAAAGTGTGCTATATGTAAAAAGAAATTTTTATTTACCTCTGTGTAGAAGGTGGGGAGGCTGGAAGGGGGCAAAAAACAGGTTTGAAAAACAGAGTCACAAGGACAGGGGTGGAATTGCTGATACACATTTTGTGAAAAATATAAAAAGAGAGTATTTTGTATGAATCTCACCATGGAGGACTATGAATGCATTCATGTTATTCTGGGAGTTGAGAAGCAGAAAGTGAAACCAACTGAAATAAAAGAAAACCAGTGAGACTAGTTTTGCTTTTCAGACCAGGGGTTAGATCCAACTCTCAGAGAAGTCGGTGGAACAATTCCCACCAGCTTGAGCAGGATTTGGATTCAGCAAAGTGAAATGCAGAAAAAATAACCAGGAAGCACTAATGAAAGGTTCTCAAACACTGGTCTACAGAGCACTTTCTTCAGTCCGTAGAGACCTGACTTCCCTCTCCATTACTCATTTACTTCCAGCTGCTTTTATGGGTTTTGGAGCATTATGGGTTTTGGAGCTGCATTTTGGAGTCCTGAAGGACTGCGAGGTGTTGGTAACCAGGAATGAGAATGGCTGGCCAGCAGAGCTGGCACTTTTGGAGATAGAAGAGGAAGGAATTCAACTGCTGAGCAAATAGGGAAGGAATAAAGAAGGGACTATCTGAAGGAGCAGAAGGACATTAAGCTGAAAGGATTAGGTGGCCTTCAGTGAGGATTAGGTGCTTTGCTGCCTAATGCAACTGTCTAGCCAGGTACCTAAGCTCCCAGCACAAAGCAAAAGCGAAGCTGAACCCCACACAGGCGTCTGTGCTGAGCTGAAAGCAAATAGGAAATGCCAAGGGCAGAAGCCTTCCACAAACATCCCCCTTCTCGTCTCTGCCAAGGTGGGATTTGTGGAAACTACCACACACCCCTACCCTGGGTGAAGGTAGACAAGCCCGTCTCTGATGGTCCACACTGCAGCACTTGCACCACCTCCTCCAGGCCCATGTCCACACGGACATCCCAGAGCTGACACACATTCCTACCACCACATCTGGCTGAAGCCTAGATCCTTGGAGCAGCCAGGCCTCTGGACCAGGCTCTGGATCAGCTGATGGGTTATGCTTGGGGCAGCATTCCCATCAATGCTGTCAGGCTCTTCCTCAACATGAGGGGCTGCTGTCATCCGAGTACAAGGACACTACATCCATTTAGGTTGGAAAAGACCTCCAAGATCATCAAGTTCCACCTTTAAAGATCTCTCTTTCTTGTCAACCAGAGCAAAGTACTGAGTGCCATGTTTAGAGGTTTCTTGAACACCTCCAGGGATGAGGACTCCACCACCTCCCTGGGCAGCCCCTTGCAATACTTGACAAACCTTTCCATAAAGAAATACTTCCTGATGTCCAACCTGAACCTCCCCTGGCACAGCTTGCACCTTTCTCAATCAGAAGTTGCAATCAGACCATCATATTCAATGGCCACTGGCAGACTTCTCCTCCATTAATTCCTTTATTCCCATTTTTGAACAGACTGCAATTCTATAATGTCCTTTTGCCTGCCAATAAGTCTCTCGTGGAGTTAGAATACCCAAGTCAGCCTTTCCTCACAAGAAAGAGGAGATCTAAGAGACTTTCTAGATAGTTTTTCTAAGATTTACTGATAAGAAAACATTCTAGGAAAGAAAGGCTGTGTCAACACCTTTCAGAGCAGTAAGGTACAGAGATCCCCATACTGGCTGTGCATGAAATAGCTTTGGATCTGGAAGCAGCAGAAGAAATACCAGCCTCATGCTGTGCCCAGGTTAGCTGGTGGGCTGGGAGGCAAATTGGCTTGAGACTGAATGCTCTGCTAGCAAGGCAGCGCCGCTTCTGGGATCCAGGCTTGTATCCCTGCCAAGCTCTGCTTCTTCCTCTGAGGAAGACTGGCCCATTCAGCCCTGGGCTGGGGCTGGGCAGCACAGAGATGCTTTGTGCATGACATTCTCCCAAAGCCCTGCAGTGCCTGCAGCTACAGACCCACCTCCTCCATGGACCACCAAACTGGGCAGTGACTTTTCAGCTCTTTTCAGTCCACAACATCCTGTTTATTTCCCAGAGCAGGTGCAGATTCCAAGGGAGAGGCTTAAGCCTCCTCCCATAGAAGGGGTGCCTGAAACCCCACAGACCACACAGCCCATACCATCCCTGTAGGGCCTCGTGTGTCAGGGGCCGTGCCCATCCAGCACTGGGATTCTTCCTCATCACACACAATATTTATTCATTGACCAGCACAGACAACATGGGAATGCTCTGTAGGGGGATGTTTAGGTTCAATATCAGGAAAAAGCTTTTCACTCAGAGAGTGGTTGTGCACTGGAACAGGCTTCTCAGGGCAGTGGTCACAGCCCCAAGCCTGACAGAGCTCAAGAAGCCTTTGGACAATGCTTTCAGGACATGGTGGGATTCTTGGGGTCCCAGCTCACAGCTCCAGGCAACAGCCAATGCAGCCCTGGAGAAGAGAGCTGTTAGCAAGTCATTCCCTTATACTCATGTAAGGAATAAGTCACATCAGTAAGACTTGTCTTTTTTACACCTAGTAAGTTAAGTTCATGTAGACTGCATCTCTTCTCTAATAATCTGTATCTTTTCATAGAAACAAAGAGTCCCAGAATGGTTTGGGTTGGAAGGGACCTTAAAGATCCTCTTGTTCCACTCCCCTGCCATGGGCAGGGACACCTTCCACTATCCCAGGTTGCTCCAAACGCCATCCAGCCTGGCCTTGGACACTTTCAGGGATGGGGCAGCCACAGCTTCTCTGGGGAATCTGTGCCAGGGCCTCGCCACCCTCACAGTAAAGAATTTCTTCCTAATATCCGATCTAAACCTACTGTCTGTCAGTTTGAAGCCATTCCCCCTTGTCCTGTCATTCCAGGACCTTGTAAATAGTCCCTCTCCAGCTCTCTTGTAGGTGTCCTTCAGGTACTGGAAAGCCACAGTTAGGTCACCCAACATATTTTAAAAGCTTTACTGTCATAAATACAGCATTGATCAGGGTCAGACAGAACACACTGGAATCAGCATAGACCTTTCAAAAAGTGCCAGAAACAATACTGCTTCTGGCTTTGTAGCTGTTCATAGAGCAGGACCAGCACTGCAGTCCATTTCATGACTAAACCTTGCTCTCCATAAGTAGTTTAAAGCAACAGAAAAGGCAGAGATGAAATCCACTCTTCATCGAGAGGTGACTCTTGCTCTGCTCCCTCCCCATTTCAGGGATTTACAGTTCAGCTGCCTCCAGGGTTTGTTTCCCTCTATTCTACTTTCTGACAACTATCACCAAACCCAGTCAGAATTGTGCTTTTGTTTTGCATTGCCTTCTCCAACTCTCTTCTAAAAATGGTCATGCTTTTGCTTTTCTAGTCACACAGGAATCAAAAAGCTGTTTCAAACCCAGCGTGTTTGTCTCAGCACAACATCCCACGGATAAAACGTGTGCCTACTTTGCATGTCAATCTTCATTATTTTCTTTACTTCAATCAGACACAGGAAAACAATCATGAGACACTCAGCAGATTATTTTTTTCCTCAGTGCTTTTTCAGGATGCTGGCATTCCTTTGGCTGCCAAGGAAGATATTCCCTGGCTCCACAGTGTCCATAGGCAGCAAGCAGCCGAGCTCCCATGCTGCACTGTGTGCGACAGACTGCGTTTGCATGGTGAGATTCAATCCTGTCTGCTTTTAGGGACATTCTTTCTTTTTGAAAACTTGGGAACAAAGTTTTACATTATCAAAAGTTTTGTGTTTTGTGTTTTTTCCCCCAATTAGTGTAACACAAGCTCCATGTAGCCAGAATCTGTGGTGACTATAAATTCCAGCTGCTTCCCTGGTAAGCACAGTGGTAGGACGCTACTGAGGCAGTTAAACATGGAAAAATGGAAGCTTTCAGAACCTCCATTTTCCTGTCATACCTAGAGCCAGCCTTGCCCCTTTTTCATACTCCCGTTCCGTTTTGTATCACCACCTCCACTGCTGACAGTCCTCTTTTCAATGGGAATATCACAGCTGCAGCCACTGCCAGAATCTCTTGGCAAAGGAGCTGCTCTCTGAGTCAGAGCCTAATGCCATTACAAGGTCTGCAACAGCTGCAGCAGTCAGACATCTGCAAGTCATTTGAACATTTTATGATGAATAAAAACTATCCATTACATAGACCTATACATTATATATTTAACCCTAATACTTATTCAGTTACACTAACAATAACCTTTTCCCTCTGCATGCTGTAAACTTCTTTGGCTTCAGCACATGTTAACAGAGATACTCAGAGCTCCAGTCTGGTGGAGCAGTCCCTGTGTACATATTATCTAACTTTTCTACCTATTTAACCATGAAATGATGGAAAGAAAGAAAGAAAGTGAATGCAAAGCTATAAAACTCATACCATGCATAAGGAAACCATTTTTATATAATTACATGAGACTGCATACAAACGGAGGATACAAAACAATGAGAAATGCAGAGGAAGAATGAGAACATGGACTCAAAATGTATAGGGAAGAGATCTGATTATGATATGCACAGATCTCAGACCCATCCAGATGTCTCCAGCCAGCATCCTGATCCTCGACACTGCAGCCAAGCCATTTGAAATCTAAAAAATCAGAATACCAAAGACAGGGGAGCAAGGCTTATGGAAAAAGAAACTGGAGTTGCAAGTAGTTAAAATCCTTTAAAATAGTAATGACAATAAAGAAACATAAATGTGGTTTCATGAAGGAAATATATCCACAGCCACAAATTATGAAGTCAGCCCTCCAGGACATTACATTCCTCATGCAACCTGCTGAGCCCGCTCCACATAAATAGGTGTAAAATACACTCACCGGCTGGGTGACTTCAGGGATGGAGCCCCATATGTGATTCCCTACCACTGAGTCCTCTACATATGTACACTTTACAACACTAAATGCAAACTGGGCAAGACATACCTCTCCCTGAGTTTCACCAGTTTTAGTGTTTTAAAAAGACAAGGCAAAAGTCTGACGTGACAGGAATTACCATAAACTTTCCATGAGATTTATCCAGAGCCATAATTTTCCTAGCAAGACATATGCATGTCAATATGATTTGTTCATTTGTATCATTTGCAAACTCTTTGGATTCTCAGAAACACCCCTACTGCTTCCCATTCTCTTTTACTCTGTATTTCACATGGCAGTTTGGTGCCTATCATAACACCAGCATTGCTTTGGAAGCACAATGTCAATTAACTTCCACTTTGACACCAAGTTAAATGTGTGGATTAATAAACTGGAGAACAGTGTAGGTTTAAGTAAGAATCAGCCATTAGAATTGCCTTACAGTTAGAAAAGTGACTTTTAGGAAATGTTTTCTTGAGTTGATCTCCTTCCTCTGTGCAGTCAGAGGCCAAACTGTTTATTTTACTGGCAATCCATCTTTATTGCTTGTGTTGGCTTTAATGTTTCCATTCAGACAATCCATACATTAAATATGAGAAAGGCCTAATATCCTAAAATCCTAATAAGTTTACAAACCATTCATTTAAAGGGGATTCAAAGGGAGTCCAGCAGAGTTCTTTTTTTTTAAGGGTCAGAAAAACAGGACATTTCAAGGATGAAAACCCACTTTGCCTCTGACAGATGGGACACTTTACTCGACGTGACCAAATCCCTGCCATGAATTTGTGGAGCACCTACCCTCCCACAAAATAAAAAAAAAAAAAAGGAAAAGAAAGGGAAAATCATGGCCCTTCTGATCGCAAAGATAACTCACCCAGCGTGATGTGACGCAATGATGCCTTTCTAAGTCAGCAGCCAGCCAGCTGTCTCCCTGCTGCTGCTCCTGCTTTTCCCATGCTCTGGAGGAGAGGAGCTGGAGCAGCCAGGCCACTTGCACAGCCGCTGTCAAGTCAAAGGGCAAGAGCAAAGCTTAGAATAAACACGTTGTTTTCACCCGCTCGCTTGAAGTGCTGCCAAATCTCTTAACATTAGCACGCATAAATCGGTGAGGATCACGGAGCCCGAGGCCCGAGCAGCAGCTGGAATCTTGTAGCTGTTACCTGGAATCTTAACGTCCGAAAAAACAGCTTCCCCATTCCTCGAGGCTACGTGGAAAATCTCAAAAAACACAATCATAAAAGTGCAGCCAACACCAAGGAAAAGAACCCCCAATTATTTCTTTCTTCAGTTCTCTTTTTTTATAGTCATCTCAAATTTGCAGTGATAGAAGCAGAGGGGGGAGGAATGGGGTGTCCTTTTGGAGATCTTTAAAGATGCTGGTTTCCCAAGACTGTGCAGAAGAAAGCAGCCATTGATTCTGGGGATAAATCCTGAAGTTATTCAGAGGGGAGGAAGACTGTGAAGATAAGCAGCTCTGGGCCCAGCAGTAAAAACCAAACAGCAGGAGTTGAGCAGCTGGAGGAAGGATAGACTGGTCGATTTTTCTCAGTCCAATGGTGACCTTCAAGAGGCAGGAGTGGGGCAGAGTAGTGAAGTTCCTTCCCTGAACTCCAAAATACAACAGCTTTGAAATGATTCTTCAGCAAGGACTTGAGAGAAAAAGCTCCTTCTCCACATCCAGCCGCCAAGAGAAAAGGAGTTGAAAAACACCGATTTCTTATGGCTAACGGGAGGGTGATATAGAAGATGGAGTCCATTGACTGGTGTCCAGAGACAACAACCTGGTATGAATTCCAGCACCATTCCACTTCCCAGCAGCTGGATTTCTCACCAGGGTGGATTGCTGGTTTTGGACACCTCCCCATTTTTTCCTGTCTGTTAACAGCCTTCCACTAGTAAGTATTTGGAACAGTTGTAAAGCTTTTTTTTGTATCTCAACGGTCTTGCCATTGCCTGAATGCAGTTCCAAAATTGCTGGCATTTCTGCCCAGCCTATCTGAAGTGTATTTTTGTCACGCTGTTAATAAGCACTGCATCTCGTGGGAGAACCTCAGCTAGCTCGGAGCTCTTAAACGATGTGTGCCCCCAAGACAGAAGTTGTAAGAAAAAGTCTTTCCCATTTTTTACTAGTTTTTATTCTGGGTTGCTCGCTAAATAGATGTGATGTACAAAGAGAAAGTTGGGACCACTAACTCCTCATCTATAAAGCAAGGATGAGAACCTAAGGAATTATGCAACTTGCCGGGCAGCCAGAGGTCTCACAAATGATTCAGTCCAACACCTGAGTCATAAGGACCATCCTTGCTCTCAGTTCCTACATTTCCCTTCTGTATTCTATATTCTGAGTTTCTTTCCAGCTCCCCTCACATTTCTCCCAATCCTCAAACTACAGGATGCAGCTCACTTTTAGGAATACCCCAGGGGAGTTTGGGAAACCTCCATACAGTTTACAATGGCCTTGTCTGGCATGATTTTAAACTAAATAAAAAAAGCATGGGAGGTGCCTTTTGGAAAAGGAGCACCTGGAAATGAGCAATGGAAGCATGGAGGGGTGGTGCTCTCAAATCCCTTTCCAAGCCTCCAGGGAAGAGTAACTCTTGCTCCCTTCTTTGAGACACGACCATGAGCCCTTTGTGTAGCTCAAGGTGTGTTGTGGCTTGCACATTCCCTCTCCCCTGCCAGAAAAATGCTGTCACACATTTTGGAAACCAAGTGTACCCTCATGGACAAATGGAATAGCAAGAGCACCTCACTATCATGGACAGACGTGATACAGGAACAGAAAATGAAGCAAAATCTCAACCAACAGAAAAAGAGAAAGCATAAATAATCTACATTAGCTCATTTTTTTACAATACTGCTGTAGGAACTGTCTGTTTGGGAAGGAGCATTGCTATTTGAACCACATTTCAGACTGGAGTGACAAAAACAACCCCACTAAGAATTTTAGGCATTGATTTTAACTCAGACACATGGCACGGGCTCTGTGAGTGTTAGAAGTTCAAATGCATATAGGCTGTATTCTGTGACGCGACAGATTTACAGAAACATGTTCCTGTCAATCTGTTTTGCAGTTAAAAGTTTGTAAAGAGGGCAGGAGAGACCAAAATAAATTTTGAGATTTGACCCACTGACTCCACACACTGAGCCAAATTTTTGGGATATTTCATTATAAACACATTTACTTAAACTTATGTCCCTAACTATGCATTAATACAGTCTTTTCTGCCCCTAAACTGCCACATACCCAAGACTTCCAGAGGTGGGTATGAATTTCCAGGTATAATTGAATGTGTGTAGGCAAAAATAAAAAAAGGAGAGCTCAGAAATATTTGTAGATTGTACTAAGAGTGATCCTGAGCTGAACAAGCTGAACACTAAGGATAATATCTAAGCACTGAAACCATAGACTCATAGAAGAAAGTATTTACAATTCCATTAAACAGAACCACATGAGAGGAGAAGGATGATTTGGAAACTTGGTGGGATATTTTGTTTAAAATCCTAAGAGTTTAATTAATATTACGCAGAGATTAGAGGAGTTTCTCTAAAAGGATAAAATAAAAACAAAACAAGTGAAACTACAGCCCAAAACCACCCTGGTTATGGAGTCAATCACTTGGGTGTTACAGAAGTAACCTGGTCTGAAGGGGACAATAAGGGGGACATTATTGCTACCTTCCACTACCTCCTTGGAGGATACAGAAAGGACAAAGCCAGGCTTGTCAGAAGAGTCACACAAGGATCAGCGTCAGGAAACAAAGAATTCCAATTAGACAACAGGTAAAGCTTTTTTGTTTGTCTTTTAAAACACAAGGGTGTCCAAATGCTGGAGAAGATGACCAGAGAGCCTGTAGGATCTCCATCCTTGAGTATAATCAGAACTCAACTGGACAAGGTCCAGGGCAACCTGATCTAATTGCACCTGCTGCAGAGCAGAGGACTGATCTCAGGACTTCCCTTCCACGGTCACTTTGCACAATTCTGATGTTATGATGCTACACAGGATACTGGGAGTATGTTTTCTGCTCACTCACTGCACACCAGCCATTGACTGGACCCACCAGGAATTCAAACTGTTCGGAAGAGAAGCATTGCACGATAATGGCATCTCTTGTGGTGAGAGAAAGGAGCTGGGGCAGGTTTTTAGGGCTTACTGGATGTGTTCTGATCGTTGAACACTGGGGATGTACTGTGAAAGATCTGTCAGTGCACTCAGTTAATCTCATTTCCCAAATTTGAAAGAAAACTTGAAGAGATCCTTAATAGATTTCAGTTCTTATCATGACTGGAGGCCACAGGAAGCACCAGAAGGACCAAAAAAGTCTTGAACTTGTAATAACTAAGGTGATCACCACAAGCTCTGTTTGCAGTACCACTTCTGTACCTTGGATTAGTGGGTTTCCAGTGGCCGTCCAGAACCTTCTGGGCTCAAAATTAGAGATCTAAGTGTGAGAAAATTTTGAAAAGCAATTTTCTTAGCAGTTTGCTACACTTTAAAAAAAAATACATAAAGTTTAAAAACCATTCCCTTTGACAAAGAAAGTGGTTGCTTCATCTTTTCAGTGAGAGGTTAATTAATTCCACTTTCCAGATCTTCTTGTACTCCCCCAGTAATGCAATTTGCATTGAAAACCCCACTTCTGAAGTCTATGCTGGATTTGAACAGCTGGTTTTCACAGTAACTAAGCTGAGACTTAATTTCTTTCACATTTGAGGTTTTCCAGCAATTATGTTAGTATCCTGGATTATACATTCTTCCAAACAAGGTCCCTGACTTACCTGGCAAGTACCTAGCACAGCAAGACAAAGTTACTAACGTTACAGAATTTGAGTATATCGTGTTGCATCCTGCTTGAAATTTAAATGTTAGCATATGACTCAAACACAGCAACATCTGGTAGTAGCCAAGGACAAAAAAATGAAGCCTTTTTCATTGAGGTCCAGGAAAACACCACAGTGGGAAGAAGTCTTGGTGCCTTCCTTGCATTATCTGCCCTTTCCAGAGCAGACTGGTTCACTGAGCAGGGCAAACCTAAGCCTGGCACCACAAGAGTTTTGAAGTTATTTGACTTCCAGCTTCATTTCAGAGGTGTGGAAGGCTCACCAGAAGACACCAAGGCAGAATTACATGGATAGAAAAGGCATCCACCACTAATTTTTGCTGTGATCATGAAACAAGGGTAGCAAAACGCCCATCCCAGGACCAGATTAGAACCTTAGTTACAAATGCAGCTGACCAGAGGGTGGGAGTTGACTGAAAGCAAGACACATTTCTACCTCAACCCACTCCTCCTGGGCTGATTCAGTCCCTGTTTAGAACACCAGCCCTCCTGAGAAATAAAAAGGGCACGAGGTGAGCCAGTCTGACTCCCAGCAGCCACCAGTGACAGCTACCGTGGGTAAGCTGAGTAAATACACATTTCACTTTTACTGCTTAGAGTCTGACAATTTGCAGCCTCCTCCTGTAATCACAGAGCAGCTCAGAGCACAGTTCAGCACCAGTGCAGCTCTTGAGCTGTGAGGCTCAGGTTACTCCGTGGAGTCTCAGGTAATAACAAATCACAGCAGCTTTACTGGGGCCCTCCTGTGGGCCCTTCATAAAGGAAGACCCCGATTCTTTCATGTTTTTAATGTTAGCAGCAAATTTCTCTCCCTTTTACAAGTACAGTGTACATGGGACCATTGGTGTCTCTGAGTGACTTTCTGCTCTTTATTCCTCAGCACGTGGATTTATACATTAACAGATTTCTAAATTTCAGTTGGAGTCACCAACATGCTCTTTATTTTTTACAGGACAATAAAATTGCTTGCCAGGGGTTTCTGACTTAAAATTCTACACAGCGAATTGATGTAGGCCTCTTGATCCTTCTTACCACATTTTTGCCAAGCTAGAGTATAAAATATCTGCTCTACTAATTGCACCCAGGGATTCACATCCAATATCCAGATAGACTCCTAAAGCTGACTCTGTTTTCCCTTTGATCTTTCCTGGTCTGTTGCTTGAAAGAATACAGACAGGTGATGGAAAATGCTGGAGTTATTGCAAGAACTGCTTAAAGGCCAATTAACTCCAAAAAGCCCCAAAATGAACAAGAAGCCAAAATGGAACTAAACCCACAACAGCTGGCGGCCATCAAGGCCATTTTCCCAGAAGGCAGAAGACTGTTACTAATAGGATGGAAGTACAGAATTTACTGAGACCAACTGTAACTGCTGATAACGTGTATTGAGAAGTGCCTCATGGCTCACATTTTCTGCAGAGCAAGACTGAGGATGGACAGCAATTTTAACTTTTAGTGGGGGGAAAAAAGAAGTGGGAAATGAAACATACTCCCAGCAATTAGTACCAGGAGCTGGTTTTACCCTTATGATATTTTCATCACATTTAAAAATAACATTCAAATGTTTCTATCCATTGAAATAGGTTTTTGTCCTCAGAGTTTAATCAACACAGTAAAGCCCATTAGGAAGTGCCCGCCGAGATTCTCTTACACTTAAAATTATTTCAATTACTGCAGAACCTGGATGCTGGAGCCCCCCAACAGATGATTAAATAAAGTTGTATGTTCTGTTCTCCCTTTACAAGAGCAGAGGTTTTGAGATGTTTCAATCACATTATATAAACCTGCATTCCTCCACTAACACAAAACATTCACTCTTGCCACACGAGACAAATACTTCTTGTGCTGCTCCCAGCCAATGATTTTAACTCCCAAATCCAGAATAAACAGAACCTCTTCAGAGCTGGGAACATGTTTGTGTGGAAGGAGCACAACCCACTACAGTACAGTGACACCACCACCAAATTAAACCATGGCTCATACTCCACAGGCAGTTGAATCCCGAGGGATTCTTTGACATGGTCCTGCAAGAATGATCAGTATCAAAAGTTGGGAGACACTGAAAAGTGAGGACTTTTTTACACTATCACCAAATAATATATATGGAGAGGTAGAAAATATATTTTTATTCAGTGATGATTCATTTGCAGCTCGCTCATAAAAGCCAAGAAGTGAGGGACCCCAAGAGCCAGGAAGGACTGTTCAAAAGCCCAAGTTATTATGCCTTTATTATTTATTATCTGATTTAAATTATACAGATGAAGCAACAGTGCTAAATAGAACAATTCATCATCTTGCCTGGGTGTTTGTTATAAATGTGGTTCTTTCAGTGCCTTGGTGATGGTCTTCCAGAGGATGGCTGAGGCTGCCTGTACTTTGAGAGGACAGTGATATAATCATGAAAGGTGTAAGTGTGATATTCGTGGTGCTGCAGGTTCTTGTAGGTGGAATTGTCAAACTCCTCTTGAGCAGGTGCTGTGGTCTCTGTGAAAACAAACAGTAACTGGTGACTATGAGGATGCTACACCAGAGGACAATGTTTTTAAGCACTGAGTCAGCCTTCATAAACTGTCAGATCCCTCATCCAGTCAACATTTGAAAGAGAAAAGTCAGCAACTACAACAAAAGGAGAAGTTTCCTAAGCCCAGCTGGTGCCTTGTCTGGTCCTGAAGCAGCGCATTACTGTGCAGTGGGGAACAGGGATCAGTACAAGGCATCTCATACAGTGCAGGTTTTAAACCCAAACTACCACCTAATGCTGGGGGTGCACAGGGCAGAACATTCCATTTATCTTTGCAAGACATATGTCTGCATTTCCTGGCTTTCTCATAGCTGCCTTGGTTTTCATTCCAGCCAGAACAGTAGGTGACATTCTTAGCAAACCAGGAGGGGCAAAGGAGCAGTACAAATGATGTATCATCCTGTCAGACCATGAGATACAGCTATTAGAGCTACTTTACAGATTGAATTTTTGCCATGGGGAGAAGTGATGGAATTAGCAAGATCCCCACAATTTAATTTCAAATGTGGTGATACCAAGCAGTAATATATCAAGAGGCTTTGATGCAAATTTCTTTTTTTTGTAAATATAATCTTCTAAACTTTGTATTAGCTCTACTCCAAAAAGAATAACCCAATAAAGTTATTTAGAACTCTTTACTTCATGTTAAAGCCAACATTAATTCTTATGCTTTTAGAATATTATGCAAACCTAGGCAGTGTAATTTACATAAAAGGTTCCCATTACAGGCTGATTTTACAACAAAGGAAATGGCAAGAAATAAAACTTTACTCCTAATATTAATTTATTCTTGTATACCCAGAGTTTTAACAATAGAAGAAGACACACAATGTAGTGAAAAGCTTTGTCATATAAGTTTGTATGTGGTGGTTCAGGTTAGACTGTATTAAGCCCTTTTTGTAATAGGTGCACCTACAATAAAAACACAAGAACTGCAACACCAGGATTTCCCTTTACTTATGACATAATGACTGCAGTGTGAAGCTATCAGATTAAGAGAAATATCCGTAGCATTTAGCAAGGCTTCCTTATAAACCTCAAGGTAGTAAGTCATGGTTTCAGCAAAACAGGACAGGAAATATCCCTGTGCCTACTGCTCCGTTCCTCCTGACACAGCTCATAGGAGACAACACTACAGAAAGAAGAGCCAGATGATGCTCTTTGCTCCCAAGAGCCCCAAGAACAGCCAAGTGGAGGCAAGAGTACACTCAACCTGCAAGAGACAGTTGTTTCAAATTTGGAGACAGATGTGCAAGAAGGAAAGCAGATGGAGACTCATTTTTCCTGCCCAAATACACTGCACTTGGCTTCTCGAAGGAAAAATTTATTCCTGACTTCATCCTGCCCACCGTTCATCCTTCATCTCTGCTTTGTCTCTTAAAGAGCAAGCACTTCATGGGATGTTCTTCCAAAATGAATCACAGGCCTATTTCTGAGTTAGCAGCTACAACTTTGCTCCTCACTCAGCAGTTCAAGTCAGCAGGTTTTGCTGACTGCTCTACAAAGGGATGATATCACCTGAACATCCAGGTTTGTACTGAGAAAAATTCCTTTTACATCTTCTGTGTGGCTGCTGCAGAGTTTGCAGACAAAAGGGCACGGGGCAGGACAGAAGTAGGAATTACAGGTGGTACAGGCAGCTCTGAATGTCAAACAAGGAAAAGCAGTGGCTGTTCTCAAAGAAGGAAGAGAGAACAAGATACATCTGGAGATACCAGACAAAAATAATGTTTGAGCATCTAGAACTCCACTGTGGATGAATGGTGAGAAAAGCATCATCTGTAGATAAAAAAATAGCCCATCCCAAATTTTTCTGATTTTTTAAAGAAAGCTTATGCTGTTGACTGCAAGAAGAAACAAGCAAATCAAAATTATCACTTGCAAACAGTGGTGCATTTTGTTATTTGAAGTGCAGAATCATTTAGGATGGAAAAGACCTCCAAGATCATCGAGTCCACCCTTGGCTGATCACCACCTTGTCAAGTGGACCACAGCACAGAGTGCCACTTCCAGTCATTTGAGTTGCCATCAGGGAAGAAGGCAAGGAAACCGACGAAATTATGAGCCAACCAACCCCTCAAACAGAAGGCAGGTCTTTTACTCAGCACCATCTCCTGGAAGCTGACATACTAATGCAACTGTTTTGTCACTTAACCTGGTCAGACACTTCAGAGTCACAGAACGGTTGAGGTTGGAAGACACCTCGTAGGTCAGCTGGTCCAACCCCAAATGATCAGGCAGGGTCAGCTCAGGCAGGGTCAGCTACAGCAGGAGGCCCAGGACCCTGTCCAGACAGCTTTTGAGTGTCTCCAAGGATGGAGACCCCACCACCTCTCTGTGCAACCTGTGCAGTGCTCCATCACTCACAGTAAAAAAAAAGAGTTCACTGATGTTGAGGCAAAACCCTGTGTTTCAGTTTGTACCCACGGCTTCTTGTCCCATCACTGTGTACCACTAAAAAGCATTACCTCTGTCTTCTCTGCACTCTCCTTCTGTTTATTTCCACACATTGATGATGTTCTGTCTGAACCTTCTCTTTTCTGGGCTGAACAGTCCCAGCTCTCTCAGCCTTTCTTCACAGGATACTCCAGTCCCTCCATCATTTCAGTGGCACTTTGCTGGACGCTGTCCAGCAGCCCCACATCTCCCTTGCACTGGGGAGCCCCAAACTGAACACTGCACCCTGGGTGCACCTCACCAGGAGAGGAACTGCAGCTCCCTCAGCCTGCTCCTCCCAAGTAACCCTCAGTGGCCTTTGCTTCGAGGGCACATTGCTGGCTCATGTTCCATTTGCTGTTCCCTTGGCCCCCAGGGCCTTTCCTGAAGGATGATATCCAAGCATGCTGCTTTTACTTCCAAGCAGACAAATTCTTTAATTCAGAGTAGCAACGCGAAGAGGGGTCTCAAGAATGGCAGATTTATACTGCCTAAGATGAAAGGCAGAATCATGACAGATCAGGCCAGAGGGACATCTGCTACCGAGATACACAAAATGAGATCAGCAGGCAATTAAGAGGATGGCAGTAAATAAGAAGGGGAAGTCAGATAGGGAAGCACAGCCAAGGAGATGATTACATGATGCATGATGGTCTTCCCTGAAAACACCATTGTCTCCTCCACAGCTCACTACAAAACTGACTCACTACTTCTACACGAGTTACTTGCAACCTTCCAGTCTCAGAATCAACACCACCTGTTTCTGGCATTGCACTATGAATTCTCAAAGTCTACTGAAATCTGAAACACTGATAGACTCAAAAAAACCCATCAAAAACCCAAAAAATCCAAATCAAAACCAGAAAGAGAGCAGGGTTTAAGCAACAATGAGATGGCATCAAATTTGACTCATGAGAATGGCAGCTACCAAATCCTTCCGAGAAAAGAGAAGAATGAAAACAAGTGTTGTCATATAAAACCCATGATTTTGCTCACAGTGGAAGCAATCTTGTTTCCATTTTATAAGTAACTGCTTTATGAAACTATAAATACAGAGAAATGAAACCGCTTCCTTTCACAGCATAGCTGGAGACTGAGTATTACTGACAGCTTAGAACAATTAGCAACGAACAACAATTTATCTTCCAGAGAGTCACTGCCACTCTGTCAGCTTTAGTACAAAGATCAGAGAAGATGTGGAAACCCTTTAAAAAAGTCAAACCCTAGCCCAGATGAATCAATAAAGTTCAAACAATTTAAAGTTGTACCCTCTATCGTGCTGCTTTCTCCAGCCTGGACTCCTGCTTCCTGCATGGTCTCCTCCTTTGCCGTGGTGCCCATCACCAACGCTGTGCTTCCAGAAGTCTCTTCCACTTTAGGAGCAGTAACTTCTTTTGCTTCCAACTCCTGTGCCTCCTTCACCTTTTCCTTCTCTCCTCTGGATACCAGTTTTTGCTTTTTGTCTTCCTGAGTCACTGCTGAGGCTTTCAGTTGAATAGCTGCTACCTGCGTTCCAATGGCCTTTTCCTCCACAGGATCAGATTTACGAGTGACATTGGTCAGATCCAGACTTTTCACCACGTGTGGTTGTAAGACTGACTTCTGCTCTTTTGGAGTGGATTTTACTTTGGGGTCTCTTGCTTTGGATTTTGATGTTTCCTGGCTGACTGATGTTTTAGAGAATTTGACCTGCTTTACAGGAGACACATTAATTTCTGGTTTGCGTGGCAGCTTCTTAATTCCATATTCTTTGAGGGATTTCTGGGACAATTTCTCTTTTGCCAGCATTGATGCCTTTACTGCTATGTTCTCAGAAAAGATGGGATCTCGCCTGGGAAACTCAACTTTAGTTTTAATGGGAACTTCTGAATCATCAATATTTTCATCTTCAGAATCTGAGCTAGAATCTGACTCTGAGCTGGATGAAGATGAAGTTTGTTCCTCAACTAACTCTTTCCTAAGGCCTCCTCCTCTTGCAGGTGTAGTGAGGTTTTCCTCCTCATGGGAGGAAACAACTCCTCGCTGAGGAAATGCAACCACAGTTTTTCTTGACATGGACATCCTCGTGTCTTCAGCAGGTTTTGCAGCTTCCTTGAGGCTGGTACTAGATATGCTCTCCCCTTTGTCTGCAGACAGCAGGAGAGAGCTAGAAGACAACATTTTACGAAATTCAACTGGTGCCTTCCTGGCAAGCAGCTTGGTGCTTCCCTGTGGTGCCACTACATCTAGGAAACGGCATAAAGAGGATTATCATCATTGTACCTGACATTGCTGTTACTGATCTCAGTCACACAGTTTTAACTTTCAGAGATAATCTGGTACAAAAATACATTGAAGGAATTATAATGCTAAACACAGGCATTGCAAGCAATAAGTTTTAAGACTTTTTAAGTTAAAGGAACTGGAGTTCTAGTAGCATGTAACAGTTTTTGCTGCTGCAATGCCAAAACTCAAGAGATAAATCCTTACATTCCTCGCTTTGCCAGACTCCTCCAAGAGCTGGTTTTCCCTGTGCTTCAACTCTGCATCACTGGAAACGGTTTGCAGACACTTCCCTATCTCAGGTGAGCATTAGGATGGCTCGTTAGCCAAGCTCTTCAAATGCTGCTGCAGAGACAACGCTTGTCTGTGAACAAGCCAGCGAAGCAGACAAAGTAAAGAGACACAGCCACAGCTGCTTGCAAGAGTTATCCTGGAAGCAGAAGGGAGGGATGACTCCCAAAAGGCAAAGCAGCAGAGTAAGAGATACCTGAGGCCATCCATGAAGGTATTACTTGTTCATTTGCCCAGTGGCCTCTGCCAGCTGAGGTGTGCCCCCACAGCCCAACACTATTTCCCCAAGACCTCATCTCCCACAGTCTTCACTTCCTATTTCTGGTTTGAGACCTCTTTGTTAAAGAAGTCTTAGAAGATCTCCTGATGCTTCATGTTTGTTTCTTTCTCTGTTTTTTCTCCTCGTGGATACCTGCATTAAGCTAAACTCTCCAGACAAGGAACGAACAGTTGAAGGAGAAGGTAGCAATTTTCAGGTCCTTTCAGAGAGTACATAATACCCCGTGGATGCTTATTATCATCCTCAAGAGGCTGAGCAACAGCAAATACTGTTGTGGTTAGAAAAAAACAGGAGGTCAAGGATGGGGAGCACATTAAGAAGATTTACCATGGCTGAAACTGGCTATAGCAAAGCCAACTCCATTACAAATTGCACCACTTCCAACCAGCAGCAAAATTCACCAGATTTCCAGCCCATTATGCAGATTTATCTGCAGAATTTGGAAATCCAGACCTACTTTGTAAGACTATAAACTAAATGCAGTTTTCCCCTCACTAGTCTTTTACAGTAATACCCTGTATGATGAAAACACCACAGAAGAGACAAGCACATGAAAATAAAAGCAAAGTACTTTAGAAAGAAATGCAGAGTTTTTATCATAACAAAATACAATGAAAAGAAGTATTGAGTTTACAGGTAGTATTTTGAGTAATTTCAAGCACATACTTCTCTCTGCCAGATGGAAGGTGCAGGATGGGAAGGAAGGGCAGGGGAAGGCAGGAGGATGGGCAGACACCTTTGGAAGAGGTCTGACTCCCTGACCCAGCCACACAGCAGCCTGGAGAGACTAACACACGAGGAAGCATCACTCAGGATGGAAGAGTTCTTCAGAGAAGCATAAAGGAGGTCAAACTAACACAAGAATGGCCAAAGGGAGGACAGGCAAGGGAAAGCTGAGCAAAACCTGAAGAAGTATTAATGCTACGACACCCTAAGAAACCAAGAAAGCAAGTAAAATTCAACTTGACCATTAGTTACTGGAATAGTACTTTAAACAGTTAAGTTTGGATAAGTGGAAAAGACAGACTTTATGATTAAAAGCTGAAACACCCAATATGACCGATACACTTTAATTAGGGTATTTCAAACTTTGCACCAGCTAATCTGTACCTGCATCACTTTGCTCAAAGAACACCACATCCGTATCAGTCACAGGAATATCATTCCCAGATGTGTTCTCCCTGATGCTTGGAACATCAGCATCATTCCCAGAATGTGTTTAAAACCTGTTCACACTCAGGTGACAGGCAGAAATTACAGGTCTATTTCCCATCACTGACTCTGTATGTAAACATGACTATTTTATCAAAGCAAGGAAAATTGCACATCCTGTTCCAGCCAGAATCTGGCAAAGGCAGCTGCATCCTATACATCTTAATTAACCTGGAGTGTTTGCAGGGGAAGCAGCTGGCTGGGAGAGCTGGCCTAAGAGGTCTCCTGACACAAATCAGAGCTGCAGGACAGTGAATCCAGAAACTGATACTAAAGTACATCTCAAATATACTTAACGCAAAAAAATAAATTGTAATAAAAAGCAATTTGCTGTTCAATTAATCTATGCAGTGAAGGCTTTCTTAATGGAACAGCCAGGCTTTTATTTGCTTTGGCATTTAGGAAGGTGGCAGAAGTCTGCATTCAACTACACTTTCAGTGATCTTTTCAACAGCAGTCAACAAGTCTGATCACTCCTACATGTGGCTCCATGGTGCTTTCCTGTTCCAGCACCTGGATCTCTAATTTGGGACAGGAAACCTCACTGAACCACTGAGCCTCCATTTATACAAACAAGGCATCAGTGTTTGAAATCTGTATTCCTGCTCTGACTTTGGTCAGGGACAAAACGGTTTCAAATGCTCCTCAATGTGGGATGGAGGGCAGCACCCAAAACAAGGTTCAGGCTTGCAAACCTCTGGGGCAAGAAGCATTATAACCAAATTTAACCCAGGAAGGACATGGCAGCTTCTTACACTGTTGTCTGGAGCTGCTATTTGGGATATTTGGACCTTGGAAGTCTTTCTCTAAATCTTTCTAATTTTTAATCCTGGTAACACAAACATTTTGAAGGACAAGGGCAATCATCTAAAGTTAAAAACTAGGTTTTACACCTCCTAAAAACACTTCCAGGGATGGGGCATCCACAGCTTCTCCGGGCAAGCTGTGCCAGGGCCTCACCACCCTCACAGTAAACAATTTTTTCCTGCTATCTAATCTAACCCTATTTTCTTTCAGTTTTAAGCCATTCCCCTTCGTACACACTGAACAGTCTGACACCGTCCCATCCAGCCTGGCCTTGAGTATTAAAAGTGAAGGTAAACAGGGAAGAAGTGACAAGCTTATAAATATGCAACTACATACGTGTGTGTCTATGTATATGGCCTATAAATATATTCCACGCAGCCAGGCCTTTACTTTTACTTTTATTACTACACGGCACATTTTACCAGAAACCCTCGTTTACATGGCGATGACCTTTCAGTCCTTGGTTTTTCCCAGCTTATGCAGCGCCTCTTCCGAGGCGTGACCCTCCTCCAGCTTTCCTCACCCCTTCCTTTTATTGACACCCCGATACCTCTCACTATCTAACCACCCTCTTACTCTTTGGCGGCGCCGTCCCG
>NW_008237919.1:16465160-16471398 GCF_000691975.1 Corvus brachyrhynchos
AGGGGGGCGTGCGGGGGCGGTGCGGGAGCCGCTGGCCCTGCTGCGGTTCGTGCCTTTCCGTGCTCCTTGTCAGCGTTTTCTCTTATCGAAACATCACTTTAAAACTTTCCAGCCTTGGTGGTTTTCTGTCATGGTTGTGCTCCCCCAGTTGGAGGTCACTGCTGTGTGAACGACTGTATATAACATACAGATTATATATATATATATGTCTGTTACACATGCGTATATATGTACATAACGTATAGATGACATGTGTATCTATATAAAGAGTATGTATCTATATGTAACACGCATATGTAACGTGTAGGTATAGCACATATATAGCATGTATATGTATAATATGTACAAAAATTATGCATAGGTGTATTATATATTACAATATATATTGTGTTGTTTTATATATACATGCATACATATGTATATACAGGCATGATGACAGTCTATTTTATATCTGTAAGGAAGGTGCATAAAGGTATCTGTAAGACAGGGGCCAAGAGGATGGTGCCCGACTCTTTTCAGTGGTGCCCAGTGACAGGATGGGGAGCAATGGCTGCAAAATAAAACACAAGAAGTTCCACCTCAACATCAGGAGGAACTTTACGTGTAGGGTGGCAGAGCACTGGAACAGCTGCCCGGGAAGCTCATGGAGTCTCCCTCTCTGGAGATATTCCAGACCCACCTGGACGTGTTCCTGTGTCACTGCTCCAGGTGACCCTGCCTTGGCAGGGGGATGGACTGGATGGTCACCAGAGGTCACTCCAACCCGAATGATTCCAAGATTCCATGTGGTATCTGAAGGGAGGTGTCAGAGCATGGGCCAGGCTCTGCTTGGTGATGCCCAGCAATGGGACAGGAGGCAAGGGGCAGGAACTGACGGTCAGGAAGTTCCACCTGAACATGAGGAAGAATTTCTTTCCTCAGCAGTGACTGAGCACTGGGACAGATGGCCCAGAGAGGCTGTGGAGTCTCCCTCTCTGGAGATATGCCAGAACTGTCTGGACACAATCCTGTGCCATGTGCTCTGGGATGGCCCTGCTGGAGCAGGGAGGTGGGAGCAGATGACCCACTGTGGGCCCTTTCAATCTGACCCATCCTGTGATTCTGTGACTGGGTAAATGCTACTGACAGATCTGTTGAGTCTGACAGAAGTAAAATATATGCAAAGTGCAGCGTTACTTCACCGGCAGAGGAGGATTTTCTTTTTGACATGTGCATACTGTCCAAAATTAAAAATTTCTGCTGCCATGCAGCGTTACTTCACCAGCAGAGGAGGATTTTCTTTTTGACATACTGTCTTTTTGCATACTGTCCAAAATTAAAAATTTCTGCTGCCTCTGTAGCACTTTGGGAGCCCACCTGGGCAGAGGTGTCTCCTCAGGATGGGGGCAGTTGTGCAAATAACTTTGAAATAAGAGCATGTTACAAAATAGTTGCCTCTCCTCATAGTGAACCTCCTGGTTATTCTAGTCCCAGTAATTTCAGGCTTATTTTTTCCTTGCAGTGATGAGAGTCTCTTCGTGTACAACTGCAGCAGCACAGAGAAGCAGCCCTTAGGAGAGAAAGGGTGAGAAAATCTGCTCTTTTCCTGGAGGGTGCATCTCCTGAGCCTGTGTGGCAGTGAAGGCAGTAAAAGAAAGCTACAGGATAACTCCCTGAGCAGGTGAAGGGTTGGTTTTGCTAACTCTGATGGATATATATATATATATATATATATTTTTTCACAATAGATATATATTATACACAATCACAAAACAGTTACATAAGTTCTCCAGATCTGTTCTCTGAGTCATGAGAGTTCAAAACACACACAGAAAAAAGTATTTTTCTTAGTTTAAATCTAACAACTGGACATTGTTTTACTTGTAGCCAAACAGGAAACATTTTACTGTTTTCCCCCAAATATATATCAAGATGTGCTAGCTCAAATTTTTGTTTTCTAAACAGGTTGTGATGCAGGCTTAGACCTTAAATCAGTTTCCTTTGTCTTGGCTTATTTCTTTGCGTTAATGTCCGTGTTGGCTCAACATTTTAAGCAGAAATAAAGGTGTTTCAAGTTTTACTTTGTTCCTTGTGCTCCTGGTAGTTTGGGAACAACCTCCTCAAGGATTTTAGTAGCTATCAGGTTGTGAACTGTTGTTCCCGTTCTCTCTAATAGGCAGGATGGAAAAGGGACAGATAAAGGAAGTGATGACATCCTGGCTTTTGCCTTCTCCCCATCAGGAGATTACTTTGCCTTGACAGATGACAGCAAACGCCTGATTCTGTTCCGTACAAAGCCTTCCTGGGAATGTGTTAGTGTCAGGTAAGGTAGCAGGATGGTGCATGTTGTTATGGAGTTATGGCTGATGGATTTAGAGTCCTAAAATGGGAGTATTTTAAATGTTCATATTTGTTATTGCTTGCTTTGTTTTTTTTTTTTAAATTCCCTCGCTCAAACAAATTTAATGTTTTTGGGAATTTGGAATATTTGTCAAGAATTGATGTGTGGTCTTCCCCATACCGAGAATGGGAGTGCAGATGTTTATATCACTGGCCAAGGAAGGATAATCTCTTTCCGTATACCAAACCCAGTGTTTGTGTCTTTAAGAACTAAAACTTTACCCACTCCTGGTGAAGACTGGCATTGGGCCTGTAAGAGTGATGCTGAGCAGCTCAGTGAGTGCATTCTTTGTTCCTTCTGATTTGGAAGAGAAGGTGTTTTGGGGAGTTTGTGAACTTCTACAAAAGCACATCTTTTGAGATGCTGCAGCTGCTTTTCTTCAGTACATTCCTCTTGAGGAAACAGCCTGTAGCTGTCCACCAGAGGTCCCCCAGTTCCAAGTTTTCTGCTGCTGCTTGTGACAATTCTCTGTAGAAAAACCAGGACCATGAAGGGCTTCTTGGGAAAGTACCTGAGCATGTAACATCTCTGCTTCTGGTGGTCTCTGACAAATCTGAGACCCTGGCTGCAAAACAAAATCAAGTCTCTGTGCTTGGCTCTGTGTGTAGGGTACAGGATGGACCTTTGGCGTTAAACAGTGTTGTAGTGAGGAAGTGGTCAGGGCATGAAGATCTGCCAGGGAAGGTTTAGGTTGGATATCAGGAAAAGGTTCTTCCCCCAGAGAGTGGTCAGGCACTGAAGAGGCTCCCCAGGGAAGTGGTTACAGCCCCAAGGCTGCCAGAGCTCAAGAAGTGTTTGGACAATGCTCTTAGGCACAGGGTGGGATTGTTGGGGTGTCCTGTGCAGGGCCAGGAGTTGGACTCAGTGATCCTTGTGGGTCCCTTCCAACTCAGGATGTTCTAGGACAAAACCAGAAATGCCAAATTTCTGTTCATTCTGTGTCCTGCCTTCCCTGCTGCCCTGCCTTGTGTGTCTTGCCTGTAACATGCCACTGGATCATTGGTGTTTTAGTTTCTGCTGAAAGTTTAACTAGGACCACAGCTGGATTTTTTGGGAATGTCATTACCTCATGTTGGGAAACTGGGAATACAGGTAAAAGGCTCTTTGCATGGATAACAGTTCCAAAGTTGAGCTTTGTGGCTTGTGTTGGTGTTTTGTGGCAAGGTATATAAAGGTCTCACACAGTGCTGGCCTTTGTAGTCAGCTCGTGTCAGACAAAGGGGAATCTTTGTGCTCAAGATCACAGGTGGTACAGTGAACTCAGAGCAAGACTTTCTGGTTGGCAAAGTAACCTTTTTTGGAACTATGTTGCCTGTGATCTTGTTGTTGTGGTGTTCCTTTAAACAGCCACTGAGAAGTGTAAGAATTTCTGTCTTCCTACCTGAAGCACAGTGTATTGTCCTCTTGCCTCCAGATGGCCACTGAATTTCAGAGTAGGTGAATATAAATATCCATTCCCTATGATCCTTGGTGCCCACAGTCCTGTGCTAACACAGAGGACATGTTTTCTGGCATATGTGGTCCTTACGTTTATCTGGGTAGTTGAAAGAAAGCTGGTACCTGCTACACTGGCAGCTGGAACTTTGAGCTGATGGCAGATGATGAGGGAAACTCATCAAGTTCAGAGCTTTGTCTGGACAAGGAACCTGGAGCCTTTGTCTCTGTGACTTGGGATATGAGGAGAAAAGAGTTCCAAAGCTCACCAGGAAGGGCTTCCCTTTACAGTACAGAGTGACAGCTGGAGGAGTAGTTCATACACAGTGTGAAGGACTCCTATTAGGACAAATCCTACCTTGTCTTTTTTGCGTGTTTAACTCATATTTTTATTATGTAGAGTGCAAGGAAGTCTACCAGCCTTCATTAGAGTCCTGGCATGCTGCCTGGGTGAGGTGCTCAGCTGAGAAAGTACCAAGCAAATTGCAGTCATGCAGCTTTTAATGGTCTCCTGTTCCTCTCCCCACCCCAGGTGTTTGCTATTGCATAATTCACTCATTTTAGACTCAAAAGTGCTGTTTCAGCCCTGTAATGTTACTCTCATCATCGCTGCCCTTTCAGTAATGTTGCATCTGAGAACTTTTTGCCCAGCCTCTTGGTCTGTTTAACTTCTGGACTTGCTGAAGCTGCCATCCAGAGCAGTTCAAGCTGTGCCATTTGTCTTTCAGGTTTGTGACCAGGAGATGCACATCCCTGGTTATCACAGCTGCAGAGGATAAGATTTTTGTTACAGACAAGTCTGGTGATGTCTATTCTTACTCAATAACAGAACCTCAAGGAGATGGAAAACTTGAGCTGGGTCATGTCTCTCTGCTATTGGATGTGGTAAGTGTCTGCCTCCATGTATTTACAAACCTGCATTCCTTCTTGTGCTTGGGCCTTTCATTGTTGCTCTTGTCCCACACTTGTGGTTTGCTAGGGGTTTTTTTTAATTATGTAAATGAAATGTGCTCTAGATATTTTCTTACTGAGTTTGTGTTGGCAGAGTTTGGTAAGGAAACAAGCTTATGAATGTTGAAAAAGTCTTCATGTTACAGTCTCAGAAGTCTTGGTGACAGAGTGGGAGTTCAGCTAGTCTGCCATGTCAGTTGAGCTCTTCAATGTGATGAGCTTCTTTTTAAGATGCAGGGGCTCTTCCACCTGTACTGTTGAGGGTCAGTGGCTTTCACTGGACCAGGAAGTCAGTGTTGCTTGTCTTAGCGAGTGAGAAAGTTATTGTCACAAAGATTTTACACTTCCATTGTTACTGGAAAAGAGTGGCTTAGTGTTTGTACCTGCTTTTCAGGGTGAGGAGATACAGGTGGTTTACTGCTTAGCTTTTTTATTTTCCTAGTTAAGAATTTCAAGCCTTGAACTGCTGGGCACTAAAACTCTCCCCTTCCCAACAGGCCCTGAGTCCCGATGACCGGTATATCCTAACTGCAGACAGAGATGAGAAGATCAGAGTCAGCTTGACAAAGGCTCCCTATAGTATTGTATCCTACTGCATGGGACACAGAGAGTGAGTGCCTTGTGTGCCAGAGCCATTGTGTGCAGCCATTCCCTGCACAGCCACCTTCCTCTACTCTGAGTGTGTGAAATCATCTCCTCAAATCACCTTATAAACAACAGCTTGGTCTGTAATAGAATCCTGGAACGGTCTGGGTGGAAAGAGACCTTTAAAAGTCATCCAGTGCAGCTTCCTGCCCTGAGCAGGGACATCTTCAATAAGGGCAAGTTGCTCAGAGCTCTGTCCAAGCTGGCCTTGAATGTTTCCAGGGATTGGGCTCTACCACCTCTCTGGTCAGCCTGTGTTTCACCAACCTCATTGTAAAAAAATTTCTTCCTTGTATCTAGTCTGAGTCTACACTTAGTTTAAAGCCATTATCCTTTGTCCTGTTGCAAGAGGCCCTCCTAAAAAAAATATATGTCTCCATCTCTTTTATAAGACCTGTTTAGGTACTGGAAGGCTGCAGTAAGTTCTCCCCAGAGCCTTCTCTTCTCCAGGCTGAACAACTCCCAATTCTTTCAGCCTTTCCTCACAGCAGAGGTGCTCCTACCCTCTGCTTGTGTTTGTGGCCTCCTCTGGACCTGCTTCAACAGGCCCATGTCCTTCTTGTATGCAGGACTCCAGAGCTGGACACAGCACTCCTCTGGGAGTGTTCTCACCAGAGCAGAGGAGCAGAATCATCTCCCTCCAAATGCTGGTCACAAGAGGCTCCAGAAATTGTTAGCTCAGGATGGAACCTACCTTAGTCTTAGGAAGGGAGGTCTTAGGAACTGTCTTTTGAGATTTGAACATATGCTAATTAAATTAACATCATCTCCATGCAGAACTCAGACTTGGAGGTTCTGTGGTAATACAAAAAAACCTGGCTATATGAG
>NW_008237919.1:16471411-16493804 GCF_000691975.1 Corvus brachyrhynchos
ATTCCTGCTTGGGCACCAGACTGCAGTGTGCTGGAGACTGCAATATGAAATGTATTCAAGGAAGGGAACCTCCAAGAAGGATGGAGAGAGACTATTTACAAGAGTATGGAGTGACAGGACAAGGGGAAATGGCTTTGAACTGACAGAGAGTAGGTTTAGATTAGGTATTAGGAAAAAATTCTTTACTGTGAAGGTGTGAGGCAATGGCACAGGGTGCCCAGTGAAGTTGTGGATGCCTCGTCCCTGGAAATATCCAAGGTGTTTGTTAGTAGTTGCAGAGTGAAAAGCAGTGTAACTTAATTGGAATATATTCAAAAATTCAATATTTAAGTTAGAAATGAATAAAAAAGGGTTACATAAAGCAGTAATTGTCTTGTTTCACAGTCATGGATTTTCTTCTTGCAGTGGGGCTCATGGTGATTCTTGCTGGATCTATTGTGCCTGCTTTGTCCTGGAAGTTTGTATTACAGTGACCAAATATCTTCCTTTTATTTTTTCAGTCTATGGCTTTAAAGTTATGCCTGTTTCCAAAGACCAGAGTGTCCCATTCAGGTCATGTTCTGCTCAGGTCACTGTATTTTAGGTTAGTGAGCTCTGAGATAATAATGATCCCCAGAAGTTCAGGTCCTCATTACTCACCAAAGACAAAGCAGTATCACCACCTTCTGGAAAACAGAACTTCTGGCTGAATGTAGGCACTGGTAAACTGCCACATTAAAATTCTGTAAAGATTGCTTTTAAATGATCTCCAACTGTGGCTGGAGAGATGTGGCACTCTGGAGGCTGAGCCATCACTGTTGCATTTTAAAGGATCTGTTGATTCATGTTTTTAATGTGCATCATGAACTGAGAAAGGGGAGCATGCTACCTGAGTAAATCTGTCTCCACTGGCACTTTTTGATCTAAATGACAATGTTCTCTGTTGGGAGGAAGTCAGTAGAATTACCTGAGTGCGGATGGGGAAATGTAGGTCTTCATTAAGTAGAAAGTCAATAGTTTGTGTAGTGCATATTTCCTAAGTACTGATGACATTTTTTTTCTTCCTCCTAATTATCTTGATGTGGAAAATCTGTTTGTTTATTCTAAGATTCTCTTTTAAAACTGATGTTTTCTCTTACTGTGTATTTAAAGACCAGGGTGTCAAACAAGAGAGTTCAACTTTTGACTGCTTTTCCTTTAGGTTTGTAAGCAAAATACTTGTTATACCCAACTGTCCTGACTTGCTGTTGTCAGCTTCTGGGGTATGTATTGCAATTTCTTCAAAAAAGTGTTGGTTTTTGTATGTTTGGGGTCTTTTATTATTTTTTCTAGTATTTTGGCCAATTTCCTTGGGATACTAGGAATAATCTCATGGTTTACAGGATGGCCTCCCTCCTCCTCCTTCCCTTTTTCTCTCTGCTTTCTTTTCAGTGTTCAGCCATTCTATTGTTGGATCACATAAAAACCTTTTACTGTGCTGATAGTAAAAGCCATCTTTGGGGATGGTGAAATTATCATTAACTCTTTCCTTGGAGCACAGATGTTGTCTGCTTGGATGAGAACTGAAGAAATGAGTATTCCCTCCCTTCCCTCCCCAGTCCTTTTCTTGAACTGATGGCATCCTGCTGCCATACCACACCTGTACAGAGATGGAGTTGGCCTAAAAGAAGGGAAACAATATTCTTTGTTCCCCAGACTACCAAAACTGCACAGGAAACAAACAGTGTAAATCACAGTAACTCCTGGCATTTGGTTTCAGCTGCTGCTCTTGCTTCCCTAAGGCTCTTGTCCCTCTAATTATTTAAGCAGCTCTAGTGCTGCACATGGCTGTATTTCAGTCTTAGCAAATGTTCTTGGATGGCTTTGTTTTTCCAGAGAGGTGTTTAGCCTCTCTTCAGGAGGTTGCTAAATCAAATGAGAATTTGGGTGATAACAAGAGCAGGGGGCAGAGAAGGGCAGGCTGAAAGAATTGCCATTAGAATGCTGAGCACATGCATGACTGTGCTATTGGAGACAGGCTTGAAATGCCCTCCTCCAGCTACCCAATTTCCACTTCAAAAGGAGAATTAAAATTAGCATGATTGAATAATTTAGAATGCAGGGGGAAATTATGTTAATTAAAATGCTTTATCTGCACTTTGAGGTCTTAACTAAATGACTGTTTAGCAGCTTCTGTGAGGAGCTCTTCAGGGAAACAGGGTTTAGCTGAAGGCCAGGAGTGGCCTCTCTTTGCCTGAGTGCTGGTAGTAATAGACTTGTTTCCACTTCCATCTGTCCAGGACTCCACCCTGAGACTTTGGGAGTATAAAAGTGGAGAAGAAATGCACTGCTGTGAGCTAAGTACCCTCTGTGGGCCTGAGGCAACCAAACCAGACCAGGTACGTCCATGTGTGCAGGTGCTTTTGCTGTGCTCCTGATCCTTGACACTGCCAAATGTGTTGGTTGCATTTTGTTAGAAGTGCTTCCCTTCTGTCAGTGGGTTTAGAATTCATGTGAGACCTAAAAACTGTTACAATAGTCTGGGATTTTGGGAAAGGAAGACAGTCCCTGAAATCCAGTCGTGTGTTTTGTGTGGACTTCTAAAATGTGCCAAGCAGTGACCAAAAGAAGCTGGTTCTAATTCTTCACAAATTCAAGTTCTGCACAGTGGACAAAGCCTTCACTTGAATTTTTTTTTCCAAAAACACGGGTGGTGTTGTTTCTTAGGCAGAAGACATCCTGTGACACTGGGAAGATCTAAACATTCACCCATTTTTTAAAATGGTCAGAATTTCAAGTGTTAAAGTTGCAATTTTTCTGAGCAAAAAGAAGCTGTGTAATATTTTTAACCAGTGACCTGCAGTGCTGCCCTGTGGAGTCAGAATGCTGGGCTTGTTATTTTAGGTTCTTTTGCAGCTGGACCAAAATTAAAATGTGCGAGTCCTACATGAAAACTGAACACCCCAGGAGCTCTCCTGAACTTCCAGCCTGTACATCAGTGGTCTCACACAGACAAGTTCGGGGTGCTCCTGTGATTTGAGATGCTCACCTGATGTGAGCAGTCGTTCTGGTAGTGCTTGGTCTCTGGTTTTGTTTTTTCCTTGTCATTTAATGTGACATAAGACCAGTTAGCAGTGAAATAGCACTTGAAATAGCACTGTCCTTGTCCCTGCTGTGTGCATGGAATTAAACCACCTACTCATCTGCTGGGTTACTTGAGTTCACCTCACCACCCATCCTGCTGCGTGTGATTTTTTTCATGTGAATCTCTAAAAACACTTCTTTCCCTGCAGGCCACAGCTGCCTCCCAGTTGTCAGGTGACTGGGAAGCCATGCATGGCTCTTGAGGCAAAGCCACTGTGGAATCCTTATCCAGGCAGAAATTGAATTGAAAACTTCTGCCTTCCCTCCTTTGTGTTGTAGTTCCGATAGTGGAAGTGTGCTTTGCTTCACCTCCCCACATTTGGGGAGCCACTTTCATCACAGACTTCCAGTTTAGACAGTGGAAATCTTGGGTTGGCCTAGAGTTCCTGTTAGCAGGAATTCAGGGTAATATCCATATGGACAATTTAACCTGCTCCTTGAACTTGGAAGTCTTCTTGAAAGCACACCTGAGCCAGATACCTGTCAGAAGCTATTCGTGGGGTTTTTGACAACTGAAAAACAGGAGGCACAAAATTAAGTCACAAACCCATCTAACTGATATCCTCTGATATTCTGGGTACAGCAGGATTTGAGCATTTGTTTTAGAGGGAGTAATGGGTTTATTCTAAAATAATTTGCCTTCTAGATTTAGAGGATCACTGAGGACAAGTAAGCAACTAACTGAAGTGGGGATTCTGTGATTAATGTTAAAAATGCTGCTTGTTGCTTAGACTGGCTTAGCATTAGTAAGAGGGCATGTGTGTAAATTAGCAGTGCTTGGTCTGTTACTGAACCCTAATTCCACTGATTACAAAGAAGTTTATCAAAAAACAGTATTAAACTATATAATGAACCTTGAATGTAGCATTGGATAAACTAGCAAATGTCAAAAAACTTGTTGCTGCAGGTAGGAACTGATCTAAGAAAACATCTCCAACTCTCTTAGAATGTTTTTGAATGTAGTTTAGTAATACTTGCCTTGTCTCCTAATAAAATCCCTTCCATAGGATACTCTTCATGCTGATGTAGTCTCAGGAGAATTTGGAGATGCCCTTTGCTTGAGGAGTCTCCATTTAGCTTCTTTACCTCAGTGTGAGTAAGCAAAGACAGAAGGGGAAAGCCCACAAGCTGTGGGTTAATAAATAGAGCACAGCCATTAAATAATAAATCTTATTCCTGCAGTGCTTTGCAGTTCTTCCATCCAGTGCCACATGTGATGGTGTTGGAAGCCACAAGGTGGCCTGTTCCTTGAATCTGTGAAATGCTGGATGCTGCTCGCTCTCACAGGTGTTCTGCAGGGAAAAGGAGACTTTTGTTCTGCTGGCATCTCAGTGCTAGAAATGCCAGAGGTGACGTCTGGTGACATGTGTTTAGTCATGTTGTGCATCCAGGTGTGTCACAGATCATCTCCACAACCCAGAGTGACATTTGTAACAAGCAGAGTGTCTGCAAATGACTCTGCAGCCAAGGATCAGATAGGGATAAAAGTGCTTTTTCTTTTTTTTTTTTTCTATTGTTATATTTAATTTTTACCATTGATAACCAGTGTGAATGCACTGGCGCTTGAAACACAGCTTGAAGCACAATGAGGATGGAATCATCAGTAATGGTGGGTCATGTGAGCACAAAAATGTGGGCTTATTTTGCTTGGCAGATGATGAATATGTGTCTGTTTGGGGACTGTAGGAGTGTTTTGAGCAGTGTAGCATTGGTTTCAGCTGATGGCTTGCAGATCCTCAGTTCATTTTCCCACTAGAATGGGAGTAATTCTCTAATTCCATAGTGCTATATAAATATTTTCCTGCTTCAGAGCTTTCACCTCATCTGATCTTCTTGACAGCAGAAGCTTGTTTAAAGTCCAGAACATGAATTGCACAACTCTACCCCAATGCACCAGTACATTAATTTTTTATAGGGTCACCTCACAGATGACATAAAAAGTTAATTTTAAGGTGTTGGCAGGCTGATAACAGTGTTGTATAAACACCGACTTAAGTTCAGAGAGTACCAAGTGAACATCTGTTTATCACAGAATGTTCTTGTAGCTCTTCCTTAACTGATTTCTTAGCCTTGTCCTTGACCAAGAAAATGCTGTGGGTCTTGCATTCATTTTGCTGATTTTTTAACTTACCCACACATGGAAAAGAAAGAACTTGGAAAGAAGATGCATTTTTCTTTCTCTTTCCAGATGTGACTAAAACTTGGTTCAAATCAAAACAACCTGCTCCTCCCTCCTCCAGTGATGTTGGGGGAGAGCTGCTGTCTAATTCAAGTTCACAGAACCCTTTGTCTCTCTAACAGCACTTGGCTGTGTAGGTGGGCATTTCCCTGCATGTTTGTCAGGCAACAGGCAGAGAGGCAGAGCTTTGTTATTAGAAATCAATAGCACAGGTTTCAGCTTTTTTAATATATATGTATATATCTTGGCTTGTTCCTTTAAGTGTCTGAAGAACCCACTTGTGGCTTACAGTAAATAGGAGCTGTCAGTTCTACTCCAAAGCTGTGGTGTAAGCAGCTCCATCCTGCAGAATCTGCGTTTAGACATATTAGCTACAGAGAACCTTTGTGGTTCAGCCTACTCACCCTACCTGGTATTTGGAACCATCTTTTATGTCTGTATGAAACAGGGGTCCTGGGTCACAGTGCCAAATAGGGACCAATAACTTCATATTTCTGCAGAGTAGCAGGAGATCAGTCCCATGTGTTCTCAGGAGCTTTGAATCATATCAGTCCTTTTGGTCATGTTTTTTATTAAGTGCTCCTTTTCTGTCCAAACAGGTGTTTGAGATGAGTGAAAAGTGTGTGCATGCTGTTCTTGCTTCCCCCTATGAAACCGTATCACACAGTTTTTCTCGTGCTGGAGAGAAAAAAAAATGTTTTCAGCTCTGTTTATACCATGAATTAATTTTCTTTCCCACAGTTAGGTTTATCTCTTAGTAGTTGCATCATGTGCTGTTGACAAAATAGCTTCTGGTGTTAAACTTGCTGACTTGAATTTTTTGGAAGCTGCACAGCTTGTTTTGCTTTCCTACATGGAGTGCAAACTGTGAAACAAGCACCCAACAATGCCTATACATCAGCTGGTAGCTCCAAGGGTAAAATCCTTGGTTACTCCCAGATTCACCCTAACTTAGTGAACCAGAGGTTCTGGCCACTCACCAGTGTTGTGTTAGAGAAAGAGGTGGAGGTAAAAAAAAAGAATATTTGAGGAATCAGAATTCTGCCAGCAGAGTGTCAAAAAGATGTATTTTCCCTGCCCTAAAGGAAATAACTCCCTGCTTCTCTACTTGGAAGGTTTTAGTCATCAGCAGTGTTGGTGTTGTCTCTGCTTATAAAATACACTTGAGAACCAGCCTTTTGCTATTGCAGTTTTGCCTTTCACGTTATATAACAGATACTTTTGAAAAAGCACCCCAGGACATCATTTTGCAGTTTCTCTGTTCCTCCCAAGTTCTTGAGGCCCTACTGAGCCTCAAATCAGTTGTTTCATATTTCAAGTAGAATGGTTTGTGCAGCAAAGGTGCTGCTTCTCTCCCAGGTAAAACTGTTTAACTTCTAAATTAGGAGTGTGGTGCGGGGTTTTTTTGTTGTTGTGTTGGTTTTGTTGGGGTTTTTTAATGAGGGAAATGGCCTCAGGCAGTCTTTCCTTGTTGTTCAGAACACATTTTCTGTGCAGCAGGATGGCTTCACCCAGGCACAGGTTGAAACAGAGGCAGCACAGCAGGGATATTAGGGATATTAGCTATGCATCACTATCTTCGTTTTTTAACAAACAGAACAGCAGCTAATAGCTTGTGTTTGTAATATCTGAGCTGCTGGAGTGATATTCTGCCTGAGCAGGCTTAATGTCAAATGTTTTTGCCATTAGCATTGCAGGAGAAAATGTTTGAAGGTGGTGTATTTTCCTTCATCTGTTGGTTTGTCTGCTAATGGTAGTTCGCTCAAACCTTTACATTTGATCTCTGGACAGTGTGGAGGGGAAAAGTGTGGAAAACTTCATAGAACAGCAAAACTGGTACAAAAATAAACTTGACTGCAGTTTAAAGGTAATTATTTTGCTTAACTTGCTGTAAATTAAGACACCTGCTAAATTTTAAAGGCTCTTAATGAAATGGAATGTGAATTTTCTGCCCATAAATGGTCTTAACTTAGAAGGATGGGGTTTTTTTTTTTTTCTATTCCTAATAGAAATACACCGTGTCAAGAATAACTTACTGCTGTCAAGGTGGTTATGTTGCCATTCTGTGTGACAGGTAAGAATAGATGGAATAATCCCTAAAATCATCCCAGCTCCTGCAAAGGCAAGAGCATCTTTCCCTGCTGGCTGTCCTGGCTTTCCCTGAGCCTGCAGTGCTTGGTACTGTGGGTCTCCAGATGTCCAGGAATCCCTGTGGCCTCACAGGGAGCCTCTGTGTCCTCTACTTGTTCTGAGTGCAGAGGGGAGTACAAGGGTTACTGTAATTTTGTACAGTTTGTGATGCCTTTCCCTCAGTGGAGGAAACACGAGGCTGGGAGGTACAAGAGCTAGGGGATGTTTTATTTTGGCTGGTGCTCAGCTGTATATTCCTTCAAGTGCAGCCCTGTAGGCCAATGTGCCACAATGCAACACTTCATATTTTAAGTCCTTAGTAATCCTTATGAAATTCCCTTTACTACCCTTTCTTTTTCAGCCCTGTAGGCCAATGTGCCACAATGTAACACTCCTCATATTTTAAGTCCTTAGTATTCCTTATGAAATTCCCTTTACTACCCTTTCTTTTAAAGAGAAGGCAGCACTGACTGCTTTTTCTTTCACATAATGCTTGAAAAGCCATTTGACATGTTGGGTATTTACAGCTTCTGACTCAGGTCATGTAAGCAAACTGTATTTGAAGTGCTTATTCTAACCACTTTGCTTTGGCTCAGTTTGGAATTAGAGTGGGTGTCTGTAGTTTGCTGTACAAGTGATGGCTGTAGGTGGATTTGGTAATAATGGTAATTAAGTTTTTCCTCTCAAAAGTATTCCCACAGTCTACATCTTTCAGCTCGATGCCACTGCCCAGCAGCTGGTTTACAAACAGCAAGTCTCTCTGAAACACAGAGGTTGGGACATTGCATTTGAGGAAACAGGAGCTCTGTGGATTTTGCAGGAAGACAAGGAAGCTCCTCTTCTTTTGTACAGAGCATGTGATGGACAGTGGAAGGTACTTTTTTAATGCTGAAAAATCCTGAGTTGTTTGGTGATGTCTTGAGGCCACAGCAGAAGTGGAGTTTGCTGTTCCATGAAAGCTAAAAGGCAGCTTTCTCTCTGCCTTGAGATGGATAAAAGCCATAGATACACATCTCATTCTTCTCACCTGTGTGTAATGCAAAGGTGTCAAGAGGTTGTTGTGAACACCACCAGTCTGTTTGTTCTCAGCTAAAGCTGCCATCTGGCACAGCAGGATCAGCGTGCTTGTCAGCACTCAGTACTTTAAACCATTGCCTGAGCTTTCTGTGGGCTACACTTGATGATTTAAAAAAAAACCAAACCACAAACCAACAAAATCCCTTTGGGTTTGCTCAGGAATGCTTTCCACACAGCTTTCCTTGTGCTTGCCTCTGAGGGATCCTTTGCAGGACAAGGCATTTTGGGAGCTTAAGCGAGTTACTTCATTTTCACTGAGTACAGGGAATCAAATTTGGGGTATGTGCTATCAAGTTCTCTTTTATTGCCTATTAAACAACTGCAAACTCATCTGTTATCCTTGTAAGTCCCCAGCTAATTATGGTCTGGTTGTGAAGTGGTTTTAAATGAAACTTCTGAGTATGTTCTTTGACCTTAACGTGTTTCCTGGGATATTTCTTTTCCTCACAGATTAGTAAGTGGGAATCAATTCCTTTTTTGTTCAAATGGCAAAGCTTTCCTAGCAGAACTTGAGACCTCAGGCCGGGTTTCAAAAACAGCTCTTGAAAAAAGGAGCCTGGGAGAGATCATGGAGGTTTTACACTTGCTCTGTTTCACTGCACTCTTCTGAGAGCTGTTGCATTTTTCAGCATGCTGTGAAACACAAAATTGTCTATTAATCCCAAAATGACATGCAGCATTCCTTCTTTTCCCAGGCTGTAACTGATGACAGAGGATTACAGAAGATGTCAAAATATATTCAAGACAACTGGACAGTATTTGAAGGTGAGAAATTTGGCCTAAAGGTTATGGGAATGCAGATTTTACAGCTGAAGCATAAGATTTAGGAACAAGATTGGAGTTCACGTCAGTTCAGCTGGCTGTTGAAGTCACTCAATCTTTGTTTGCTCAGTTTCATCACACTGTCTGGTGTGGAAGTCAGTGCAGATAATGAAGTGTGTTTGGGGCACTGTTATCAAAGAACGATGTAGGTATTTAGAGCTGAATTGCAGCCTTATAACTTTGCCATAGCCACCTTATCACAGGGATGTATCCAAACACCCTCTGGCAGAGCTGCTGGAGTCTGTCTTGCTGCTGTGGTATCAGATACTGGTGTTTGTTGTCTTGTCTCCTGCCTGGGTGTGAGACTTTGTCACAGATGTAGTGGAAACAGGATGGAACAGCCATGGGAGGAGCAGCTCTGCTGTAAAGATGGGCTGCTTGGGTCCACCTTGGCAGGGCAGATGATGTGGAGCGTGGTGTGGCTGGAAGGTGTGAGCCTGGATGGGACAACAGATGACATTGGTTAGTGTCAGGGCTGGCTCATTTTGTTCTTGCTTCCTGCCCCACTCCCAGTCTCTGTCAGAAAAATAATGCCTGGCTTACTTGTTCAGAAGCACCCTATGTTCCCAGGATTTTTTGTGTTTTAAAAAACACCCAGCTTTACTTAGAAGCTGAAATTAAAGCAGTGGTGGCTGCAGGGTAGAGAAGAGTTGTGGCATGTGCTAAAATCTGAATTATATATTGAAACTTCATTAATAGAAATTTCTCTCCTGTGCTTTGCTGGGAGACTGGGAATCTTCCTTAAAAAAATGTGTTACAGTTCTCACCAGTCTTCTGGTCTATTCATGGTGGCCATATGTAAAGATGAGAGCTGCAGAAATGTTCAGTCTGGTGTAAAGTCTCCTTAATATCTGGTATTGGGTGGTTTAGCATGTAGCTGTCATTAAGTTGGTCATTAAGTTGTAATTAAGGTGGTGCAGTCTTTGCAAGTCAGGTGCTCCTTTGGAAAGGAGATGTTTGCATGGAGATGTTGCAGTCTTGAGAGTTACAGCCAGGTGGATAATTAGGAGGATGAGGTCTGAGTGAAAATGAGCACAGAGAAGTAAAGAGAGCAGGCAGGGGGAGAGGTTCTGGGCATAATTAGCCCGTGGAACAAATGAGTGTGAAACGCAGTCACTGGCTCATCTGCAGCTGGGAAGGGAGCACAGCTCACGTGACAGGGTTCATTATTGTTAATTAGTAAGTGGAGGCTCACTTGATAAGCACTTATTCCAGTGCATAATGAGTGCTTCAAAGGTAGTTACATTTTGTGAAACAAGTGATCATTACATTGTTTGAATCCAGTCCTAATCCCTGCATATTGTCCTTTTATAGACTTTTCTCACCTGTTTGAGGTTTCTGTAGGATTTAAGATTCAGTGGTCAATCTGGAAGTATCACAGAACCCTAGAATGGTTTGGGTTGAAAGGAACCTTAAAGACAATCCAATCCCAACCCCCTGCCATGGGCAGAGACACCTTCCACTAGTTCAGGTTGGTCAGAGCCCCGTCCAACCTGGCCTTGGACACTTCCAGGGATGGGGCAGCCACAGCTTCTCTAGTAGCTCACCACCCTCTCAATAGTTTCTTCCAATACTGAGTCTAAACCTAGTCTCTTCCATTTTGAAGCCATTCTCCCCTGTACACATTGAACAGTTTGACATTGTGCTATAACTCATCCTAGAAAAATTAAAGAGGAAGATTTAGTGCAGACTGATGAAGGAAAGAGTAGCATGGATGTTCAAACCAGCAGCACCCAATTTCTCCCAGGGCCAAGGGCCAGTAAAACTCTTACTGAGTGCAACACTAAAAGTAAAAATCTGTGCTTTGCTGAGCAAGGAAAAGCTGCATTTTCTACCAAGAAACAGGGGGATGCTGTATGTGTGTTTCTGTGGAGTAGCACACTTAGCTTCAGAACCAAACCTTAGCAGGTGCTGGATTTCTCTTCATTTGTCCTTTAAAGATTGTGAGTTTTGTTCAGTGGGAAAAGTGGAGAATGGGAGATAATTGGCTTTGTCAAGTGCCATTCCAACAATTTTTTTAGAAATATGGCCTTAGCCAGCTGGTCTAATTTTGTATTCCCTACATAAACAGTCTGATTGGGGATTTTTGGATAGCAGTTCCCTGCTAAGCTCATCTAAACCTCCAGCCTTGGAGGGGATGTGAGCAATATTACACTGAATTCACAGAAGGTGTAACAAAGCCATTGGAGCAAATGCTTAGGAATCTCTGTGTGCTGTAGAACATGACTATTTGAAGTCTAAACCTTTGGCCTTCTTGTAAGTTAATACTTTAGGAGAAAAGCCAGCTAAGCACAGTTAGGTGGCAACTCCCTTTGTAGTGTTTGGGTCCCAGGGAACAACTCCAGTGGTTCAAAACCAGAAGCCCTGAAGTCTGCAATTGTCCACTGTGTGAGGAGAGCTGTGTCCTCTCTTTGCTTCAATGTCAGGTGCTTGATTCTGTATGAATTTTTTAGCCTAAAAATGGAGGCTGTGCCTGGCTGGTGAATGCTGAACAGCTGCTTGCCAACACAAATCAGGCTTACACAGTGTAAATGTTGATATTTAATCACAGAGTGGTTTGGGTTGGAAGGGACATTAAAGATGATCTCATTCCACCCCCCTGCCATGGCCAGGGACACCTTCCACTATCCCAGGTTATTCAGAGCCCTGTCCAACCTGACCTTGAACACTTCCAGGGATGGGGAGTCCACAGCCTCTCTGGGCAGCCTGTGCCAGGGCCTCACCACCCTCAAAGTAAAGAAATTTTTCCCAATTTTTAATCTAAATCTGCCCTCCTTCAGCTTAAGGCCATCCCCCCTTGTCCTGTCACTACATGCCTGGGTGAAAATCCTTGTCCAGCTCTCTTGAAGCCCCTTGAGGTACTTTGGAAGGCTGATACAGTGGATAGGACCACAGTAAATGAATTGGAATTCCACCGTCTAAAATGACACTCCCGGAAGTAATTGATGAGACCTCTAATGGAATTAACACCTGTGTTCTTGCTTTGCCCACCTGCAGGTTCTGTTGGTGCAGAGAGCTACTACAGCAACCTCTACAAGGCCTCCTTTGATAACATGGACGAGTACCTGCAGAGGAAGGAGGAGAGGTTACAGCAGCAGAAAAAGAAAAGGCAGGATCTGCAGCGTGGTTCCAATGGACAGGCAAAAAAGAAGATGAAGACTGAAGAGCCATCACTATGACTGCTGTGAGCTTGTGACCTTTGCCTTGAGGAAAGAAAGTGATCCAACTGTGGACTTTTTACATATGAAATGAATTATGCAAAAGGACTGGTTTAAAATTTTATTCAGGTTTTCAGGCAGGCTGATGTGACAATATCATGTTTGCAGCAAATAATGCATTTACAACATACCTAAACTTTCCAGCAGAATACAGTGTTAGTTCAGTCCTGGGAATCTCTGATGCATGTTACATGAATATTGGAGATGGTGTTTTCCTTGAAACGGGATTTTCTTTTTGCCTGCTGTGTTCAGACTTTCTTCTTCAGGTGGAGACACACTGATTAAAGTGGATGCAACTTTATTTTTGATTACTTTTGGTTTGGGTTGTTTGGGGGGTTTTTTTAAACTTTTTAAAAAGTTTGTTAGTTAATGTAACTAAGTGTACCTGGGTATGGGGAGGGGAATGTAGAAAAAATTCTTGCTGGATATGAGATGTTTTAACTGAGACTTTCCCTTCTCTGTTTTTATCCTTTAACTTCCGTTCATATGGTTGGGATTTTGCCTGGCTTCCAATCCATTATGTCTTACTTACGGGATATTTCTATAGGAAGAAGTGCAAAAGTTAATTTTGTTTACTGCAAAGTAAAAGTAAAATGTGCCAGTCCACTTTGTGTTACTGGAAGCTCCTTCCATTGCAATATGATTCTGCTGTGTCTGAAAATCATGTGAGAGCAGAATTTGGAGTGCATCCTGCTTTTTTCATGGAGAACTTTCCCATACTGTAATTATCCAAGAGACACATCTTCTTGAGAAGATGTCAGTAAGAGCCTTATGGGGCCACTTGTTGCTGCATCACAGGGCAGAAGATGTGTTCATCTGCCAGATGGTATCATGTTCGTGTGGAATATCATGTCCTTCACAAAACCAGGTGTGGAAATCTGTACAGCTCATTAAAAGTACTCAGATTTAACCTGTGCACTGTGAGTGGTTCTCTCTGGAGTGTCTGGACACGTAGAATTTTTGCATTCAAATGCAGATGTGTGGCCCAGCTGCTTGGTTTGCTGACAGCTTCTACCCTCCCCTTCTCCCGTGAAGGATGCTGAATGTCAGTAATAGAGCTAAACAACAGGTAGGGAAATTTCCTGGTGGTTTCCCTAAATCCCATGCTGATGGGAAGCTGTGAGGGAAAACCCTGTAATTTCAGTCTTCTGAAGGAATGTGTGGGGTGAAAACCTTCCGGACTGTACCTGGAACAGTCAGTACAGTGGTACAACGCTAGTGATGAGCATTTTTCGTGGTCCTCAGGAAAGGATGAGAAGCTGCCACCTGAAGTGCTTTGATATTGGGTTGGAGTGGTGGCTTGGAGACTGAGGCACCTGTGGTGTGATGGTGGCCTTTAAAACTTTGTAATTCTTGTTGTGTTCATTTAATTGAAGAGGAGCTCTAGGGAAAGGAGTTGAGGAAGCACTTAAGGAAGCTCCAGCCTCAGAGTAGCTTTTATTTAGGAGTAGAGTTTGCTGGTGTGCAGATTCTGTAAAATACTACCAGAAACAGGCTTGTATTCAGACTCTGTGAACCAGACAGGACAGGAGGAAAAGGTTCTGAACTAGATGTTTTGCTAGCTGTGATAAAGAAATCATCCCATGATGAAGTTTGCAGATCCAATGCAAACTCCAACATTTTTGAACTAATTTGAATCTGCAGCAGGAGCCTGTACTGAATCACTTCTGCATGTCACCAGGTAATACTGAGAAGGTGGTGTGAGCTCAAAGCAGGTTCTTTTTGTGTCATCAGAACATTATTTTAGCCAAGCTGCCTGGGCAAGTATTGCTCTGATGCTCTGACCTGGCCCTGGGCAGATTTGGGCATCTTGGAATTACAGAATGGTTTGGGTTGGAAGGGAATTTGAAGACCATCCAGTTCCAAGCCCTTCTGCTAAAAGCCCCATCCACCCTGGCCCTGAACGCCTCCAGGGATGAGGCATGAACACACTTCCAAGGATGCAGGAGGCTGTGGGTGTGCAGGGCTGATGGGGCAGGTCACCTGTGACACTCCTGCTCACCACAGAGGTTTTTACCCAACCCTACCTTCTCCTCAGCAACTTTGATGCTGAGTGGTAGGAGTCCATGTGCACAAAAAACCCCATTTTCTCATTGAAGGAAAATCTGAGGAGGACACAGGTAACTGCCTTCAGTGCTTGGTTGCAGATCCTGTATGTCAATATTGTTAAACTTCTAAAGGGTCAGAGACTGCCATGGCAATTCCTATTCCTGGAGGGTATTTTTCTTCAGCTTAGGAGAGATAGACCTTGACAGTGATCTCCACTGGCTGCAGGCACTCCTGTGATCCTCACCCTGCCTGCTGTCCTGGAAGAAACCCAAATTTTCTTCCAACACTTGAACTCGTGACAGATCGCGGTGCGTGGGAGTGACATGAGATGTGATATCTGGCAGATGGCTCAGGCCTTTTGGTTCTTCTTCCTTCAAGTTCTCCTTTCCTATTCCACTTCAAGTTTCCTTTTCTGCACACAGCAGTTCCTGAGCTTCAGTTGTGAGACCATGTGTGCCTGTGGATTGCTTTCAAGGGCTCTGTGCAAAGTGATCAGAGAAAGGAAGCTTTGCTGGAAGGTGTAAATCCTTCCTTTAGATGTTTTCCAGTCTGCCTTGTCTGACTGGAAAACACACACAAATCATTAAAAGGGAGGGGATACCACTGCTGCAGAGAGGGAAACAACACTCCTCTCCCTGGTATTTGAACTATTTTCTTCTAGTGGTTAAACCTGATGTCACTTGCTTGTGTTTCTTTTCTGAACTTGAACCAAGGCCTGTGTGTGTGCCTGGCAAAAGGGGGTGGGTCGGCAAGGGTGTAGTTTTACAGCAGGACTGGAAACCCTCAAACCATTCCAAGAATATTTGTAGGCCACATGAGTTCACCCCATGCTGCACTGGAGCTTTTTGTGGTGGTTGTGCAACTCCCCTACTTCTCTGCTGAGCACTGACACTCCAAGGAGCTTTTAAAAATGCAGGTAGGGGAAAATGTGTTTCTTTTCCTCAGCATTTCAAACCAAAGCATATCCTTCCTATCCCTGTTGCTGGGATTTCACCAAAAGCCCCTTCAGCAGCACACAGTTGAACAGAGTGACCTTTTATCTGTCACAGCAGGAAGGAACCCTAATCAAATGCAGCCCAGAACTATGCTTTGGAACAGGCCTTGCATTTTTAACAAAACTTTGGAAGCAATCTTGTTCTATAAACGAAAATGTCTGTAAACAAAAATGTTCTATTCTTTAAAAAGAAAGACCCCAATACAATGTAGTTGCTTTATCTCCAGGCTAGTAAAAAATTGCTGCCAATTTCAGCACACTCCAAAATCTGCTTCAGCTTTCTTTGATGAGCTATTTTGCTTTGATCTGAGGAGGAAACACCCTGTGGGTTTAACTCTTACTGGTTGTCCCTGTTGCTGTCAGTCCTGGTGCCATGGTGTGAAAGGAGGACTCGGAGTGTAGTGAGGGAAAGCACAATGGGATTTGTCAATAATTGTGGATGCAGAGGCTGGAAAGAAAAGAGAATTGAATGTTGATTTTTAATGTATTTGCACAGGTTATCATCCACTACAGCACACCAATACTTCTTCCAAAGTTCTTTTTTCCCCCTCTCCTTTTCTATTGATAGAGATAATTGGTGTGCTTGCACAGGCAGATGTGCCCATGGGCATGACCTGAACACCCAGCAGGGTGGCTGCCCCTCATTTCCTAACCAGCACTTACAGCCTTGACTTTGAACAGCTTTTGGAAAGTTTATTGCAGTCAGTGCCCACTGGAAATGGGAGTTGGGTGCTGTTGGTTGCTTAATTCAACTTTGAATTCAAACAGCTCTTTATAGCTGGGTGGAGGTATTAACTCCAGAGAATCAGCATGAAGCAAATACAGGTAGAAGCAAATAGGACTTGAACACAGTCATGGAGCCTCCCCTGCTTCTGTCAACAGCAAGGCCCAGTTCTCCATGGAAAAGCTTTGAACAGTTATTCACCTGTCTGAGATTTATCAGATTTACACCTACAGGCAGGATATAATATTTCTTCTTGTTGCCCATAGGGATAATAAGAAATTAGTAGTCTTATCTGGCATGGAAATTCTGAATTTGGACTGTCAGACGTAGTCATGTATATGTGTGTGTATATATATATACACACACATATTAAAAAAATATATGAATAATGTATATATATGTATAAAAATATATCTATGTAAGAAACCCCACACCAAACCAAAAAATCCCCAACTATTCATGGACCCAAGCTTCCTTCTAACACAAAGTAAGGAGATCCTTTCCCTGTGTTGTATCTTGCTGTTATATAACCCTTTGGCTTAAGCTTCACTTGCAGTGGGAAGAGAACCACACTGCATGTGGCCCTCACCTCCTCAACCTCCGTGTGAGAAAGAGACAACCTCAATCCTGTGAAAAGTCCAAGGAGCAGCACAGGTTGGCACTTTTGAGTTTTCCACGCCTTGTGTTAAAGAAAATACAGTATAAACAAGTAGCTGTTGCTGCTAATCCTTTCTGAAGTGACTGTTGGAGGGAGGCAGTTATGAAACAGAGTATTCAACACGAAAACACAATTAAGCATCCATTTTTGGCATTCCATCTGCGCAGGTTTTCAGGCTTGCAGCTTGATTCACTGCCTTTACAGCTGTGCTGCAACCCACCAGCGTTTTGTGCTTTTAAATAAGAGCTGTGTTAGTGTATTTTCTCATCAGCATGTTGTCAAGATGGCAGCATCCCATATAAATTCTGGTTAGTTTTTTGCAGTGCTGGATGTCTTGGATTTCTCCATTGACTTTTCCCCTTTATCATCGCAGTATTTTACATAGCAGTGCTTCCTTTGCTTTCTAGTATTTCAAATTTTAATATTTCAAAGCTCAAGAAAGGCAGAATGTGACACACCAGCTATAACAAATTAAAAGCAACATTACTCTGATTTTTTTTCCTGTTTCCTGCCCTGTGGAAGACTTCATATTATTATCTACGTTCATTAGTTTTACCTGAAGTAATAAATCATCATTGCATCTAAAGCCAACAGTATTCAGCAAATAAACCAGCAATTTGAAAGTGAGAGCTTCTTATCTTCAAAGAAATTGTAGTAATTAGTCACTGTCTCTAAGATTTACATGTGCTGTGTTTCTGGAATACTTTACTGGGAAGTTCTCTTTTGTAAACAAGGCAGAACTGTTCTGTGTCAGGCAACTTCTAGGAAGAGCAGTATAAATCAGCTGGTACTTCTCAGCTTCCCTGAAATCTCTTATGGGAGTTTCTTTAGGGAGAAGAGCAGCTTTTACCTGCTCGTTTCAATACAGAGGCACAGGGACTTTGGTCATTACAATCATAAAATTGAATTTCAAGCCTTTTCCCTCTATTGCCACTGCCTTCATTAAAAGCCAAAGAAGCTCTCCAAAAACCCAAAGTGACCAAACAAAACCCCCCATCTAAAGCCACGTAAATAAGATTTCAAGATTTTTGTCAAAAGCAGTCATATTAAGTCAGGTTCTGTCCCTTCTCTCCTCTCCATGGTGCAGCCAGGAGGAATTTTCAGCCACTCCTTGTTTTCTTTCAGTTTTGTAACCCAGCACAGCTACAATCTACAACAAAAAGAAAAAATAAAAAGAGGAACATCTCCCTGTTCCACCTTTGCAGCTGCAGAGAGCCCTGAGCACTCACAGCACTGGGTCAGGTGCAGCAGCTCCATTGGGACGTGTCAGGCACCAGCACGGAAAAGCTGCTGCTGCACGTTCATTTCCTGTAAATAAGCAGTGGGTATATTCAGGAAGGCACTGGGAATGAGTTGACAAAATCAAAAAGCAAGAGGTTCTTTTCACCCTGTCAGCTTTTTGCTGTGCTTGCTGGGAAACCCAGCAGCGTTATCAAGGTAGCAAAGGGGAAATCTGTGTGTGAATTGATGACAGCTGCTGCGGTTCTTAGGAGGTTCCCAGGTCACTTCTTGCCCTGTGGCCTCACATGTGGCTTTACTGGCACCACAGAGGCAGTGCCCTGCCTGGTTGCTTGCCTGCCCTGTGCCACCCTGCCCTGGCACCTGGCTTCTCCCACAGGGGCTGAGGGGTGCAGTCTGTGGCTGGGGTTCTTGCTGCATCCCATTTTGGGAACACACAGCACAGCAAGAGCCACTCTCTTCACTGGCTGGGTGTGGGAAGGGGGCTCCGGTGCCTGCTGAGGGATGTGTGAGCCATCAGAGCCCTACAGCCAGCTCTCCCTCTGGTCTGATGTGTCTTCTCTGCCCGATTCCCCTCACTGCATCCCACCTGTGCTCTGACACCATGCCTGGTGCTCCTGCCTCAGCCTGGCTTCTGACACCGTGTGTCACACTGACAGGAGTGACAAGTGCTAGGCTCTCTCCGCAGGTGTCACTGCCATGACTGCACCAAATGGTTCAGTGATGAGAAACAGAGAAGCTGCTCTCCTGACAGGGCTCCCCAGGAGCTGCAGCGGCCTCCTCATTCCCACACTCATCCTTCATCACTCCGTGAGAGATGCCACCTCTTTTTTCCACAGGCAGAGGCAGGTGCATGTACCCTGTGTGCATGGGGAGATACAGGGAAGGAATTCTTCCCTGTGAGGGTGCTGAGGCACTGGAACAGGTTGCCCAGAGAAGCTGTGGATGTCTCATCCCTGGAAGTGTCCAAGGCCAGGCTGGACAGGGCTTGGAGCAGCCTGGGATAGTGGAAGGTGTCCCTGCCCATGGCAGGGGGTTGGACCTGGATGGTCTTTAAGGTCCCTTCCAACCCAAACCATCTGGGATTCTTTTTTTAATATAGATCACATCAAAATTGCAAGAGCTGAAGAAAGGGTCAGGAAATGGCACTACCTGGTGAGCAATGATCACGGCAGGAATGGCTGCCTTGATCCTTTATCCCTCAGTGGGAGATATTAGGGATGTGAAGGTATTTCACCACTCGGACATTCAGTCCTTTCTGCTGCCCTGGGGAACAGGGTGGCAGTGAGAGAGCTCCCTACCCACTGCCCCTGCTGATCAGCTTCCCTTGGTAACAGCAGGTCTGTGGGAGTGAGCCTGGCAAAGGCAAACACATGGAGACAGGAGAGCTGGCAGGCTGGGGGAGCTGCCTGTGCCTGAGAAAGAAGTGTGGCTGTGTCTCCAGCTCACTTTTGCCATATTTTTACAGAACTTTTTAAAAGGGCATGTACTGATAGGGCAAGGGATAATGGGTTTAAAGTGAAAGAGGGAGGGGTTAGTTTAGGTTTTAGGAAGGAATTCTTTACTGTGAGGCACTGTGAGGGTGGGGAGGCCCTGGCACAGGTTGCCCAGAGAAGCTGTGGCTGCCCCATCCCTGGAAGTGTCCAAATCCAGGCTGGATAGAATTTGGAGCAACCTGGTCTAGTGGAAGGTGTCCCTGCCCATGGTGGGGTTTTTAAAATGAGTTTTAAGATCCTTTCCGACTCAAACTGTTCTGTGATTCTGTGTTTTCCTGCCCTGGCCAGGAGGCAGGGGGGCAGGTAGTGTCACAGAGGCTGAGAGATGATCCCACGCTGGCCAGCTCTAAGCCATGGAGAACATTTGCAGAAGCAGATGCCAGAGAAGCCAGCCTGCCCTGGGGCTTTGCTGGCAGAGCTGCTGCTGCCCTGGAACCCCCGTTTGCAGCACTCAGCTGTCAGAACCTGCACTGCTGCTGCCCACACCCACCTCACTCTGGGTGGGCTCCGTGTCGGACAGAGAAAACTCCTGTCCACCTGCAACACATCACACAGACCCAGCCCCGTCTGCTCTGGCTGAGCCAGGTCCTTCAAAGCCTCCAAACAAAAGGGGTTTAGCCCTAGTGAGCCCTGCCCATCCATTTTTAGCCTTGATGGAAGGACAGCCAGCTCCTCTTGGAAAAGACACGGCTGCACCACCCCTGTGCTGGGCACTACTTTAACCAGCCCTTACCCAGGAGGTGATAAAGTGAGTGGGACCTGTGATGACATTCTGCCCTGCTCCCCAGGCAGCATTAGGCATTGATTTCCAGAGAAATCACATGTGGTGAGTCAAGCACATCCCCACGTAAAGGAAAAGCCTTTCCTGGGTGGGCAGAGGCAGCTGGGTCTTGCCCCAGTGCTCTTTGCTTTGTGCCCATGAGTTCAATGGGCTCTTTGCACTCAGCTGGGCTGAGCAAGGTGTTCCCAACTCAGCTCATCCACTTCCAATAAAATGACTAGTTCATGAGGGAATCATATCTAAATTATCCTGGTTTAAATTCATCGGGGAGCTGAACACGCAGGGGAACGCAGAGATCTAAGGCAGGAAGGGAAACTCTGTCTGGATCCAAGGTTTCAGCCAAGCTCCTCTGGGAAGTGAGCAGATCCCCTCTGCAGAGTTTCCAAGCAGGATTCTGTCTGTCTGTAAAGGAGCTGCATAAGTTCCTGCACACCCTGCCATGGGTAGGAGTTGTGTAATCAGCAAATCATTCCTGAACTACAGCAGGAGAAACGAGCCGTGGCCATCACGAGCCAAGCAAGAAACTTCAGCTAAAAAATAGTGCAAATGGCTTTGCACTGGCAACTTCTTTCTGGAGGAGCATAATTAGTGTTTTACTGATTGGGTTCTGCGTCCCTGTGACTGTCCTGACTTGTCTCTCAGACCATCTTGGTGACCAGAGGTGGCACCAGCGCTGTGTTCACACAGGGGTTCACGAGCAGGACCTGCATGAGCAGTGAGGAGGGTGGGAGGAGGCGTTTGCTCTCCCTGCAGAACATTCAGCACCAGTGCTACCATCATCTACTGACTCATCCTAGGTCATGCAGTGCATCACTGGAATTCATTTATGTCCCATTTCGGGTTATGTGGTCAGCTCCTTGAGGCAGAAACTGTGCTTCACTAAACACCTGCAGACTGCCCAGTAATTTGGGACTACCACAGTATGAAGCCTTCTTCCAGAGAAAGTAACATGCAGGATTAGAAGTGGAAAGAAAATCAATGACATCTGCTCTAACTTCTCCTAGGAAAAGGAGACACCCATTCCCACCTTAACCTGACAGATATCTGTCTCCTGGTGGAACATGGCTGTCCCTGGAGAAAGATGGATGAATTTTAAACTGAGAAGCTCCCAGTGCAATGAGACAGTTTCAGGTACCCATGTGGGTAAGCACTGTGGAAGCGTTTTAGAGCTAGGCTGAAGAAGCAGTGGTTAGATTTGAGACATTAGGCTAAGATTTGAGGTCAAAGTTGCAACTTGAGCCAAACCCAATTTGGATGATTCACATCAGAGACCCTCACTAGCATCTGTGATCACTGTAAAATTGCCAACTGCTAAATCTCAGCTTGATATGGAGGAAGAAAATACTGGAACAGCTTCATGGCAGACTCAGTGCTGAGAGGGCAGGCATTGGGTCCATTTCTGGTGTTGTGGTTTTAGGGGCTTGTTTGTCTTTCTGGTGGCTGTGCCTGTGGGACCACTCAGGGCTGGATGGCTGATGCACATTTTTTATGGATTCATATTCCTGGCAGAGGTGTTTGAAGTGATCAGCGGCTTTTGATAGTTGCAAAATTTACTGCCAGCACCATATAATCACTGAGAAAAGTGGCTATTATCCTCCCCATCCCGCTAACTCGTTGAGGATAAAAAAATAATCTAAACATTTTGTGTAATTTTCTTCTTTGATCCTCCCTTGGCAATTCTTTAGAACAGTGGTTGTGCAGCTGGGAGTGGGGAGAGTGATGTGGGTGTCATGTGAAGGATTTCAGTGTGTTTTGTGAAGGGATAATGAAACAGCCCTCAAAGATAGAGTGTCCTTTCAAATGATTATTCCCCTTCACCTGTGTAAAGACAGACATCATTAATATTCTTCTGGGACTTTTTGAACAGTATGTACCAGGAGGAAATGTCAGGCTCTTATACATGTCCTTGTTATTATGCTGCCTT
>NW_008237919.1:16493857-16541235 GCF_000691975.1 Corvus brachyrhynchos
TCCCTACATGAGAATACATTTAGATGGGCTAAAAAGAGGTTCTTAATGGAGTAGAGTAGCTAATACTATAATTCTGAAAAAGTGAGATACTGGAGAAGATAAAAAGTTTCAGCTTTGGGCAGTGTGGGGCATGGCTGGAGCTGATGCCAGCTGATGAACCTGTATTTGGGCAGAAGGAGTTACAATCATGCCTGATTTAAACCCTGCAGCCGTCACGTGGCAGGAATACTCCTGTTCAGCCTCTTGCATCCATGAATCTCTAATTGGAATTTTGTCTAATGAGCCTGGTATGCAAATCTGTGTGCAAATGGAACTGCCAGACCTACCTTGTTAAAGGTTGTACTGCACCCTGAGAGACACACCAGCAGCACAGAGACATTTAACTGGTGTCCAGGTGAGCAGTGCCTTATCCTGGTACTTGGCAGCAGTGCCTGGAGCTTTGCTCCTGGTCAAGGCCAGCCCAGCCCTCAGTTTTATTCTTGGCACACAGGCCCAGGTAAGGGGTGTCAGTGTCCTGTGTCCCACTGGCTCAGCAGTGCCAGCCCCCGCCTCTGCTGCCCTGGGGGCTGCACCTTGGATGGACCCCCTGCAGCAGGAGGAACTCCAGTGCCCTTCCCGAGCCTAAAACAGAGTCCCAGAATGGTTTGGGTTGGACACCACCTTAAATATGAACTTGTTCCACCCCCTGCCATGGGCAGGGACACCTTCCACTATCCCATGTTTCTCCAAGCCCCATCCAGCCTGGACTTGGACACTTCCAGGGGTGGGGCAGCCACAGATTGATTCTCTGGAAAACCTGTGCCAGGGCCTCACCACCCTCACATAAAGAATTTCTTCCTAATATCCAATCTAAACCTACTCTTTCCTAGTTTGAAGCCACTTCCCTTTGTCCTGTCACTCTTTAAAGGGGCTGGCCTTGCTGGGAGCGCAGATTGGAGCATGAACTCTCCTTCCTGAAGATCAAAATGCTCCTGCTGTGCACCGAGAGAAATGGCAAAAGGATTTGGCTGCAGATGCTCCTCTAATGCCTACTGTGATTCCTCCTCCTCATCTGGGCAAGGAAGGAAGGAAGGAAGGAGGAGCCCCACAGCACAGAGCATCCGTGGCTGTGCTGCCAGTCCCTGCCAGTAAAAGTACAGCAGCAGCTGGGACAGCATGTGCCACATACCCAGAGCTAATCCAGGCACTTTTATCTGCCCTGCGTGACCTGCTGTGTTTACAGAGAAGTTCATTTTCCAGGCAATTCTTTGGAGGCACCAGCCTGCAGCTTCAGGAAGGCTGCACTGTGTAAATGCACGTTCAGAGGGTGCATTCTGGTATGACTCATGGTGGTGAAACAAAGTTTTTGCTGAGCTCTGAAGAAGTCAGGGCTCAAAAAATAAAATTTAGAAACCTCAGGCAAACCCCATCTGGCAAACAGGCTTTGATTTTGACCCCACTGTATGGAGTAATAAATCCATCCATGAAGCACAGCACAGGACTCAGTTCTTTTTTCGAAAGAATGTCCCAGGGGTTGTTACTCACTTTTACGGTCTGCAAACACCATTCTCCCTCTGCAAACTCTGAGCTCCTCCTGAAAGTCACGCCATCGAACCCCTCTCCATGTACAATGAGTCTTTCAGAGTGATTATTGTCTCCCTGGTTAAATGTTAACGACCGGGATGAGAAAAGACCTTTGTCCGAGAGATAAATTCGGAGGTGTTACAAGGTTGTTGCGCTGGAAATAATGGGCTTAATCTCAGTACTGAAAGTAGTAAACACTCTGAGTTAGCCTGCACAGTTCATGTTTGAAAGAAAGAGCTGTACCATACAAATAGGTACAAGCTTTTAATACTAATCGGCTTGTAACCTTTTCAATTTAATTTTATCTATTTTCATGAAAAAGATGCCTGGATCTGTAGAACACCTACATGAATTCACCATGTGAGTGTCTATAATTCAGTGCAGCTCAAAACTGTGGGTGCTGCTGAGTGTTCACCATTTTCTCCTCAGGAGAAACAGATAAATACATAACTAAAAATGTAGGCTTAGAAATGCAGTTTTTCTGCCTTTTGCATGTACTTGCCAGTGGATGCAGCTGGATGACCTGTCCTAGCTCAGTGTTTTATGAAGATTTTTATCACTGTGCAGCCATCAGGCAGCACCTGATGCTTCCTGCATGGGTGGAAAAGGCAGCCTGGAGCACAGGGCAATTAATAAATCACCATGCAGGGTGAAGAAATGAAACAGCTGGTAGGATAAAATGAAAGACTGTAAATAAAGGGGAGATTCCTGTACTTTTTGCCCACTACAAGCCACGATCTCCCTGGCTCTGGGTGACGCAGCCTTGGCTCAACATCCCTAAAATGGGTGATGTGTCCTCTGCAGGAAAAGGAGCTGGGAAGAGTCACTGACTCTGGAGATCTGCCCTTGGCAACACACACAGCAGGCAAGAGGAGGAGGAGGATCAAAGTCTTGAGAGAGGGGAAGAAAAAATTACAGCCTGGAAGAAATGAAATTGCCCTTTATGACACACACATTACCCCAGTGAACTTTCAGAAGTACATGGTGGTTTAGACTATGTTACCTGTTACCCCATAACCTTTAGGAACATATTTCTTCAGCTCTTCCCCACAATAAGGAATCACCTCCCTGCAGCCAGACCCTGCTGGCCAGTCCTGGAGACACCCTTTGTGTCCAGTTGCCCTGGACAGCACTGGGGAGTGGTGGGAGGGCAGCTGCCACTGGGGAAGCACCAAATTCCCAGTGTGTGTGGTTTGGTGGGGGCTTAACCTGCTGCCTGCACAGCTCCCTGTACCTTACCCGTGTCTCTGCTGCCCACCACACTCCACAGGGTCTAAGGGCAGCAGGGATCCCAGCCATAACCATGAGTTTCCACGGCTGTTTCAAAGCCTGGCAAGGAAAAGTGGAGGAAAACACTTCTAATAGGCATGTTAGGGGTTTGGTTTTTAACAGAACTCTGCCTGAAATGAATAATTTTTTTTTTAAAGGGAAATAGTAGCTCACACACATAAGCACTGCTCTGAATGCTCGTTTCATTTAGCTGGGCCTTGCTCAGTAAAGAAAATGAAATTTCCAGCTTTCAAGTTCATACTGGTTTTGGGGAGTTTTTTTTTGGTGGGGAAATTCACTCACCAAAAGGGAAATCATTCCACTTTCCTCGAGTGCTGGTCAGTGCCCCAAGCCTGTTGGTGTTTGAGATGTGTTTGGTCAATACCCTCAAGAACAAGCTGTAACTTTTGGCCAGCCCTGAGGTGGTAGCACGAGCACTGTGGGACAAATTGGCTTCCAGGGCTTACCCAGGGCAGCTGCTAACTGGGCATTCCAGAAGGCCTGGCTTGGGCAGACGAATCTGAGGATTTATGTTTTTGTGTTGATTTTCTCATGCCATTTTCCAGCCTGGAGTGTGTCCCAGCTGTCCTGAGCCCAGAACACCATCAGTAGGCTGAGAACAAGCTTTTTTTTCCTCATAAAATGACACAGCAGCTCCAACTCCCTGTAAGTTTGGAGCTTTAGGGCAGAGGATCTGCCGGGTCTGCCAGCCAGGCTGTAACTGTGCTTCCACAGAGTTTGGAAAACAGAGATTTTTCCTCAGAGAATTTATAGCCAATGTTGGCTGTGACAACCCTGGTTTACACTTTCCAAACCCTCCTGGTTCTAAGTTTGTCTTGCAACAGAGCCAAGTGGTGTTACAAAAATGTCTGCAGATAGCTGCTTTATGTGTGTGCTTGTGCCTGAGTACACCTGTGATTCCTGATTATGTGCCAAAATAGCCTGAAAGCTTTTTATTTCAGTGTGGGTGAGTTTGATTTCTTGCTAACCAAGAGCCAGATCTGCTACACCATGAGGTCTGACCTGCTGGTTACAGCTCCTTCATTTATGAGGACATCTAATAATTGGGTTTGGCCAGAAGTTTTTATTTTCTGACAATGGGAACTGTTGGTTTTTGCATCCAAAAGCCACAAGGTGCTTCACAAATGTGGGTGTCCCTGCTTGAAAGGAGAGGGAAGCCCTGTCTTGCTGACTTGCTCTAGAAGGGATTTGAAGCCAGGCAGATCTAAGTTTATTATTAAAATTTACTGGTTTTGTGTGCTGTCACAGCACCCACACACAGACCTCCAATATCCCTTTTTTTCAGAGTCCAAAAAACATCTCTGCCTAGGCACTGCCGTGGAGAGCTGAGAGAAAGGAGAGATCACCTGCTGCTGTGCCATCTTGCCGAGAAAAGGAGTATCCAAGCTCTTTTTAAATGCACTTCAGAAAGTCTTTGTTGCATTTTGCTTATTCACAAGGGTGGCTCAGGAGGGCAGGACCAGCCTGGCGTCCTCTGGACCACAGCCTGGAGCTGAGATGTGCCCAATTCCAGAACAGTGATTTCTTTGAGCTGGGAGTCAGAGCAGCAGCTGGATGGCCCTACACGAGGCTGTCCCTTGACATAAATCCTAAGCAGGGTGCATGCTCTTAATCCCACGGACCAGGCACGAAGGTAGACTTGTTCTTCAGATGTTTTTAGAGAGAATGGGTAGTTTGCAGTAAAAACCTGCTGTTTAAAACAGGAAAATTGAACAGTGCATGGCAGTGCTTCTCCTGAGAGGCTCATACTCCCACATGGAGCAGATGCTGTTGTTACTGCTGCTCTGAGGCAGCACTGACATGAACAATTTCCATGTACAGATACTCCTGTGGCATTACATGACCTGTGTATTACCAGACACTAAACTTCCCTTGTAAATTGGCTGCTGTGGGGGTACTCACATTTTTAAAAAGCTGTTTCCCTGCCAAGACACGCAGCCCCAGTTTGGTCTGATTATCAAACCATACTAAAAAGCGGAGTAATGGGGCTGTGGGATCTCACAGCTTTAAAAAAAGAAAGAGAAGTAAAACCCCAGAGCTCATCATTAGTTTCCCAGGATAAATGGTGTGGAATTGTTATAACCCATTTCATGTTCAGCTTTGATCACAAGTCTAGGAGTAGCAAGGCAAGGCTGGAATGCACCTGGCACTGTCATGATGCTGAAAGCTGCAACAGGTCATGGAAAGTTCTCTCTGAGAGACCTGCTGTAAACTGAGACAACACTGAGACACAATATCCACTCTGATTCATTGGAATAGGGGGAGAAAAGGTTAAATCACACTTGAGACATCTTTCTCCCTGCCTCAAAAAACTTCATTCTCATGCTAAGTCTACTTTTAAAATGTCACCTTGAAAATGTGTGACATTTTAATAGGCTGATTGCCAAGATTCTCAAATCCTTTAATTAGCATATGAATCACAACCTTAAATATTGTGGGAAAAGCATAAGAAACTAGAATTATGAGAGAATGCCTTGCCTTTCCCTTGGTTAAATGCATCTTGGGAGGACTGTCTCTTAGAAATCTAATATTACAAAGACAAATGAGATTAAAAAAAATGCTGTGGTATTCCCATTTATACCATTAGCTGGTTGTGGTTGCATGAGGTTTTTTTTTTACAGCTGCCTGTGAATGGCAGCCTGGGTGTTGCCTGTTCTTTCAATAACCTTCACAGCAGATTACAGCATCACCACAGTCACTGCTGCATGAGGATGGGTTGCATTCCTTTTCTCCATGTTTCTGATGCAGCTCCAAGAAATTCAGCGGGATTTCACCAGCATCTTTTGTTATCTCTCTCCAGTAAACAGTTTTTTGGTTGCTCCTAAAAATGGTGGAGCCAAAACAAACCATCAATTCCCCAAAATCCTTCAGTTAGGGAAAGCCAAGGAGCCTTCACTGTGCAAGTAGCTGCTTTGTGCCAGGGTGCATGGCTAGGCTGGTGGGAGTTAAGCACATGGATAAATACTTGCTGGATTAGGGTTTGTGGTTAGAGAAAATCCTTCCAACTGAAACAAAACTTCCTATGGGTGTGTAACTCTTAAGGAGTTTTAGTGGGAGGAGGGTGCAGTCAAGTTTGTACAGCAGGTTTTCTCATCTCATGTGAGTAGCTCAGTGCAGGACCTGGCAAGGCCTAAGCAATTGTTCATGACTCCTGCACAGCTCATCTGCTCTGGGAGCTGATTTGTGACAGAAATCCGCCGGAATGGAGATGGTAAATTTGATTTACTTGTGCAAAAGTAGTGAAAATTCCACAGCAGAACAAACCAACACAGGCAATGTACTTTGGATTATAAGATTCAGTGAAGAAAAAGGGCACAAACCACATAATTCAGATTCAACTTTCAAGCAACAGAAGTTTGAGGTTAATCAAAACTAGGGTGTAGTTCATCCATTCATGAAGATGCCTGTGTGAGTTGGAGCTGGCCCCATGCTTGGATCTTCCCATTTCCCCTGGGATCTGTTCAAATCCAGGGATCAGAGCCCTTTCCAGTTTTCAGCATAAAGCCCAAAACCACACGCAAAAAGCTGTTTAAAGGAGGCACCAGCAGACAGAACTAGCTGTGAGTCTGTCCTGGGTCTCTGGAAGCTTCCAGGTAGGAACAGGGTAGAGGGATGGAAGTTTCGAGGTAATTTGGATCTCCCTGAGAGATTGGAGAGTAACTGAAATAATAGTTTTGTGCAAATGAAAGAGACCAGACGTGGGAAATGGCACTTGGGGAAGAAACAAGAGCTAAACTCATAATTACTGTGCAGAAACAACAGGAGAGCGAATCTGAATTTCCAGAGCACGAGGCAGGATTTGCTGTTCAGGGTTGGTGCTAGAGACCTGCCAGAGAGGATGAGCTGCCTAAGGTGTTTCCTGGGCCATGGAGGGAAAGATTGGCCCCCTCCTGCTCATCTCTCTGACAAACCAGCTGCAGCTTTGGGCTTTGCACAGTTGCCACCCTTGTGGCAAACACACCCAGCAGAGCTGATGGGGCAGCTCAGCCAGGGAAAACCTGGGCAACATCCACACCTGTGGCTGCCAGTGTGGGAGATGCCAGCACACCAGGGTGCATGGAATCCCTGGTCCCAGCAGCCACGCCACGATAGGACCTAAAATTCTCAGGGAGAACAACCTTTCCCAGCTGGGAGAAACCAGGAGCAGGTGAGCAGCATGGCTGTGGCTTGACCCTTGTGGGGGGCTTACTCCAGCCTTCCCTTTGGTGAGGTGGTGCACAGGAATAAATCCCAGCGTTGTCTGTTCACACAGCTGCAACACCCGGGCAGGGCTTGGCTCCCAGCCATCACAAAACCATCAATGGAATTGAAGCTCCTCGTGATGTACCACAGGAATAATTCTAAGGCTTCTCCTCTAAGAAGAACCGTCCCTCTCCTCTCCTGTACAGCCCCTTACCTTGTATTCATTATGGGAGCTTTGGTGTTTAGGAACATGGACAGTTCTCATGTCAACACATACACAAAATGAAACAATAACACCCATTTCTGTAGAAGAATATATTATTTAGCAGATCAGTTTAAAAGTAAAAAAAAAAAAAAATCTGTACATCTTTGAAGGTGTCTCTTGTTGGTTTTTTTTTTTGCATCAACAAGGATAAAAATGTGTTGGCACCCTGTTTTTTTCAGCTTTGTGCTCCCTTCTTTGCTCGTGCTGAAGGACCCCATGGTGTCCAGCTGTACCAGGCCACAAAGCGACCCTGCGAACTCACTAAGGTTTCTTCTGATTTCTTCTAGTGTAGAAAAAAACAACAAAAAGAGAAAATTGCATCCACTATGCTGGGTTTCTGAATGTACTGTGAACGCTATAAAATTCAGAGAATAATGCAGAGAAATGTGTCATTAGAGCCTACCAGGCAAACAAAAATGTATGCCAGGACCCTTGTCGGTGTATAAGCATCTGGTGAGCTATGCTGTAATTAGCATACTGCTGTACACATATAGAGAGTATCTTGACTAAAACCACTCCTGGTGCCAGTGGATCATTTCCCAGAAAAGGCTCCTTAGCTAAACTCTGATTTGTCTCTGCAGGCTGCAGGCATCTTGGTCACCAAAAAGGCAGATCTGCTGAAGATTGGAGCCGGGCTGCAGCCTGAGCAGTGTCCGCAGGGAGAATCCTGCTGGGAGGCTGTTGTGGGAATGCTGGAACACAGGGAATCCTGCCAGGAGGCTGTGGCGAGAATTCAGGAGCCTGGGGAATCCTGCCAGGAGGCTGTGGAGGGAATGCCAGAGGCTGGGGAGCCCGCGGTGTCCGACGGCAGCAGCACCTCTGTGAGGAGGCTGCAGGCTGCGGATCCATCCCTGCCACCTCTCCCTGTATGGTCCCACTTGGGTTTTGATGTAGCCACCACGTCTGCTTGGCAAGTACAGCATTTCTCAAAAGCAGAGTAGCCTCAGGGCTCGTGGTTTTTTTGTTCAAAGGCTGTTCTGTCTCACTTCTCAGTACTGCCGGTCGTCAAAGCTTCGCTTTTCTGTTTCTGCAGCTGGAATGAAGAGCAAAGCAGGATTAATCCCCCTGACTCACACTCACAGCGCTGCTTGCCAGTCCCATGCTCAGCTCTCCACGAGCCATGTGCAGGACTTCCTGGGAAATAATAGGCAGCAGCTTGGAATATCACAGGCATTGTTTCATCCAAACAGCTCTGGATGAATGTCCTGAGTAAACAGAACTCAGTCTTTCTCATCAGCTATTGTACTAGGCTCTCAGATTATTAATTAAATCCTCTTGTTTCAGGATATTTCTGAATTCAAGCAGCTCCTATTTTTCTGAGACCTCTTGTGCCAATATACTATAATTAAAGCTCCATCAATTTGTATAAAAATGTAAACCAGAAGTAAAATTTCAGCTCTACTTGAAATAAGAATAAGAATCGGAAAGTCTGGCAGTCATATTTGAGTTCTTTTGACCTTGTTTGAGAAATGCTCCTCTCTAAACTGAGAAATGCCTAAAGGACTTTGCTCTCCTTTAAAACTTAGTGCCCTCAAAGCCTGTGCTCTTTGATCAACAAGCCTTGGTACTTGAACTGCTGAGGGGCTTTTCCTCCAAAGCACCTGGGAGGAGATGGGAGCTACAGCAAAGCTACTGTTCCACTCATGGATGATCAAGTGAAGAAACCTTCATTACCCATGTATCAAACAATATCAGTACAGCTGGTGCCCCAGGGCACTTCCAATCTGTTTTTATGATGGAGTGGCTGATAGTACCCTGACTACCTGATGAATTCTTTCATGTCAGAAAACCCCTGCTCGGTGATGCCATTTGGGCAGGTTTTGTTGTGGGTGTCAGCAGGGAAAAGAGGCACTGGAAGAGGTGTGCAAGGAAGGGGTGCAGGGCCATTGCCACAGGCTGCAGGGAGCTGGACCAGCACTGTGACTGCTGCCCTGAGCACTGGTCTCTGCCCTGCCAGGCTCCTGAGACAATGCAGACATGCTGAGAGAGAGCAAACGTGGTTACCTGGAATTCCCACCTCCCCTGAGCCTCACATGTCAAAATGAGAGATGCTCTGCACATGAAGGTCCCCGGTGGGCCATAAAAGGGCTTCACTGGTTGTGTGTTTAATCCTCCTGGGTGCTTTGCGTGACAGAGTGATTCCTCATAAAATGCCAAGCACGTCCTTGATGACACATATGTGACTGTAAGTTCCCTCCCAGAAAATAAACTCATGCAACTGGTGCTGCAGAGCCTTGAACTGCCCAACCCCAGACATTTTGCTGCAGTGTAACCCAGGCAAACTCCTTCCCAAAGGAAGGGAGGGCAGATCCCCCCAGGAAGAGGTGTTTGCCAATGTGCTCCCTTCAGGGGGTTATCCCTGGGGTTTGTGCCTTGCAAGCAGCTCCTTTCCCATGTCCATACTTGTGTGGAGCCTGGTGGACTCTGCAAGGACATGTTCTTACTGCTTGTGGCACACACCTCTCTCCAGCCAGCTGTAATGAATGTGTTTCTCAGGATAATGATGATGCCATAAGCATTCCCACTGTTTTGGAATTAAGCTGCTGCTTAATTATAATGTTTGGCTTATTCAGTCATGATGTTTACTATATCAAGGAGATAATTGGAGCTTACCTCTTTCATAGCATCATCTATCTGTTTTAACCCCTCGTAGTGGTCCCTGGATTCCCACAGAGGCTGGAGCATCACCTCCTCCACTTCTGGGAATAGCTAGGTAGAAACAAGAGAAAGAATATCGACATTTCCTTTTGCATTCCTTAACTTGCTGCATTATTTAGTTGTACATGCTGAAAACGAGGTGGCAGGCGGGGTGTGGAAGGTACATCCCCATCTCCCTGGATAGCTAAACACCTGGTGGGGCAAACACTGACGCTCTGCTCTCCCCCTCTTTGGTTTCTGGCCCTGGGTGACTTTACCTTTGTCACTGTTTCGAACATGGGGATGAGGACGAACTTCAGGAATCCGATCTGTGCCGTCGGCTTGGTCACTTTGTCACGGTCCATGAACGGCGCCACTGGGAGCCCCTCAGATTTTTCTCGGTCGCTCTGGAACAAACCCAGAGTTAGCAAATATTAGTCCTGGATAGAAGGCTGTGAGGAGAGTCATGCACCAAGCCAATCAGTAGCCCTCAGATACAGATCACAGAGGTGTTTGAAGATAGCACAGAATAGTGACGTGTTTCCCTCAGGCCAACGTATCTGCTTTGTTGAGAGCAACATCTGAGTAAAGAGAATTCTGTTCAGTTATTTCTGCTCAGCACCAGCATCAAAGTGTTCACCTCCATGCTTACAGGGAGCCCAATTCCCTTTGCAAACACACTGGACTTGTGAGGTAAAATATATCAGAGCATTCAGAAAGCTGGTAATGGCTCTTGCTGCTCTCAAAGAGAAGGAATAGTTCTGTGATTTCCTCATCGTTCTCCAGAGAGTGATTATTTTCAGGTATTCAACCAGAAATTACATCTCCTTCTTTACTAATGGTTAAAAGAAAAATCAGCTGCATCCACCTGCTTCCTGAGCAGGTTGTCTTGCTGGCATCCTTCTCTGACTTTCTGTAACAGAAGCTTTCTATGGAATCGTAGAATGGTTTGGGTTGGAAAGGACCCTAAAGATCACCCAGTTCCAACCCCCTGCCACAGGCACTGAAACTTCTGCCAGACCAGGTAGTTCAGAGCTAGAACCAGACTGGGCTGTCAGGCAGTGAAGCACCTGTGGGATGTGGAAATAGCTGAAAATTGTGCAATTGTGCAATTGCATCTCTCCCTCACTCTTACCTGCATAAAATACTCCTCCAGTAAGCAATCTACCCAGGGCTCTGCTACTTCCATGGGGCGCACTTCGTTGGAGATGTCACAGCATTTTATCAGTACCATCTTCAGCTGAAAGTGGATAATACTTTAATGCTGCAGTCTTAAAGCCAGCCCTTTTCCCCCCTCTTCACAACCCCTGTCCTTGCAATGCAGTGGGAGGCAGAAAGGACAACCAGAAAGGACAGTTTCAGGATTAAACCAGAGGTCTTAAATGATCTGGATCCTTTTCCCTCTCTCTGTGTAAATCACTTTTCCCCTGTCTGCCTCGGTTTCCCAGTCTGCAGTACTGGGATGTGTCACAGTGGGATGTGCCCTTATCTGCAGCATGAGGAGATTCAATCACAAGTGACCATTAAGATTTTTTGTGGAGTGCTTGGGGAGGCAGCTGGGAAAAGATTTCCCTGGAAATCAAAGGCAATTAGGAAGTAGAGCAGACTGCAGTGTGCACTCTTGTGAATATTTTATTCCCCACAGTACAGGACAATAAGAATTTGTGACCTGATAGAGTAAAATCTTTTATTTTCCTGATGGGACTCCCGGATTTCTAAAGCTGGAATAACCTATTTAATATAGAGCACTTCCAAATAGTAATTATTTTTTGGTGGGGCAGAGAATGTAGGAGGGTTTATTTTTTTTTGATAATGTATATTGAATCTTGGTTTTTAAACAAACAAAAGTTAATCTGCAAGCTTTCACTCCATGCACAAAAAAAAAAAAATAAAATAATCCACAAAATCTCCTTACACAGGTCATGTGTTCTTCATTTGTGTAATCAAAATTTTCCATTTTTTCCTTGAAAGAGTCCATTATTTCTGCATGTCTCGCCATGTCTGTAGCCAGGATTAATGTAATTATCCCCTAGCAAAGAAAACATGTTCACATATTAACTTGACATTCCTTACAAAGCCTGCTCTTGCAGAGCCAAGAAGGGTCTGTCTTGCACACGAAATGCCTCAGATGCACTGAATTGTTCATGCTGGAAGGGGAAGTTTCTGACTTGAAACTGCCAAGGAAACTGGAAGAGGATTATAAAGAGTTCATGGTACATGAGGATCATGGTATTATGTGATATTCCAGAGACATTGACGTTTTCCCTTTCTGATTGACTAATTGTAGAAAAGCAAACTGTACAACAGGATGTTAAAAGCCGCACTCTGGCTGCCAAGATCCACTTTCATCTCCTTGGAAAGCACTGTGGGTTTTGCCGCTGACTCTTAGTGGCCCTGAGACAAAAATCATGATGGGGATGTCAGCTGTGCCCATCCTCTTTGGATTAAGGGCTTTAAAACACTCGGATGTGGTCAAGGAGCTCTGTATCCTCCTGCTATGCAGAGTTTATGATGGGAAAACATGTGGTTAATTGAAAGTTGTGGGTTTTCAAACACAACAACCCATTTTGGGACCATGCCAGTTTCCCACACGCTGGCAGAATCAGGAACTCCAATCAGCCTTCAGGCTTCTCCACTTGGTGTGTAAGGAAGGTGTAATGTGGAAATTAAGACTGGATTTTGGCCCTCAGAGCCCTAATGGGAATTGTTGCATTGTTCAGTGCCTCAGAGACAACTGTGGTGACTCCCAGTGCACCAGGGCCTCTTCCAACAGCACAAGTGCTCTGCTATTGCAAATCTTTGCCCCCTTTGAAGGCCCTCTTAAAATTAATACAGTGTTCCCTTAAAGCATAAACTTCTGCCGTGAGAGCTTAATCCTTCCCCAGTCACAGCTAATTGGCTCCTCCAACAACATAAATATCTACCCCCAAAATGTTATAGGCTTTAATAGTCAGGATGTACTCATTATTCCTCAGCAACGCATTCCAGGGAGTGCTGCTGTGGAAGTTTTCCAAGAATCCCTCTCGGATCCTTCCAGCGTGAGGGGCTTTTTCAGCCCTACCCTCCAGGGAGAATGAATCACTCTCATTGTGGAGCAGGGAAGTCCGTGCGTGTTTACATCCTCAGGAACGGCGTGTACAGGAGCAGCATTCCTACCTGTCTTATCTGTTTGAACTGCTCCTGGTCCACGTTGGAGAAAATGTTGAATTCGGGCTGGGAGATGATCTGGAAAGCCACGGCGCAGTGGTGGTTCTCCAGCGGGGAGATGTCGTTGTAGCGCACGGCCAGCTCCGTCCGCGCGTTGATCTGGTAGCTGAGGGCAGGGAAAACCGTGAGGGAAAAACTCCTGCAGACACCCGCCAGCTGCTCCAAACCATGCTGCTTGCTCTTGCTTACATTCTTTTCAATGCTTATTCAGTTAGCTGCAGCTTTGGTTTTTTTGGTTGTTGGCATTAAATCAGATTTTCGGAGAAAATAGGTGTTACTTTAATGTAATCGCAGGCGCTGATTCCCATTCAGTGGATGAACCTTCCCCTATAGGCTTTTTTCCCTTCTTTAAATTTTACTACATCTCTAGTTTAAAATGACATAAAACCAGAAGGAACTCTCTGGGTTTAATTCCCACTATTGGCAAATGCAGAGATTCTCACTGATCCCAGTCAGAACTGGGTTCTGCCCTTATTTAATGAATGGTTACAAATAGATCAGATTCTCTCCCTTTCACATGCACACAAAAGTGTCCATGGGTCAATGGCAATAATTTCCTCACATCATAATAAACAGAGTAAAATGCACTTCATGATTTATAATTATGAAATAATGTGTAATCTAAATCCCCCTTTGCATTTTAGTGTAATTATTCCATTATAATAATTTATAGCTCTGTTACCAGCTGTCAAATATTTTACCTTGTTTTTTCAGGAGTTGGGGGGAAAAGTGTTGGAATAGAAATCTGAAAAAAGACATTTTCCTTACAGAATCAAGGACAGCTGGCAAACCCCAACCCAGACCTGAGCTCTGCTTTGGCCCATGTGTGAGTGAACAGCAGGGCCTTGGGAAAAGGTCAGGCTGTGAGAAGAAAAACCTGATCTACCAAAAAATGCCAACCAGTATTACCTTCCCAACAGATTTTAAGGGAAGAGAAAGCAAGAGAACAGACTTACGTATTGTTATAGCCTGGATGGTCCAAGTCATGGCACACTGCTGCAGTCATGAGAATCAAAATGTCAATTTGGGAAAATTTCTCCTGTAAAATACAAAACATGAAAGTAGTATTATGATTTCTACTTCCTCTATCCCTATAAATCAAAATAAATGAAGAAACCAGACATATTTACTTTTTAGAGAAATGCAAATCTGAGCAAAATGAAGCATTTTTCCTTAGGTGAATTTACTTCAGCCAAGAACGCGAGACCTGACTTCCCTTCCAGTAAAAATGACTCAGATTTGCCTTTGTTGCATTAAATAACAGCAGCTCAGAGGAGGCAATTTCCTTGAAACTTGCCATTACTGCAGAGATCATATAAAAGCACTGAGACATTAGTACAGTCTCTTAAAAGTCATTTGAGCCCCCGATTACTTAAGGGAGGGATGGAAGATGGCTCTATTGCCATTGCATTCTGCATTAACTGAAGTTAGGAAAAGAGCGAGAAAAATTAAATGTTGTGTTCCGACAGCTTTTGAATAGCCCAGACTTACATTAAAGCAAATTTTTCTTCATACTGCTACTGCCAAGAAAACAGACTCAGGCCAGTAACTGATATGTTTAACTATGGAGAAGAAAGGGGTTTTTGAAGTGAATAAAAGCGGTTTTGTAAAGAATGAAATTAATATATATATGAGCGCAGGTTATCCAGACAGTGAATGAATTTTGGGATAAAATAAAGGTCAAATATGTGTTCAGCATACAATACATGCCAGGCACAAGCACAGGTACAAGCACACATTTGGAGAACGCCTCTTGTGGGAACATTTTGTGTCCCAAACAAAGAACATACCCACAGAGCATAATTCAGTAGGGGTTTGGCTGTCATTCCTAAATGTTTCACTCCAGCTGTGTACAAACTGTGGGCATCCAGGAGGTGAAGCTACCTTCCCAGCAGCCTCAGAAAGCTGTGTAGGTGCTTGGGGTCAGGAATGGGATGGCTGAGTGGGCAGCCAGAGGCGGAAAAGCAACACCTCTCCTTGTGTGTCCAGGGACTGAGCAAGTGCAGCCTCCTCAAAGGCCACCACTGGCCAGCAGGCTGGTGGCCCATTTTGCAAGAGAGCTGGCACAGGTTTCACGATGGAAATGGAGTGGTCCCATCGAGGGGGGTCATACCTGGAGGCTGCAGAGCGAGATCATGCTGTACATCATCTGGGTCACGCAGAAGCAGTGCCGGAAATTGTGGAAGGGGTTGTTTCTGTAATTGTCGTGAATACACAGCTGCAGAGAGAGGGAATGAAGCTGTCAGAGATGGCAGAGCTGTTTCTCAAGCACTGTATATCCTTAAAGGATTCCTGTGGAGCCCAGGATTATTCTCTGCCAGGACAGAGTGACAGCACGAGGCCTCTGACACTTTCTGCCTTCCCAGGTGAGATTTCTGTGTTCCAAGAATTCACCAGCAAGTAAAGGTCACAGAAAATCCCCTCTCATACCAGCCAGCAATGGGCAAATATCCCAGCACAGCTGCATCTCAGTCCTTAAGACAGGACTCTCTGCTCTCATCCTGACTTTGTACTTCAAACCTTGCAGTGGCTAAATGGTGACTTTGGGGACTGTAAAGGGCTTGGAGCCCACCCCTGTCCCCCTCTCCTGCTGAGTACAAACTGCAGCTCTGATATTTGAAGGCTGAAATGTGGCTGTTATTTCATTTGCCAATGCTCAGAGGTGGCACTTTGGGACACGTTTCTTGGCAAAGGGAAGATGTGGAGCACACCTGGGTGGGCTTCCTGCACCAGGCAGCCTGGGAGAGGTTGAGCTGTTATGGGCTCATGGGAGCCACTGTTGTGTGGTTTAACTTCCTACATATCCTGGCTTGGTTGCCCTCATTCCAGAGGCAGGATGAAGCCTGTCCATCCCTGTGTCCTGGCTCCTGCCAGCCAGGCTGGCTGAGGAAGGCTGGCACAGCTGGGTTAACACATGCCACGGTCATTATTCCAATGCTCCTTTGGCTTCCTGTCCCTCACAAAGCAGCCAAGAGTCAGCAGCACTGTCAGACCCTTCTGCTGAATCCTCCTCCATAGCCTGAACCCCTCCAGGCAGAGAGCCCTCATGCACATGCTTCAGTTTCTGGGACTGAATTAATGGCATGGACAGAATTCCTGCCCCCTTCTCCAGCTAAATAATGAATTTACTTTATGACTCCTCACACCCCATCAGGATCAAACCCTTTAACCCATCACCTGACTTCTGGGAAGCCTCAAAGCCCTGGATAAGGTCAAGAGAACTCTGGCATTTCAATGCTTATTCAGTATCTGTGGGTTTCATTGCAAAAGCTCTGCTCAGATTACTCTGCAGCAAAGATTTTAGAAACACATTTCATTATTCAAAAGGAATGGCACGATATGGTTGTCAGCCAGGCTCACAGGTGGTGAGTATCTCCCAGCCTACACATGGACACCCATGACACTGCACAGAACTGCATGGATGTAATGTATACATCCAGCACTGGAGCCCAGAGCATCCCAGGGGACTCCTGACTCAGAGCACTGAAGGGATGGAGTGACTGGGTTGCATTAGTCATTCTTTCCTTCTCTTCCTGGAAGATTTCTGTAGCCAGTGGATGTGGGAGCAAGAAAGCCAGGATAAGCATGAGGTGGCTTTTTCTCTCCCACTTGAGTTCAAAGTGATGCTCATACTGTGCCTGGGGAAGTGTCTTGCTTTGAAGCAGAGCCCTTGAGGCTTTTAAAAATCATCTTTCTTTCTGCAAGAAGGTAGGAGACCTCACCCTGGCTTACCTTTGTAGAAAATACACAACAAACTCCCCTTGTTGCTCAGTGAGGCTGTCTTAAATGTTAGTGGTGACAAATTGCTTGGAGACACAAGCTAGGGGAAGCTGCCTGCAGCAATGTGTGTGGGTGGCCTGTTGGTGTGTGTTGACATATCACCTTGCTTCCCATGTTTTCGGGCTGTGAAACAGGAGGAAGAGATCTTCTGTTTTATCGCCTCTGTGTTACCCTTGTTTGTATTGGGTTTCATCCCACCCCTTGTCTTCAGCTGCTTTATAAGGTCAACACCACCGAGCTTTTCATTTGCCTTCTTCGGAGAGAGATTTACCAGCTTTAGATCATTTTCGGTATCTCCTTTAATGCAGTCACACCATTTTTCGAAAAAGGCTTCACCAGTTTGCTGGGAACAAATTCCAGGTGAGCCTTCTGCCTTCTGTGGTGACATTTTATCCCTTATTCCAGGCTCTGGTTAGCCTTGTGCCTCGTTGGCTCCCTCCTGCAGCAGGGCACCAAGCAGTGACAGCCCCGTGCCTCCTGCCATTGCTGTACTGCAACACGGGATGAACCCAGTCTTTTCTTTGTCTTTTCCAGCCACCTCCTGATTCTGGGAAATTTTTTTAGGCATCTACATCCATTTAGAACAGTGCCCTCTATTCTCTGCAAACTCCTCAGGGAATTAGAAGAGATTAATGAGATGTAAGTCTTTACTAAAGGAATCCTATGAAACATCTGTGTAATGAATTCAGACCATGATGTTTTTAATTATTGTCTCAATCAATTTGTCAGACACAGAGGTAAGTTTTTACTAGGTATAATTCTTCAGGCTATCCCTGGATCTTTTTTGACAATGGATAAAATATTTACTGTTATACAGTCCTCTAGGAACATGATGGGTTTTCTCTAAGAAAGCCAATATAATCTTCAGCTTTTTAGCAAACGCTTTCTTATGCTCTCCCTTGGACCTGAAAACTCATTGCTTTTTAAATATTCCAGTGTTTCTCCCTTAGACATCTCACTTTTGGTATGATCTCATCTTTCTCACATTTTGCATCTCTGCAACATTCTCACATCAAAGACTGAAGCAAAGAAAAGTTACCTTCTCAGCAATTCCTTTTCCTTCCTGCCTTGCTCTTTTACTCCCTGTGATTTAGTACACTGAATGATTATTGCACATATTAGCACTTTTTAGCTATATCTGAAGGCACTTGTCTTGCCTCCGTTTACAGTAGGTATCAAGAGCATTCAGCAGAAATGAACTGCTTTCAGTAATAGAAACCTCAGCAAAGGAATGCAAAACAGTTAAAAAAGAGTCATTTGTGACCACAAGAATGCAGACATTTTCTGAAGTACTTAAATTTGAAGAATTTGTATAGACTGACTGCTTTCATTGGGATTACTCATGCGAGTCATGTTAATTCCATGACTAAATGCCTTGTTTATTGATTTTTGAATGTGAAAAATTGCAAACACCAGTAACTTGAAATACTCACCAACCACCTCTTCAGTGTGATAGGATTGATGTTGAAGTCTTTTACCAGCCCAAGGTCGTGGTACATGTGCTCCAAACAGCTCAGCATCTGCAGCCAGGAATGGGCAGGTTATTGTTGGCTCTGTAAATATCCCTTTAGGACACCCTGTGACATGAATTTCCCCCTTGCAAGCATCAAATAATTGCAGAGCCCTCTTTAGATGAAAGAAAGATGTTCAAAGATTGTATGATTAAAGACAGTGCAAGAGGGGAGACAGAGAGGGTCTGAAAGCTTTTTGAAGCAGACGCTGCTGTTGACTTCACAGGTTTTGTGCAGGGCTTTGAATAGCACACCAGCACTCTGGTAATTTGTGATTCGTGTGTATCACAGCAATTCCTGCTCACAAAAAAAAGAGTATTGCAGTTTTTCTAGTTCAGCTGGGATGTATTCCATCGCTCAGTGAAACCAGTGGGAGCTTTGCCCTGGCTGGACAGAAATGAATCAGGCTCTAGCTGGATAGAAAATGACAGCAGAAAATAAGAGATCCCTAAGGAAACACTTATTTCAGACATGTGTCAATACCTTCTTTCTTTATGACTTCTTGTGAGCTCCTAACTCCACCATCTTAGCTCAGATCTCTTGTTTTAAAGATTTCCCATTATAACCCTACAAAATTGCAGCAGTTTTGTGATCATCCCCTCATGGAGACTGTAACTGTGAGTCCCAAAAGCTGAAATGCAAGGGCAGGCAGCCCTTTTGAGACAACACCTGCAGTAGGAAGGGGGATGCAGACAATTTAGCAGCACATTTAATCATCTGGGCTTGAAAGAATTGGAAACAAAAGATATTGATAATCTCAAGTGTTTGGGCGCTTAACAGCTTCCACCAATCAGAAATTAAGAGGTTTCCTGGATTTCAGGAGTTTAGGTACTATCTGCATTCCCATTTCTGAAGGCCAAATCTGCAGGGGATTGAATGTGGCCATTGTGTTAGGAAATGCAGCTCTTAGACTGTAAAGCAACCCAGGGGTTTCAACATGACGAGTACAGTGTCACAAATACAGCCTTGGAGGCATTTCTAGTTAGTTTTCTGTTATTTAGGCTCTTAGAAACTCACCAGGAAAAAAAGGATTTAATATAATGAAACTGTATTTATCCAGGGAATAAACATAATTCACAGAGTAATAACGGGGCTGATTTTGGGTCATCCAAACAGGAAGAGACTTTCCTGCAAGACCTGAGGGACAATGCCATGAGCTGAATTCTGCTCAGATCACACAGACAGCATTTTGCTGAAGATCCCCTTGTCCTGGTAGAATATATGTTTTGCAATAGTTTCATAGAAGACCTTCCAAGAAAATAATCTTTATCCAGAATTGCTGAATTATCCTTAGAAAAGCAGCTGTTGCCAAGAGAGCTTTGGGTGAGTGACAAGGAGACTCTCAGTCACAGAACTCCTGCCCCTGAACACAGGACAACCTCAGTTTTCATGTTTAGCTTTCTTGGTCAGCAGCATAAGCTTGAATATGGGATTCTTTTAGGGCTTGAAAAGTGAGGGGGCATTTGAGAAAGAGGACCCAGGCTTGCTGCAAAGCTCGGTTTACTGAGATGCTGCAGAGCACATTATTCATTTGCTTACAGATGACTGTGGTTTATGACCCGCCTGTCCCACACTGAGCACGTGGGCAAACACTCGCTGCTAAACAAGCACTGACAGAATTGAAATATTCTCTGTAAACATAAAGCAGAGCTAAGAGGGTGAGATAAACCCATATGGTGCTCGGCTCACCACAGCTTGTGTGGAATCTCATTTCTGAGCAGACTCCTCCTTGCAGGGCAAGTTTAATCTCCACACCCTCCTGTTTGCCTTGTTCATGCCACCATATAATGTTTCCTAGCCCTCTGAACGAGTTACTGTGCTAAAGCACTGTCCCCTGGCCCACAGGAATCCACAGATAATGTCTCTCCTCATTCTTTCTTAACAGTCAGAACAACAACAAGCCAGCAGTGTTATGGTCCACCTGTCAGATTGTAGTTCCCTCTTGCTGCAAAGACCTGACAGGCATTTGTGGCCATGGCACAGATGGAAAGAGCTGGCAAGGGAGCAGTGGCTGCGGAGCACCTCTGACCACATGAGGAAAGCTCTGCCAGCCTCAGCGAATGGGAGATGGACCTAAAGCCACCAGAGAGCCCTTCTGTTGGTCTACCAGACACAGGAAATATCCTGAAGGGAATATGCTGTTCCTGTGGATGTGCATGGGGTGTTTTTCCTTGTGATGCTGAGCCAGAATGACTCTGCGTGCACAACCTCTGATGGAGGAGCTAATTAAGGTGATTGCTGCGGGGGCTGCTTCCAGAACTACCCAAGCTTTTCCCTGGCCAAAAACCAGCACTAAACCCCTGGTTTAGTCCTGTCCTCCATTATGATTTTCTTAACTGAGGTTTGCTACTATTTGCTAAATCTGGTTTTACATTATGTTATAAACTGTTGACTCTTAACATCCTTCTCCTTCACGCTTCCACAGAGGCTCACTCATGGACCTTCCAGAACCTTCTGCAGTACAAGTGATGAACCATGAAAAACACTAATAGCAGTAAAAAAAAGAAGAAAATGAAGCAATAAGAAGATACCAATTGGTTGTGAATGCAGCCTTGCAACCTCTTCAGAACAAACTGCAGAAAAACCCTCAGCTGAAGGGGTGTGAATCAGTGCCTGCACCTCTGCCTGCTGCTTTATTGATTTGAGTGGACTTATTGATGATGTGCTTAAGTACACACTTCTCTGGGGATCGATTTGTTCAGATAAAATGGTATGAGAGAACTCATGTGGCAGTAATGACAGTGCACCAGTTGAGGGACTGCTAGGAAGAGATTAAAGAGCAAATAAAGAGGAGCCAGGATATGATAAGCAGCATAAGCTACCTGGCATCTGCTAGGAAGAAGCACTGCATTCTGGTGTGGTATGGAAATAAAATAAATGTATAGAGAGTAAGGGGCAGGAAAAAGGGAAAGACCCTGCAGACTGTCTCAAAGGGCTCTTCTGACCTTGTTGGCCCTCAGAAAGTGCCAGCCCAGCTAATGTGGCATCCTCACCTCGTTGGGCTCCCACAGCCAGACATCAAAGGTTGGTTTCCGCAGAGCCTCAATGGTCTCCTGGGACAGCATGTACTGCAGACAGAAAGGCAGGAGCTGTAAACAAGGGTGTCCCTGGCATGGGAATTGCTATTGGCATGTCCTAGGGACTGCCGGGGTTCCATTCACGAGCCATGAACCACATTTCCCAAGGAGAGAGCAAATGATCTCTCCCTCTGGCCACCCAACCCTCCTCACCCTTCCCACCAGCTTGCAGCTGCACATTGGGCCAGATCCTTGTGGAGCAGGGCTTGGGAGAAAAGGGAGTGGAGGTGTTAGGGACAGGGTCATGGCTAAATCCAGCACAGGGAATCAAAGGCACAGGGCACAGACCCATCCCTGATGCCTGCAGAGCATCAGAGGCACTCGAAGCTGCCCGTTAGGGAGGGGTGGTGTGAAGTGTCTCTGCTTACAGTGCTAAATTAGCTGGGGGGGATGATATGTTTATTTTCAGATGATTTATGCTCTCACTTTGAGTGTTTTTTTCAAGAGTGCCCACAGTTTCAAATGGGTTGTCGGCCTGCAAGATTCAAGTGATTTTTTATCATTACGCTCAGAAGCTTAAAACAAAATCAAGTTCATTCACCAGTTACGGCTGTGTACAAAATGAAAAAAAAGGGATGTGGAGGGTTAGAAGACATGGGGATATCAGGACTCTACAGATTCATCTGTTCAAGACTCTATTCATCAGTGGTTTTGGGACTCAAAAACCTTGTGTCTTCAACTGGCCCATTTACCATGGCTGTCTCTGGGTTGGGTTTACTCTCCTGAGCAGGTGAATGACAATTTCTGAGCCATCAAATTGTTTGATACTTAATTCAAGGAGGAACACCACTGAAGATTAATTTTCCTCCTTCAGAAGGCAAGGAGTTTTGCATTTGCATATACAATGCACGTTTAGTGTGACTTTCTGCAAGAAAACAGCGAATTAGCAGTACAGGTTTGGTGTTGCAGTGATGTCTTCCTTCAGCCTCATTGACATTGGACAAATCCAGCACCTGACAGCTGATAAAAAATTTCACAAATCTCCTGATGCCTTAGGTTTTAACTTTTATATTTTTCAAATCCTGTACTGCTTAGAGTGTAACTCTGAAGTTTCTTGTAGCCTGTTAATTTCTGCTCTCTCGTGCTAGGCAGACATAACAAAGCCTCTCCAGGCCTGCTCTCCAAGGACACCCAGAGCATCCTAGGCCCAGAAAATATAAACCAAAAGCCTCTAAAGGGGGGCAAGTGGAGGGGAATTGCATCATTAAACTGAAGCTTTAATTGGAGAATTAACCCTGATATGCAAATGAACCAAAGCTATCAAAGTATGAAGAACTCGTGACCTGTTGTCCATCTTGGGGTTCATTTTGGCAGTGGCCTCTGGCTCCCCAGGGGGTACCTTTGAAGGCCCTTCAAATAAAGTACCTTATTCCCTTACTCCTGTCTAGTCTCTGTTTCTAGGAGGCCTCTCAAGGCATCACTCCAAAACCCCAAAATCCCATAAGCTTTGGTCTAGGAATAATGCAGAAATACAAAATACCAGTTTACTCTTCAATGGAAGAGTAAAACTACCAGTGCAACTCTTCATAGCCCTTATTCTTAATTCAAGATCCTAATGCAGCAGTCCATCAAGGTTTAATCTGACATATATACTTACCAGGGGAAAAAGTCTGGCTTAGAACTGATGTGTTCTGTTAAATCGTGTTAGTGTCAGGAGCACAAGCCTCCTGGGCAAAAGTTAATTAAAAGAAATAGAAGTCCCACAGTCTCTGCGTCAGTGGAGGTCACTTTTTCCAGGCAGAGCAGCATAAACAGCAGAATTTACTGCTCTGCAAGGCTCTGCAAGGCTCTGAAGACAAATGTGCACAGAGCCGTGCCCGTGTCATGCACCTGCATCACACAGGACCATGAGGATTCAGGGTGGCTGAGCCAGCTTTGTTGTGTGCAAGGAGATGCCCACGGTTAAACCTTGATTTGCACACATGTGAGCTGGTGTTTTGTCAAGGTCTGAGCTGGGCACTGGGCAGCTTTTAATAATTCTTGTGGGCAAAGACTGCTGGTTCTGGGACCACAGACCCTGTGCTCTTCATGGTTTCAGCCTCTATTCATCACTGTGGATTTGTACTTTCACTTGCCCAGGAGACATTTTTCTTCCAGCATTACTGTTTTCTCTAGCAAATACACTAACTCATTTTCACAGGGACAATGAATCATTTTGGAGAGAATCCAATGTCACATTTTCTCTTTGTTTCCCTAGGTGAAGCATCCCCATAAATTACTTTTTAAATTAAAAAATAATCCATTAGGAGAAAACAGGCAGCAGCACGACTTTCAATCAGAACACAGCATTACAGGGTGGTTTTGATTGTTGCTATGAGCAGGGAGAATAAACAAATACAACTAGACAAAAGATCGTTAGATGTTGATGAATGCACAATGTTCATTAACATTTCAAACACTAATGAGCTTTCAAGTATTAAAGACTACTGAGAATTAAACTTTAAGTCACCGCGGGCAACTGACAGCTTTTTCCATTGGCTTGCAGGAGTTTTGGATCATACCTTGGATTTAGAATAACTAGGAATTAATGGCCAAGGAGTCACACATTGTAAAGCAGAGCTTGTCAGGATCCAGCCATGCAGTAGGGTTATGGGAAGAGCAGGGATTGTGTGGTACCTTTGGGTAGGATGGTACATCCCGCCGGGGAGCCGGCCTCTTGTTTTCATCCAAAAAGCTGTACTTGCAGGGACAGTTAGTCCTGAAATGAAATATTCATCTGTTAACATTGAGGGAACAGAAGCACAGTTCTTCAAAAAATGCCAGAAGTGCTCTGGTCTCCCAGTAGGCACCACTCAGAGAATCACCCCACTCCACAGCCTCTCCCTTTCTAATGCAGTGTTGTTCAAATGCTTTGGAAGTGTCATCCTCTTTAGGATTTTCTCCCTTTGTGCAACACCCCTGTTGCCCTTTCTCAGTCTATTTGCATTCAAGAGAGAAGCATCTGAGTTCAGGCATGTATCCATGGATACCCAACCACTTCTCCTTAAACTGAGCAAATTTCAGGGAGCAGCTTGCTGTCCATGGTGGGCATCCTTCCCCAGGGCTGCCAGGGACCACTCTGGGTATGGACCTGCACACCTGTGCTGCTTTTCTGGTGAAGGCACCCACTGAGCCTTGCTGCAGCCCTTAAGAACTTCCACTTTGATGGTGTGACCTCTTTAGCTGCTGCCCCTCGTGTGGGACAACAGCAGAGAGGCATGGACTTGGCAAGATGCCTCTTCTTGGTTCCCTGATCCTGCAGGAAGGGAGGCACTGCCAGCAATTATAGGCAATTAACACTTGCCTGGTTATTAACACCAGCACCCACTGCCAGTTATCTGCTCTTCTTTCCTCTGCATGTGGAAAAGCCAAGCTGATGCTTTCCCATCTGAGCAGAGGACCAGGGAGGACCTTACTGCTCTCTACAATTCCCTGATGAGGTTGCAGCCAGGTGGGGGTCGGACTCTTCTCCCAAATGACCTTAAACTGTGCCAGGGGAGGAACAGATTGGACATCAGGGAGAATTCATTCCCTGAAAGGGTGGTCAAACATTGGAAGGGGCTGTCCAGGGTGGTGGTGGAGTCCCCATCCCCGGAGGTGTTTAAGGAAGGACTGGACATGGCACTCTGTGTCCTTGGGCTGGGTGACAAGGTGGGGATCAGTCACAGGCTGGATTTGATGGTCTTGAAGGGCTTTTCCCACTTAGTTGTCCACATGGACTTCATTAACTCTCATGTCAGGCCAATCTTATTGCATTTTGCATTTATAGAGTCATGGAATGGTTTGGATTGGAAGGGACCTTAAAATTCATCCAGCTCCACCCGCCCTGCCGTGGGCAGGGATGCTGCTCACTAGGCCAGGTTGCTCAGGGCCCCATCCAGTCTGGCCTTGAGCACTTCCAGGGCTTTATCCCCGTAGTCCTAACATTTGGATTATCCTTTCTCAATTTTCAAGCCTCCTGCCAAAGGAAGCAAAAAGAAACCTCCCAAAAGAAGCCAAGCAAAGCATTCCATTAACTCTATTTGTCCATTTTTGACTATTTCTTATATTGTATCTCTTTTTAGTGATTCTCTTCTCTTTTGGGAATTAGTCCAGGTCTCTTTTTTCCTCTTAACATTGATGTCTGCTCTCATTTCTGGTGGCAGTGTCTGAATCCTGTGAAAGTTATGTCATTTTACAGTTCATGGTTGTCAGCTGACTTCATCCAGCTGCCTTTTCTTGCCCTATTTAAGCAGACTCAGTTGATGAAAAGCTGTCTTAATCATTTCTAAAGCTGCTTCCTCAAAACTCCACTGTGTGGGGTATTAGTAGGATAAAAATAGTGAGATTGGGGCATTCCTTGCCCTAATTGGAGCTGACTGCCAGGGTTAGCTGAGGGTCAGCCAGCTATCTCTAATTCCCAGCTGTAGTAGGATATTGAAGCCTTCATCCCAGCACACTGGGGAACACACCAGAGCCAGGATGCATCAGACCTTCACAAATGTAAAACTGTATCTGCAAATGATCATGATTTTGAATGACACCATCATGCTATTAGCATCTGCCAGTGGGGAGTGCAAAAAGCAGACAAGCAAAAAAAAAGCAATTTGAGGAGGATGCAAATGGGGCTGCTTTGCTCTTCTAAAGAAAGAGATACACAATTCACTGCTGCTCGGCCTTACTCTCTCATTTGGTAATGTGACAGTAAATATAAGAATAGGTAAACATCCATACAGCTGTGTACAATGTGATGTTATTGAAGGAATATAGGCTCTCACACATATTTATGTACATTAATTAAACTGAGATGTGATCCCTAATTGCAACCACAGTGCGTTATCTAGCAAATGACACTGCACAAGGGATGACAAGTCCAAATGAGAGCAAATACATTTCCACTTGGCTGGGACGCCTCTGTTCCCACACATACCTCATGCCAATGGGAGAGGGCTTGCTCAGCCACCCTGGAGTGAAGCATCCCTAGGCTGGGGGCACCACAGGCTGGTGGCCTGGCTCCTGTGGGGATGTGGTGGCTTGGAATAGGGAACCACATCTCATTCCTCAGCAGCTCCTGATGGGACCCATCAAGGAGTGTCCTCTCCTCAGTGTTGTATCCACATCGAGCTGCTGCTTTGGGACCCAAACCCACAGGCTGCTGATAGTCATGGGCAGAATTCTGGGCAAGCATGAGGGACTTTGTGCAGCTGGGAGGAGGAAGATGCAGCTCAAGGTAACCATGAAGAGCAGTGACAGAGCCATATGGACACAGCACCAAAGTGATGCTGAGCAGAGCGAGTCCACTCCTGCTCCAGCAGGAGCAGCTGTGGGTGTGAGCTCAGAGCAAGCCAGGGTGGGTGTCTGTGCCCAGCTGAGCCCCACACCCACTTTTACTACAGCTTTCCAGCCTCACACCCCATGCTGGTCTCTGGCTTTTGGAGCCTGTCACATCTCACCACAAGGCCTCGGTGAAGGTGACACCCCAGCTGGAGCCGGCTGCACAGAGCAGATGGAACACTCCCATTCCAGCTTTTCTTGTTAACAGGTTGTCGTTTAGACCACAAAATACAGATTGGAAGGTGACAGGATCTGGGATGGGAATGAGTCATGGCTGCTGGGACAGTCTCGTACTTCCTGATTTGGTGTGGCGGCAACTGAGCGAACACGAAGTTGCCGTAATTTCTTTTTCTGGACCTGATTCCCTGTCCACCTGTGCATCATTGTTCAGCTCTGCCAGCTCCCTGCCACATCTGAAGGAAAGACACACGGGCACACACATTTCACACATCACACCCAGCACAAATCAGCGCACATGCTCTTGCATTTGCTGCCAACCTGGGCTCGGATTTTTCTAACGAGATTTCCCCACACAACCCAATAACAAATGATGTAAGTCACAGGGCAGACTGCATTCCATCCTGCTGGGATAAATCCGAGGCACACTTCTGAGGTTAACAATGTTACTCTGCATTTATGCTAATATGACAGCTGAATTTGGCCTTGGACTTCATGGGAATGAATTATCATTGTGCCTCCTGACATATCTGGATGGCAACATTTATAAAACTGAGTCATTATTAAGCCTGAATCTTTTAGCACATCTCCCACTGCCCTCAGTAGGAAGCAGTTTTGATTAAAGGTCAGAAAATCTGACCCCACGAGAGACTGTCAAGACAGCATAGTTACATTTGCTGAGAAAAATCCCCTTCCCCCGCATTTTGAGCAGCACGGTATATTCCTCTTCAGCAACCTTCCCAGATGTATTCCCAATCTTACAGTGATGATTTGTTTCTCCTAGTGGGGCATTTCAGTGACACAGGGGGCATTTTCCAGCTGAGACCACACACCATAGGAAATGCAGTTTTTTCTGCTGGTGTTTTAATTACAGCAAAACCGAGCTTCACCATCACAATGAGCCCTTGCATTAGAAAGCAAATTCCTAATTTCTTGTTGAATTTGAAATGGATGATTTATAATAGCGTGAGATCATAATTAGAGGAGCTGCTACATATTTATTTGGTAATTTCCCAGAATATACTGGAGCTGATTCGAGTGTTAGCTGGTTCCCAACTGAAGGCTGCACTGTGCAGAAGCTCTTTTCCCATTCTCTCTCTCCCATTAAATCTGGATGAAGAATTCCTATTCTGTATGGTGACAAATAACTCCCAAGACCTTTTTCTCTATTCCCATGGCCCAAGCTAATTTAACTGCTGAATGGCTGTAAATCTTCAAACGTTAAATTACAGCCACTGTCCTTGATGCTTGTTGGTTTCCTTGCTCCTTTACTTCTAAGCCCAGGAGATAATTCTGTGGAAACATTGCATTAGGGTTTGAAACCAGACACGTTCCTGTGGTTAGGTCCCAAGCAGAACTTACCTGCTGCTTCTCGCTGCCATTTCCTCCCTCATCTTTTTAATGTCACGCTTGCATTTCTCAATCTCCACCACTTTCAGGCCTTCCACTGCCAACAAAGGAAAACAACAGGGGTGTTACCATGGCGAAAAGTCGCAGGATCTCGTTCCACAATGGTGCAAAATTTCAGAGAGCTCTGCCACTGGGGTTATCCAGCGAGGCAGCCAGCTCTCACAGGCTGCCCCTGCTCTCCCACGTGCAGGTGCTGCCAAAGTGAGAGATCTTGGAAACCCACAGGAATTCTCTGCTGCCAATGCAGATAACAGCCACAGCGTTTTAATTCACTGAATGGCTATAACATCTCGGCTTTTCCTCAGCAGCAGGCAGCTCTTCTGGTGCCTTCACTTCTCGGCTGTAGAGCACGAATCAGAGGAAATCCTGAGCAAAAAAAAACCCCTCCCGTGATGGGATGATAAGCGCGGCTATGCAAACACCATCCCGGTAGGATTAGAATTCCCATTAAAATAAAAGGTTTTAATTCGAAAGTTCGTGCAGAGCATTAAGGAGCTCTGAGAGGCATTGCTGGATACAGGAAAACCAAAGTGAGAATGCAGGAGGGAGAGAAAAATGCTGAAAATTTGGCTCTAATGATGGATTTCTTTTTTTTTTTTTTTTTTAAGTATTGAAAAATCTGTCACTTCTTTTCGCCGATCAATTCTGTAATCAAAGGTTATTTCTACATGCGGCACAAAAAAATCCTATATTTGCCTTCTGCATCTAATTGTGACAGCCACGAGGCAAAAAGTTTGATTGCCTTTTTATGCAGCAGGGCACTTTATTCCACGTAGCCCAGAGAGCCCAACGCAGTGAGAGTATGAGAATAATTCTCCCTTTTCCTTCCCCCTCATTGAACCATCAGCGTGATCAAGGACATGGCACTACTAATTACGTACGTGTCATTCATATGCAACCATCTCACATCTCATCTGTTTGCTGAACTTGTTGTTTGCATGGATGAGCCGTGGGGGCTCGGGGAACTCCAGGGAACGTGCAATCGGACAATCAGTATTCAGCAACTTTCTTAGAAAAATCGCTGTCTGCATCACACTTATCTGGAGAGCAGCATGTAAGTGACAAAACCCTGCCTTGAAGGGCACAGCTCTGGAGATAAGCAGAGACCCCGGTTTTGTTTTCCTTCTCAGAGTAACAACGAAGATTTGCAGCTGGAACAGGGAAAGGGAGAGATGTGTACGAACTAAGCCCAGAGTGCCACGTATTAGGAGAGCAAAGGGGAAGGGATTTATGCTTGTTTACTGGGATGTCCTCCACTTAAAAAATCCCATTTAGAAATTGCTATTTTTTTGCCTGTCATTGTTACAGCCAGCTTCTTTCGGTGATCACAGTGTTGTGATACAGGCAAGCTGCTGTCCTGCTTATTGGATATCTTCATTCTGGATACCTGCCTGCACTTTTTTGGGTGCTTTTTGTCAACAGATGATGGTCAGCTGCTATGTACCACCTGGGTGCATTCACCTGGGAGAAATTCCTGGGTAGCCCATTTGCCAAGATGCCTAAAGGGTGGCCACTGCCTGTTTGAAGCAGTGGGAGCCAAGCAGAGTTATCAGAGCGACAGGGAAGTAGGGGCAGAAGAGGAGTTCTGGTGCAAAATGGCAGCCCTGAGCATTTTTTCGTGTTGCATCTCTTTAGTTCTCATCCCAAATCTCTCTGGGGGAGCAGAGAATTTACATAATTATTTTCTTAAGGTAGATGTGAAATGCTTACAAATTGCGAAGGTTTTTTTGCCAGCTTTCTTATTCATGTGTGGGCTGCTGTACAGAGAAAGTCAAGTCACGGGGCAAAGCATTCCCAGTGCTTGCTCTGCGTGGACTCATTTTCCAAGGGGAAGTGACAAGCTTTAGCTGGGATTTAAAAATCAGCTGAAAGATTTGGCTCCCTGAAAACACATCTCTGAGGCGGTCTCTAGGCAGGAATGGGAAGGAAGCTGAGAACACTTCATGTGAGGTGCAGATGTAGTGCTGTCATGAGCACTTATCCCCACACACACACGTCCCCTCTGGGCAAGAAATCCTGGAGAGCACATGTGAAAGTGGTGGAAAAGGGATCTCTGAGGGAGGCAGAAGAAAAGGCAAAATAAAAGCACAATTCTTTCCACATTTGGCTTGCAAATGATAAATGGCCTTGTCATGTGCACTGATTAAGGGCCCATTATACTATTCTGCAGCAAGAAATACCTTCTGAAAAGACCCTGTGCTGTCTAAAGAAATCCTTGGGCTGAATCCAGCACGAAACATGGCTCTTAGAGCAACCTCTGGGAGCCCAGCTCGAGCAGGGAGGTTGGACACTCCCTTTCTCCCACGGTTTTGCTTCTTAAACATGACAGCCTGGGGAGTTATTTCAGAATGCTGCAGACTGGGCTCTGTTGCAAACTCTGGAAGCCCGATTTCGAGCAGATAGATGGGTGCACTTGCAGACAGGCAGCCCAGGGAGCTCCTTGCCACAGGCTGAGTGAGGCTGCGGGAGCCAGGACGGGGAGCGCTCAGGCAGAGTGGCAGCAGATTGCTCCATCAGCTGCTGACTCCATCAGCAGTGGGACTCAGGGGGAGAACCCTCCTTTGGGGAGCAGGGAATTCAGTCCTGCATGGCAAAGCAGCTCTGGGCAGGCTGCCTTCCCTAAACCAGCAATAAAGTGCTGGAGTGGGCAAGAAAACTGCCAGAAATGGCATGAATGGCTTGGTTATCTCCCTCCACTGCCAGTGCTGAGAGGCAGTGTGTGCCAGAGGTTCACCAGAGGCCAAAAGCAGCCCCTAGCTGGCTGGGATAGTTGATTGCTCGGGCTGCCAAGGGAATACAAAGACCCACAGGCTTACCTCATTTGCTCTAATCCATGGCACTTAGCCCTGAGGAGTGGAGTTGGTTAGAAGTTTCACTGAAAATGCAGAGTGACTGAGTTAATTTTTCTCTTCTCTTTTTTTGGGGGGAATAAGCCAGCAGAGCCTTGGGAGAAGCAGCAGCCAAACAGACAGGGAGGAATTCATACCTGGGTTCCTTTCTGGGGGGTAGGCAAGCTGCAGGTTGTCCCCTCCACGGACACCCCTCAGCAGCAGGAGCCTGAGGCTGGGGTGGCCAACAGGGAGAGGTTTCTCTGCTGCTGCTCTTGAAATAAGGACATTTCTTCCTCTCCCTGCTGACAGAGGGATCAGTCTCCCCAAGCAGCTGCAGGGTCAAGGTAGTTTCTGGTCAGGGGAAGTTTCAGGAAAACAACTTCTTCCATGAACCAGAAAGTCTTTTTTTTCCCAGCCAGCCCTAGTGGGAAAGTGCTTTCTGCAGCTGTAGTGCTGGGAAAGGCTCTCCTGGCTGCTGACTTCAATGCTGAACAGCTGCAACGATGTGGCCTTTGGAGTCAAAACTGGATGGCAGCACCTTAATCATACCCCTTCCCTGCCTCTCTGGGACCTGTGTTCTGCATACTGTACTGAAGCAACTCAGAGGGTGCACAGAAGGAAACAAAACAACCCAAAAACCAGAAAAGGAGCTCACTGACCAGGTGAATTTGAGTTGGCTGTTGCACAGTAACGATCTGGTGGCGTTACAGTGCAAGGGTCTGGCTGACAGCAGGAGGGTGTTACCCCCTGGAATTACAGACCAAATGCCCCAGTGAGGGTGGGATCAGGTTCCCCAGTGTTAGAGGATCAGGGAGTGCAGAGGGATGGGGGGGTCACTGCTGGGTGCAGGGAGGTGACAGACACCTGGGCCAGGGGGGACACGGGAGGGCTGGCCAGGGGCTGGGAGGGGGAGATGGGGACCCTCTGCCACAGGGACATGGGAACAGCAGGACGTGGCCCCAGGCCCCAAAGCTCAGTAGAGGGCTCAGCAGCCCCTCAAAGGGAGGACAGGAGGTGGTATGGATGCTGGCAGCACCAACCAGCCCACCCTGGTCCCCACGCCAGTGCCACCATGGGCTCCCATCATCCCCACGCCTCACCACGGGCTGACCTGTGGCCTTTTGAGCTCAAAGCTGGCCAAATGACAAGGGATTAGATAAAGTGGAGGGGCTGCTAGGAGCAGGACAGATCAGAGGGCACAACAAGGCACCGGTTCCCACTGTGATAGGAATAAAGGGACACTCACATTCAACCTTTTTCTCCAGCATTGCCAAGTGATTAGCTACTTCCGTTTTCAGCTCATTGATTTTAAAAACCCTGGAAAGAAAACCCTCATGTATTAATGTTATACATTTAAAGCTCTACCTACCCTAGGTGCTAACAACTTCTGCTAGAAATGTCCATATTTGTGTCTCTATTTTCTCTATTTGTGTCTCTGCCCAGCCTCGTTTGCCAGAAGGAAAAGCAGATTTTCCATGGAACTGCTAACATTTGGGCAGAAAATACACCCAGGTTTAATTTTCATAAAAATTAACAAGTTGGGGTTTTTTTATGGCCCTGGGAATGTCCTGTGGCTCTACAACACTTCACCTCTCCCTCTCTCAGCAGTGACTTGCTACTGTAGCCCCCCAGGGAAGCCAAGTTAAATTGATAATGCTTCGTCTCAGAGCAGCGTCTTGGTGTCTGCACACTCTGAAACCTCCTTCCCTCCTGTCGAGTTACGCTGCTGATTTGCTGGGCTGTGGTGGGACTGATCTGCCTCATTGAAACCAGCTGGGATTAAATAAGCAGCTACACAGATGTTGAGAAATCCTCTCGGAGGAGAGACATTTTTGGGTGATAAAGGGGAAAATGAAACAAATCTGATGATTTGACTATTCAGCGAAGAAGCATTTCTTTTGCTTCCAAAGAGGGAAGGAGCATTTACTACTTGATCTCCTTTTTAGATCAAAGATAATCACTGAAATTGCTTTTGGTTTAAGCTACTGTGTTGCTGTCAGCAAGGAAATAACGTGTCCCAGACCTAAATTTGGCAGGCAGAGTGGGATTTGAAAGATGTCTTAAATGCCCCTCTGCCTCCTGTGAAAATTTCACTTCAGGCTGATAAAAGAAATAGCATTTTAAATTAATAATGATGTTCAGTTTCTTACCTCGAGAACTGCTCAGCAATCTGTCCCAATAAATTCTGGAACAATTCTTCTTTCTCTGAAAAAAATAGAGGGAGACATGATAGAAAAAAACAGAGGAAAGAAGACATCCTCATGCCTTCTGCAAAGTGGTGTCCCCAGGCTTCCATTCGATGGTGAGGCCAAAAAATTGTTTTTGGTCCTTTGTACAATGTCAGGGTTTGGGAATGACTCCTCGTCTCACCTGCCTGCTCTTCCTGCAGATTACAGTCAAGGTTTCTCAGAGGTTTATTTTTGGGAGGCTGGCTCTCTGAGAGGTGGTTTGTTTTAAGGCAGCACTTTCTGGAGAGGAGACCCCTTTCACATGTCTTGGGCGGGACACCCTGAATCACAACCGGCTTTGGAAAGCTCCTGCTCACAGTCAGTGTCTCTACACCATCAGCACACTGTGACAGAGTGCCCATGAGCAACACCAAGCTCATGAACACAAAACTAAACCCAGCTTGCCTTTCAGTTCTATCCTGGAGACAGATTTTTCTGGTGCAAATTCCTAAGGACTGTGCTGCTTTGCACAAACTCCGGGCAAACACAAGATGACAAAGTGCTGTCCCTGCAGAATGAGGTCTGCCCTTCCTGGTTCGTGGGATGGACACAGCAGGGTACAAGTTTCCCAGCCCCTTTTGCCTTGAGAACACAGCTTGGAGACAGCTGCCACAGGGATCCTGTCAAGATCCCATTGTTCCCTGAGCAGCAGTGGCCACACTGGGAGCCCTCGTGGCAGCAGCTCCCCAGCTCTCGCTGCCAGCTCCGGCTCTCGGGATCTTCTGCTGGCTCAGGAAAGTCAGCCTGATGCAGCCCCAGCCTCTTCCCAAGATAGTCACAGGATTGCAATCACACAGGGAAAAGCAAGCAACCCCTCAAAACAGGTCCCTAGATTTTGAGGGGCAGCACACTTTGGGAAGGAAGAAGTAGGACAGCAATGTTCTCCCATCTTTTAGTGTGTCCACACAGACAGGGGAAGCACAAATCACCTTTGCTGAGCCCTGAGCTGCTGTTTTGGGATAGTTCCCTCTTTCCCCCACAGGCTAATGCAAACTGCCCTGTGCTGCAGTCATTCCTGCACTGGGGATATGCTCAAGGAAAGGAAACATTGAGTGCACTCATAAACACTCTGCAGATTACAGAACACCTATTTATACCCTCCACGGAAACACCCCGATGGCATTTCTGCAGATACTTCTTGTCCTTCCCCGGGGGAACACCCTGCCTCACAAGTGCAATCATCCAGGCAAAACACATCAGGCAGAAATAGAGCCCAGCATTTACCATTTATTTCTAAACAATATCTCCTGTACCTGTTGAAAGGATTTGCAATTCCTCAGCTATTAGAGATGTCAGCAATCTTTGTCAAGAGCATTCACTTTGCTGGTCAAAACAATTTGGCTGTTACCCCCTGGATCTCAAAACTGGAGCGAGCATTCTGTGCTCTGAGAGTCTCAGACCTAATTCCCTTTTTTTTTTTTTTTTCCCCCTTTCTTTTTTCCAACTCCCAGCGGAGTGGCTAGCAGAGGAAACGAAGAGATCAGTTTTTCTCTCAGAGACCCATTTTCCAGTTTTCTCACAAAACCCAAGCGCTGAAACAAAGCAAACGCGGCGTCCTATGTAAGAGAGGAGGAAAACTCACCGTGTGCAGCACCTGGGATGGCACTGAGTCCGACAGTGAAAATAAGCAGAGAAACCCGTGTCCTCTCCCTTCGATGCTGCTCAGCCCTCTGACAGTGGCTGGAGCGTGCCAGAGACTGACAAGTTCCCTATAAACACTGTTCCAGTAAAAAAAAAAAAACCCAACAATCTTACTTTCACTCCCTCCCCCTGTCAAAACTCACTCGGAGTACTAGGAAATTCTCATCCAGGGAACAGTCAGCTGCAATCTGATGTTTATGGATGTAATAAAGGACTTTCAAAATGAAGATGTATGTTTTTATAACCCTAGGGTGCAGTAAAGATATATGACTAAGAGTGGCAGCTCGTCTCATCTTAAAGAGACAAAGATCCATTTTTCTGCCCTGCTCCTTTCCGAGGGGAAGACCTCTGGTAACCCCTGTTTCTGAAGAAAATTACACACTGCTCTGACATCATTTAGTCTTCCTTGTCCCCTCCTTTGTAGAACAGGAGGGTTAAGGGTGCTTTTGCTCCGTTCATTACCCTCTGCCTTCTTTTTTTTTATACCTCTGGGCAGGGCTGATGCCCCAGGTGCACAGAGACACCTATTCCCTCGGATTGCTTCATTTGTTTTGCTGTGATTCCCTCTGTGAAAAGGAAAGCAACCGTGGCAGCAGCTCTGGGCATGTTGCTGAGGGTCCTGTTGCAGCATCCCAAAAAATCCCTCTTTTTTTCCCCTCACCTCCCACCAGCACCGTGAATGTGCAGTGTTTACAAATGCAGGTGTTCAGCAAGTCAGGTGTTTGCACAACGCTCTGGGGTTTTTACAGCTGACAAATGACAACCAGAACCCCTCCTGCACAGGGTGCTGCAATGGTTAATGCTGAGCAGGGGACAGGCCAGCTCAGGCTTCCCCAGGCTCCCCATGGCTCATTCCCCTGCTCGCTGCGGGCACAGGGACTCTGGCTCTTTGCCCCATGACCTCTGCCAAGCTCAGCAGGGAGCTTGGCCAGGACACCATGGAGAAAGGAGCCATTCTGCCTCGTCCCCAGCAGGTTCTGGGAAGAAAGCAGGTGCGGGGGAATATGGCAGTGGCATTTTATCCTGCGACTCCCGCCGCGGCCAGGTCGGAGGCTGGCAGGGAGAGCTCACCTTCCCTGCCAGACTGGCACCAGGAGCAGGCTGAGCAGCTCAGGTGACCCCGCACTGGCACAGAAGGTTTATTACCCACTGGCAGGTACCCTCTGCCTCGCACCGCCCTGCCCAGCAGTGCCTCTTCCTCTACCCTCTTACCCGCTGGGATCACGGCCAGGGAGCCACCACCACCCTCCCACTCTCCCTGGCTCCCCTTGCCACCCTACCAGCCTCAACAGGCTGCAGGCAGGGAGTCAGTGGGGTTGGCTTCCCCCTGTCTTTTCTGCCGTGGCCAAGCAAGGCTGGGAGGGCATGGGCACCTCCCTTTCCTTGCCAGCATCAGGCTGGTGAATTCCTGCCCTGTTTCTCACAAATGCTTCTGCCTCTGGCTCAGGCTTCTGTCTGTGTTTCTGTGGTTTGTTTGGACCTAGGCAGTCAGAGTAATTAAAAAAACCCACAAGCAGCCAGGTGGACAAAAGCCTCGGGAAGGGGTGAGCTTCAAGCCCAAGCCCATGTCCATGAATCTGTCATATCGAGCCCCCAGTTCATGTAACTCCCAGCTCAGGTTAATTTGGGCTGTTGCATGCAAATTCCCCATCAGGTGAGCAATCCTGAGCAGTTGGCCACATCCCCATGCACGCATCCATGTGGGGATGCACCTAAGGAGCAGCAGGTGGGAGGAGGATTTTTCTCTCCCAGTCTCTGCCTTGTCAGTCTTGCCTGAGCTGCAAGCATGAACAAGACTCCAAAAGGAGAAGAAGGAGATGCCAGAATAAGAAGGTTTAGACGCAGCGACAAGCTTCTGTCATTTTACCAATACCAATCTGCACAAGATCTCGGGTATTGAATCATCCAGGGGGAAAAAGCATCTCTGCAGATCTATAGTGCAGCCACTGCTGGGCTTTGCTGCCCTAACTTTGGAGCAGTAGGAAAGTCTCTGTGAATGTTTCCCTGCCCGTTCAGGAGTGCAGTGAGTCACGCTCACTTGACCTCCACAAAAGCGCCTTCCTCTGCACTATCAGAAATGTGACAGACTTCAATTTTATTTCCCAAGAGAATATTGCTACGAGGGTTTGTTCATTAATTTGCCATCTCCATCAAATTGCAGAGTGTCTGAACCCTACTAATTAGAGCCACAACACAATGGCTGGTTTGTGAGTTTTGAGCCAGTTCCACCAGGAGGACACAGACCAGAGCCCTTCTGCTGTCAGGAGACAGAGGATGCTCACTCAAAGGGCTTGGAAATCCAAACAAACAAAAGAGAAAGATTTAGCACTGATATTTTTCAGCTCTACATGGATGGCCAAGAGCCTTCTGCTCCAGGGCCATAGGAGGAGGGACAGAATGTGACCCAGAAGCTCCACAGGCTCAGAACCACTATGGTCAGGCCTCCCCTAACCACAACCCCAACCCTAACTGCACCCCTAAATCCAACCCGAAGCTGAACCCAAACCATAATCCAAACCCTAACCCTAACCCTTCCCTAAACCTAACCTTAACTCTAACCCAAACCTTAACCATCACCCTTCCCTAACCCTAACCATAACCCAAACCATAACCATCACCCTTCCCTAATCCTAACCCTAATCCCAAACCAAACCCTAACCATCACCCTTACCTAACCCTAACCCAAACCCTAACCATAACCATCACCCTTCCCTAACCCTAATCTTAACCCTCACCCTCACTCTAACCCTTGCAGACCGCTGACCACTGACACAGTGGTCACTGCTGCATCCAACACTCTCTGGAATAATAATTCTTTTATTTCCAGCCCTCTCCTGTGACTATGGCTGGGAAATGCAGAACTGTTTCTTAGCAGGACTCCAGGGGGTATCTGTTCTGCTGGACAGAAACCACTGCTTATATTTTTCCTCCTGAAGGATTGCATTTCCCAGTCCCACCTTTTACAGCCTTTGTTCCCTGTGTCATTCTCCTGCAGCTGCCTGGGAGACTGCTGAAAAGAGGTGCATTACCTCCCACCACTGTGAAAATTGGGGTGACCCCCTTTTTGGCATGTATTTGGATGAGTTGCTTTGGGAAGCAGAAGCACGCAGGCAGAGTTGTCTGAGAAGTGAAGACTAGAACAGAGCCGGGCTTTTTTTTCTTTTAATGAAGAGGCACAATTTCCCACTCTGTTTATTCTTCCTACTGTCAGCAAAATGTCAGGAATGCTTAAGATTAATGACAAGCCATGTGAAAGAGAAAAAGATACCAAGGAACATTAGTTCCATCACACTCAGCTCAACTTTCTTCCTCTTTCCATAGCAGACTCTTATGTTTTGACAATCTATGGCCAGAATTTTTCTTGCCCTTTTCAGCTCAGATCTTTGGAAATACTTGTTTTATAAAATGCAGGGAGGGAAGAGAGATCTTGCTGACACAGTGAGCTGCTCTCTGCACAAAGCAGAGCCATGTGCTGTCACCTGGGGACGAAAAATGAGGGCCTTGGGAGAGTGTGAAAAGTCATCCATGGTCCTATAAAAATATACGGTTAGCTTCATGTGAGGGGAATAAAAAAAATTCATTAAAAAAAAAAGTAGATTTTCTAGAAAGCCCCTTAATCATCTTCCCAGCTGGTATAATTCAGTGGTGTTCCCTGGTGGAGCCATGGTGGCCCCATTTCTCTGTCATGGGGCAAATGGAGACTGGTTACTCACCCCAGCTGGGACACAGAGCCACGTGCTCCACCCCACCTTCTCTGATGTGATAATGCCAGCAGAGTACTCCCAGACCAGGAGAGTGATGCTGCTGCTGCAGTGTTTGTCACGATAAGGAAATAGTTTGGCAGACAGCTTCTCTCCCTTTGCAGTCACATGTATCCCCTGGCTTTGACTACCTCCTTCTGGCAATCACTGACATGGGACCTGTTTATGGCTTGTTACAAATCTTACTGTGGGTAAGTCCTTCCTCGTGTCCCTGCCCTCTGTGCTCTCTTTGCTCTCTGTTCACCTTTGCTCCCTGCATGCTCAGTCTCCTTTCTGCTGCTGCTGCTGCCTCTCTGTCTTCCCCATACCCTCCTTTCCAGATGTTTTTGCCAATGCAGATGCCCCAGAAAACAGCCTCAGTTCCCTGTGCCTCCCCTTCTAGAAGACGACAGTGCTGTGAGACACTCTGTTTTCTTCCATAATTCAGGACCCTAAGCCAGAAGACGAGGTGGGACCAGCAAAACCTCATCTCTCCCATCCCAACAGACTCAGCTGCTCCTGCACACTACATTTGCCAGCCCCAGGCTTTCTGTCTCACTCCTGTTCTGCCTGTGCACTCTGTGTTTCCAGGACAATCATATCCTCTTGCCCTTTGTCTCATCTATCTTCCCATTTGACTGCTCCAAAGAGTGTCCCCAGCTGATGTCCCCTCTCCTCCTGCAGCCCTGCCACAGCAGCCAGCCTGTCCCTGTGGCTCCAGAGTGCACAGGCTCAGGCTGCCCTGATGTGAGTGGCAGGAGATGCTGCAGCTGCACAGATGAGAGAAACCATGAGCCAGATGCTCCACAGGAATTGCCCCAAGCCAATGTTCTGCTCCAGTGTCTGAGAGCTACCAGCCTGAGCATGATACTGGCAGGCAAAGAGAAGTGGGAGGAGAGGCACTTCATCCCTGCCCGTGGAGTACAACAGTGCTGTGGCTGGGGAATGTGCTCCAGATGTGTTCCTTCACCCAGGCCTTCTTTAATCGTGTCAGGTGAATTTAAATATTTATCACACTTAGAGCTACCATGCCCACAACAAAAAATTATGTTCTCTCCTCAGCCATTTGGAAATAACATGGAGCTCAAATGTTGTGCTCAGCTTTCCAGCAGAGCTTTGCTGAGGAATGGGCAAGTTTAACAAAACACCAGAGGACAGGCTTTCATTTGTCTTGCCTGAAAAAACCCCACTGCTCCATGCAAGACTTTTCCCAGGGCATCAGGAGTGCTGAGTCAGACCAGAGTGAAGCACTGGGAAAGTCCTCTGGTCCTCAGCCATTCGCTGAAATTCATAGAAATTTGGGCACATTTTTTAAGCTTTCCTGCAGAACACTGTGATCAAACACTTCTTGTTCTGCTGCAGCTACAACCATGACACTGACATCGCCGGGCTTTTGAATCATGGCCACATAATTTCCACATGCAAATGTTTGCAAATTCAGCTTTAGTAGATTCAGTTCCAAAGGGTCATTTTACCTGAGAGCTGTTCAGTCACGACAGGTATCACTTTGTATGGAGACCTGGAAGAGTCAGAGAGGGTTGATGTTAGCAACACTCAAAATGCAGTATTTCACATCCCTTTGTACTCCCTGAGAAGTGCAAAGAAGTATCTGAATATGTTCTAAGCTCTCTTGAAGACTGTGGGTTTGAATAAGCAATGGGCACTTTTTCTGAACACACAACCCTCTGATTTACTAGAAACAGAATCATCACGCAGTTCCAACCCCTTGCCATGGGTAGGGACACCTTCTACTATCCCAGGTTGCTTAGAGTCCCATCCAGCCTGGCCTTGAACACTTCCAGGGATGGGGCAGCCACAACATTTTTTTGCTCTGTGTTTTGTGCCATCCTGTGCAGGAGCTCCCTCCCAGCTGCTGGGGCTCCATCACATGGTGTCAATAAGAGCAACGGCAGTGAAAAGTCATCATGAAATATGGGCCAAAACCAGCATGGAAGAGACCTAAACTCATCACAGGTTTTGAGTTTGCTTTTCAAGTAATCTGCTGGTTGTGCCCAGCAGGGGCAGGGGAACAAAGGGAGCAGGGAGCAGGGGAACAAAGGAGCTCAGAGTTTGACAGCACACGGGGAGGGGATGGGAACAGATGTTCTACATTAAACACCTAAAAGCAGTATTTGTTTCCTCAGACAATTACTCCTACTTTAACAACTAAAAATCTTCCAAACCAGCATTAGTGTCACAGGCCAGCATGCGTTCCTTACTGCCATCCCCCTCCCTCTGGAGAGCTGCTCACCTCCCACTGCACACAAAAGACTTCTGCAGGCAAACACCTCCTTCCCCTTGGGCCTGACCCTGCTTTCGAGGAGCAGGTGGCAGCAGGACTTACCTCTCTGTGTTTGCAGGCATCGTGGGATCAATGGACACCATGCAATTGTCTGCTGTCAGAAGGGAGATGGTCGTGTTCCTGAAAAGCAAATTCCAAAGGGGGTTACTTGACCTAGAAATGCCAGCTGCAGTTCTGTGCTGCTGCATGTGATGCAGAGCCATCTTCTCTCCTGCAGATGCATCTTTTCTCTTTGCTCCTGGCCTGGCCTAGGAGTGTCTGGCACCTCTGTTACCTCAGAGCAGAAAGGATCAAAGCACAGGACAGGGTCGGCTTGATGCTTCACCCATGTGCAACGTGAAGTGTGATCATTTTTTATGTCAGAGCAGACCTTGCTCCCTGCTAATTCATTTATTCTATTGACTCACTGACTAATAATTTCTGTTAAAAAGCTGTGTTTTGTGATACATTGACTCAGCAGCTACATATTGACTCACACTATACAAATGACTTTTGGTGCTATGAATGTCTTGAAATTATTTAGTTACTCATTTACCAAAACAAACAGAACAAATATCTTGCTGAATATGGTGTCTTTTCATATTTTAAATACTGTGCTAAGGGTGATCTCATAGGCTCAGATGTAAACCTTGGAGGTTTACTTTGGCTCCAGGATCCTGGTTGAAATGCAATTTTCCTTTGAAAATCTTCTGATGAAAATAAAATGCCAAATATGCAGTGAACACCCTGATTGTGAATGATTAAAACTGCTAAACAAAGTTTCCTGGGTGATGGAGTGGAAGTATTTGACATCATAGGGAAACGAGAGTTATGAACCTCTCTAATGTCAAATGGGAGGAAGTAGAACAAACAGCAAAGGGCATTAATTCTGTCCAGCAGCTTATGCAAATTCGATCTTATCTCTCAATCCCCAGAGCTGGAGTCATGCAATAAACCATGATTAAAAGACTGGCTTATTTTTCTCCTGCATTTTTCCTGTATTGTAAAGTTGTGTGTCCAGAGATAAAGACTTTGCCCTATTGCATCCTGCCTGCTCCAGGTCCTTATGCAGACAGCTGATCCCCCCCTTCTAGAGGTGATTAAGGGTCCTAGAGGTGATTAAGGGTCCTAGAGGTGATTAAGGGTCGTAGAGGTGATTAAGGGTTCTAGAGGTGACTTAGGGGCTTCCCTTCCCTTGCTCCACTGCCTGGGGGTGTTGCAGAGGTGGATGGATGGGTGGATAGGTGGATGGATGTTACACCAAGCCATCCTCCACCACACCCCAACCTCTCCCACACGGCCACCCCTGACCCTAGACCCTTTGAACACAGAGATTTCACTGGATACTGCTCTTTAGGTTGGAGGAAACAAATCCTATGTGGATTTTCCCCAAATGGAAAATTACAGCAGGAAGGATACAGAGACTTCACAAGACAACATAAATTAGGAAATACGTGGCCTGGGCAATGGATTTGGGGATGTTTTTGCTCTGTAAAACGGTTCAGCTGGGGGTACTTTGTGTTTGACTATCCCATACCAGGGATTAGATTTTAAAGCATCTAAAAAGAAAGCTTATTACCTAGTGGCAATACTTCTTGTTGGCCCCAACTTTTCCCCTCAAAAACAGGGTCTAAGCATGTGGCTGCATTTCACTCAATATGGGCAAAAACATGGTACTGAGATATAAGTGTAAGGTGTGCACAGCCTGTGTGTACTCAGGGCTGGGCTTCTTCACTTGCTTTTATTTTAGATTATTTCTCATCTTTCTACTCTATTTCACTCTGTTCCTCATGTGCAGCCAACACTGAGGTGGCTCAATTCCCTGCCTCCACACTTTTCCAGCTCTGGATTGCCCCAGTTTCTTCTTCCAGCAGACTGGAACGAGAGACAAGCCTGAATAGCAGCTAAATAAATCATGTGGGGCCTGTCTTTAAATTGTTCCCAAAGAAAAGAACCAAAAGTGAAATGAATGTCACAAATGATAGACCTACCTTGGTAACCCTGTTGCAATGCAGAAAAGGTCCATAATATCTTTGGAATTGCAGTATTTACTGAAGATCACCTTCCAAACAGAACAGCAGCAGAGGGGGAAAAAATGAAGAAAAAGAAAAAGGATGGTTATTTCCCAGGGAGATATGAATCCTGCTCAGGTGTGCTCTGGGCTAATTTTAAGGCACAGTCTGTGATTTCAATTATCTGATTTGATTTGTGAGCTGGAGTATTTCTCTACTCCAGTGTAATACCTGTGTCTTTGTTGATAAAGCAAGCAAGCTCTGGAGACCTAAGTGCAGTTCAGAAGTGGAGCAATAACATGTGTGAACTGAGAGCACAGGGTTTCTCAAAATGCAGTGTTGCTGCAGGATGATAACAACTGTAAATTTAAGGAGGTAAGAGCCTGGATATGGGAAGAAAACTGCCTGGATTTGTGTAGGTCCTTGGATGGTATAAAAGAGCACTGATTTTTGGACTATACCTGCTTACACTAGGTTCATTCTGATTGACTGTCAGCTGCTCCTGCTGTTAGGTCAGAGGCCAGACGTGGAATTGCAAAATTTGCCACTGTTACCTTGCCATCTCCCCAAACATCTCTTTATCCCCCCCACTCTTCCACACACACCAGGCAGCCCCAATGCAGAGGAGACTGAGCAGCACATCTAGGAGCACAACATCCCCCTGATCCCATTTCTGCTATTCCTGTGCCTTCAGTGACACAATTTTCCCCAATACTCCTGTGTCCATCAGGACTTGCAGGTGATGGTCCTCCCAGTTTGGGAATCTCTTCTTCAGTTAGAAAACATTTTGATAATACCATTACAGTACTTCTCATCGGTCTCACTTCTCCCCTGTGCAATATTTAAGCTCTGTAATCTGAAGCTTGTTTATGTTAAATTATTTGCCCTGTATCTTATCACAGGTGAGTGGCAGGCCATAAACAGAACCCAGGAGTCCTAATTTGGTATCTTGTTGGATTCAGAGACAGCATACTGCTTCTGAGAGAAAAACACTCAAGAATTCAACATCACTCTAAATGAGGAGGCTCCCATTTCAATAAATGTGTGTTTATAGGGTATCTGTGCTCCACTGAACCAGGTCCCTGAGGTTGCTTCCAACCCAAACCCATGTCTCCTCTGTTGGGTGCGTGTTGCACTATCAAATCTTCCAGTGCTCCAAATCAAAAGTCTTGTTCCTAGTGGACTTACTGGGGAAAAAGTAGCCATTGAAAAGTATCTCCACCAGTGTGGGTGGAGTAAAAGGAAAGTGTAGACATGAGAATAAAGGATTGGGTTTGAATGCTACTGCCAGTGTTATGTCCCTTTTCTCAGAGTAACTCTGAGTTCCTTTGAGTGACCGTGGTGGAGGCTTTGAACCTGCCATGCAAATAAAGTGCCTCATTGCAGGTATGGCTCTCCTTCTCAAAGGCAGGAATAGCAAAAAGCAGCAGGGATGGTTTGTCCAGAGGCTGCTGGTGTTGATGGGATGGCTGCAGGCTGCGGGGCCTTGCAGTGGGGGAGCAGAGGTGTTGAGAGAGGCAGCTTCCCTTCTCAGTGCTGAAGCTCTCTCCTCTCACATCCCACCAGAAAGAGTCACAGAGCCTTCAGGTTCAGGATGCAGCAGCTCAAAGGCACTTGTGGAGACTGACCTAATGGCAAAACTCAGGAGGAACGAGAAACTCGTATTTTGCAGATGAACAGGGACATCAAGGTCAAAATTCTCTTCTCCTTGTGAGTGTCAGAAATGCAATTTTTCGCCCTCCACAACCACCCCATACTGTCAGACACAGTTCCTGTTGCCACCATCATGGGTGTGAGGGGGGTACATGTCCCCAGAGCAGCCTCGAGGCTGGTGACCCAGGAAATAAGGAATGTGCCAGCCGGGATGACTGCTGCGAGGGGGCTGGTGAGGTGAGGACCACGCTGGAAAAATAACATGTCACCATCTAATTAATGGCTCCTCTGAAACGTGTAGGTGCCAGGAGGTCATTAAGCCTGCAGCCTCACTTTGTCAGCCCTGACTTTCAAGTGCTTTGATTCCTAAACTGTCCCAGCATTGGTGTGACACGGCTCCCCTGTGCCTCCTCCATGGTGCCTTTCAGGCTCCAGGGGAAATCCCTCACCTGGAGGTGCCACACGGTGCCAGCCAGACCTCTGCCACTGGAAATGGGGAAGCCATGGAAGGTCCCAGGGGATGCTCTGCTGCTAACGCCTGCTCAGAGGTCAGGGCAGGGAGAGACTGAAGTACCAGGATAGTCTGGACAGCACAGCAAGCCCTGGCCAGGCTGGTTTGCTCTGGAGGTGCATGGGCACCTCAGCAAAGCTCCAACCTTCAGTTTTCACCGGTGGTGAGGAGCCTTCTTACTCTTGAGCAAAGCATCAGGGGTTTTGTGGCAAAGGAGAGGACGATAGTGGTCACTTCAAGAGGTGGGTGCGACCCACACCTACACTCACACCCTGTGTTTTTGCCCCAGATGAAATTACTCCAGGCAATATCTTCATAAAACTTGCAGGCACTTGATTGCTGAGGCAGGTGGTAACTGCTGCTGGGGAAATGGGTGTGTTTTAAAAGTCTCTGTTGCCCAGTGATTGACCCTTGGTTATTAAAGCACAGAAGCAATCAAAGCAATAAAAAATAGCCAATGGAGTTCAGAGAGGGTTGAAATCTTGCTCCCAGCAGAACCCAGCATCCTGACAGAATGATAGCTGCTAAAATTGGCTGGCAGAGCATTGGAGAGTACAACAACTGGTACATGCAGGAGCTGGGCAGATGATGTTAATTGTGGCTGAACAGAGGGTGAAGGCTTGTGATGTGCCAGGAGTGCTATTTCAGGTATTGAGGTTTCTTATTCTGGAAATCAATTATTATTGACCAGGACAGACAAGAGAGGACAAGATAAAAAAGGTTATTAATGAACATTAAAGGTAAGAAAGTTGGCCTGACTCACAGAGAGCAGTAGGAGCTTTCAACGCACTGAGGCTGAATTTTAATGTTTCCTTTTACTCCATGCAGTAGTGAAAGAGTGGGAAGTGAAACAAAGGCTGTGATACTAGACCATGAGCTATCTCTATACATGCCTCTTAGTTTTCCATACTTGGCATTTTTACTTAGGTTTGCTAAAACTGGGTTTGTGAATCACCCACTGCAGCTTCGTACTCATCTCAGGATGCTTGTCCTCAGCTGGTTGTTTGGTTTTTTTTTTAATCAAAAAGCACATGCTAATAAAGTTTCCTTCTATTGCAGCCTGCTGAGCTTTTCTGAGCATCTCCCTTCTGCTCTAAAACACAGCAGCCAGCCTCAGATATTCCGTAGCAATGTGCAATTTTTCCTGTTCTTGTCCACAGGTTTGTGTTCCCAGCGAAGTCGATGCCAGTTGTGCTGGTGGAACACAACTGGAATGTGTTTTAGGGGATGGGAGGACAGCACTGAGTACTATTGATGGCTCCAGCACAGTATAGGAATCCTATTTGCCCAGAGTCCATTATCACTGGGGGGGCATCAGCAGCAGGAAGGCAATGTGGGGACACTTGGCTGGTGGCCACACTTGGGCCATGTGGGGCACGTGGGTTCTCCCGTGACCTGCAGAGGTTGACCTGCACCTTTGAGCACAGGCAGCCCTGCTGGCACTGGCTGCAGGACAGAACATCTCACCCAGCCCTGTGCAGATGTCCCTGCTTGGGCTGGTGTCCCAAAGCCTTTGCTGCTCAGCCTGGCTCCCCATGATCATACATTTCTGGCACTGTCTGTGGGTCTGATCCACAAATTTCATCTCCCTTCAGGTCTGTCTCAGCTGTCTCTGACCCATAGTCACCTTGCTTAGGTCCCTGTGGGTGAGAAGCCACTGCTGAGATGTGTCTCCCAGCACTTCATCCCCTGCATTGATGCCTGGTGCTGGAACATCTCCCTGCTTAGGAGAAGATTGAGACCTTGCATAACAGAGGCCAAAGTCAGGAGACCACGGCATTTCATACAACTGGGGCTGTGGGCTAAGGTCATGCATGTATAGGGCTTCCTGTAATGAAATTCCAGGTTTCCTCGTAATAAACATCAAAAAAGTGCACAGTCATGCAAGTCAGCCCAAAAAATCCTGGGAGGAACCTCCAGGGGTGAAGAAAGAGAGGATACAGGGACTCTGATATTGTGTGGTGGCACAAAAGCCTCCTGCACGACCAGTCAATACAAGACACAGAGTTGTCAGTGTCATTTCTGAAAGCAGAGCCCAAACCATGTCTGAGCAGAGTCACAGCAGTTACAAACCATGAGGGAAAGGGAAA
>NW_008237919.1:16541373-16549760 GCF_000691975.1 Corvus brachyrhynchos
CTTCAGCTCGCAGATTGATGTCTAAATGCCATGAAGAAAATGGCCCTTGGATTTGTGCCAGGAGGAAAAGGCTGTATTCCTGAAAAGTCATGCAGCATCTGCAAACAGGATTTTTTCCCCTGAGAGTTAACATGATTTCATATTTCTGTCCTTGCTGTTGTTATCAAAACCTCTGAGACAGAGGGTGGCCCATCCCTGGGAACATTCAAGGCCAGGCTGGATGGGTCTCTGAGGAACCTGATGAATTTGAAAATTACCCTGCTCATTGCAGGGGGTTGAACTAAACCCTTAAAGATCCCTTCCAACCCAATTCTGTGATTTTACCACTTGTAGAAAAAAAAAAAAAGACAGGAAAAGCAGCCTTCTCTGAATGTTTAACTTGTTTGTGTCAAGGAGTTTCCATCAAACCAAGGAGCAGCCATCCAATTTAGGTGGGGAATGTTCTCTCTGCCTTGGAAAGCAATGTGACGTAAATGGGGGAAAAGCAGAATGAATAATAACTGAGGCTTTTTGGAGTGGAAATAACATTTTGATGAGGCATGCAGGGACTGCAAAGTAGGACAGCACGGCTCGATGGGGCTGCCTGGTTCCTGACCTGGCCCTCACTTCTGTGGCACTGATTTCTTTCCTGGAAACAGTTCTGCATGGTTTTGAAACATTTTCTTCTGAAATAAGGAGCCATTGTCTCTTAATCCACAGCATCCACCTCTGGTCCAGGAACAAGGATTTAAAAACCCCTCTCAGGAAGAGCAGGGATTAAGAGCCCTGGTGCTCTGGGCTGGCTTTCCTACTTGGAGAGGAGAGATTAAGGACTGTGATGGAGATTTTGCTAAAGGACCATTGTGCACAGACTCTGCAGCCTACCAGTTTACAACTAATCATATTATATTTTGCTTTCAGATAAGATGGGTAAAAACACAGCTTACAAATCCAATTTCTGTTCTATATTTGATCCTCAGAACAGCTAATCCCCTCTGTAAACAGCAAACCTTGGTCAGAACATTACCGTGTTCTGATCTGCTGTCTACAACTGGGTTTTCTTCCAAGAATTTAACTTCTATTTGATTATTTTTATTTTACCCAAGTAAAATTCCTAAATAAATAATGCAAAAATATTTTTGAAGCCAGTGGATCCCCAGTTTCCAGTTCTACTTCTTTTTTTTCTGGTTTCAACCTGCTGTCTTCAATACTTTAGCACTTGGTCATGTCTTTCATTCAGCTCAGTGAGCAATGTTCAAAGTCAAGGCTGAAACTGCAGAGTTTAAACAACCTAAATTACAATCTTTCACTAATGAGATTGGGGGATAGTGCGTCAGAAAGGATTCTAGTAAAACTCAGTTATGTATCTTGCATGGCCTGTGAAAATTGCTGCTCCTTCTGCAAGAGCAGCTTTCACAGTGGATTTCTGAACTATTAAGGCAGAAGGTCGATGTGAAATTTTTCACTGTGATTTTCCCTGTCTCTCCAGTGGTCTTTGTTGTCCATACAAAAATGAAGGAGGATCCAGAAGTTTTAGGTATCCTCTGTAGGAATCACTGGAAGGAATTCGTATTTCTAGATGTGTAAGCAAATAGGTCTTCCTCAAAAAATATCAATAAATGACCTCTCTGTCATAGTCCCCGATATCCAAAAGAAGCTTTACCTAAAATCCCATATTTCAAAACATTCCAGCTTTCTCTTTCTTTGAACTCAGATACAAACATAGCATCAGCCCAACTATACCCAAACTCTCCATTTCCTTTTTTATTTCTTGCACTAATTAACAGCTGATATTCAGAAAACCACTCATTTATCTGAGCCTCAAATGTTAGGCAGCATTAAAAATAGTCTGCCAGAGTTGCCATCTGTTTGATGCAGTGGGAGCTTCTCTAAGAGAAGACCAGAAAACGAGTGCATGTGTGCTTGTCCATGTGTGGGGAAGAAAACACGAGAGCCCTCAGCTGAGGGTCTGAGCAAAAATGAAAACTCCCCCGAGCTCTTCAAACAGCACCTCTGTTAGAGGATGAGGAACGTGGCAGATACTTTATCCCAAAAGCCAGAGCTCTGTAATCCTGCTGATTCACATTCAGCTTTGGGCAGGGACGTGGCTCGACAATGCTCATTTCAACACGAAATGGACATGTGGGGCTTGTCTGATGTAATTTAACCATCCACAGGCTCAGCGTCTCTCGGGTGCCTCTCTGCCAGCTGCCCTCTGTCACCAGCAGGAAAGGAGGACAATCCAAATTAACCCACATGTCTCCAAAACCCACCTTGGGATGGGATGAATCATCCCCTGGAGATGCCACCCGCCTCCCCAGTGACTACAGGACTCTCCTGGAGCAGTCATTACTCACTTCGGGATGTCTGTGAACGGGGTGAATCCCGTTCGCTTCCTAATCATATTCAGTGCCCTAAATTAAGAAACAGGAGCTGCCAGACAGAGCTGATGTACCAGGATCCCGAGGCATGTGGCATGTGGTAAGTCGCAATTCCCACCCCTGTAACATCCCTGAAAAGAGAGCTGTGGGAAAAGAGATTTTCCTCTTTTTAGGAAAGAAAAACGTCTACGATGCACTCATAGATGTGTGAGCAGTCCTGGAGATTGTCCACTGAGAGGGGCAGCATGGCAGAGGTTGGCTCTTGCACTATGAGCAAAGAAGGATCTCAGTAATTTTTAGAGTCATTGGGGCTCGCAGAAAAAGGGACATTACATTCAAGAGAGACTCATGCAACCTACTGACTATACCAAAGGACATATTGCAGATACTCCATCTGTCAGTACTAATTATTAATGGCAGAACACAACCAGGAACCAGCAAGGCTGATTGTGAGGGGCCAGACAGAAAGTTTCCTATCTTCTGCAGCAGAAATAAAAACATTTCATATAAGTATTTCAACCTTTGACAAATAACACAAATGTCTCTATTCTGGCTTTTCTTAACACAAGAAGGGCACACAATTGCTGCTAATGGAGTACTAAGTGCAATTAACCCTGCAGCACACAAATGCATGAGGCTTGAAATGTTTTGTAAATTGGAAAATAGGGATGCTTTAGCACCAAATGTTCTCAGTAGTTGTGAGTGAAGCTGCTTGTTCCAAAACTGCTCACACGATTAAAGTCTGACATTGGAACTGGCTTAGTAATAGAGGACTGTTAGAGGGAAAATGTTAATTAATGGAGTGAGGAAAAGCAGGTTTGGGGAGAGACCAGCAAAAGGCTGACTTGAATCTGTATAGGAAAGTTCCCAAGGAAGGTTCTAGAAACAGAATGATTTTGCCTTGTTTGTGCTGACCCAGAAGAGTTGTATATGAGGAGAATAAGCTACATTTGGCTGGTCTGAACCCGTAGGTAACACCAGAGTTACCTATGAGGAAAGTGTTAGACTGAGAGTGTTAAAGTTACACCGCGTCTGGACTAGTGAGAACATCAACTGTAACAAATATAATAGACCGAGTGTGACTTCACAAAGATAAACAGCAGTAATCGAGCCTTGCTGGGTGATGGGTGTGGAAGAGTTTTGTGCTGGAATTACAGAGCTGTGCTGGGATTATGGTTTGGTCCCCTAAACGCTCCGAGGAGCCCCCACTGGGAAGGAAGGAGAAGGGAGCTTAGGGGAGAGAGAGGCCCATGTGTGACATTATCTTTCACTTTTTTAAAAGTGTGGTTTGAAGCCATTTTTACTTCTTAAAATGTTTACGAGCTGGAATGTGACAGAGTCCAAGGAACCTGCTGTTCATTTCGTGCCGCTTTACAAGAACAAGCAGCCACCTCGAGTTTACCAGGGCCAGCTGGAGTGAGAAAGCCAAGGTTAGCCAAGACCACTGGCCAGACTCAGGCTGTGCCACTTTGTACCCTCCCACACCCACAGAGATCTGCCAGCACTAAGAAAAAGGCCTTGATCCCACAAAAACATTCCTATGCCTCACCGTGCTAAAGCAGGATGTGTCACAGAGCAGCCCTCAGAGGTGTCCATGTCCTGACTGCCACGAACACCCACCCTGTGCACCCCTTTGGTGTTCAGCAGCTGAAAGGGTGTTCCCCTAAATCCTCAGTCCAAACAGACACAGGATGGGGTCCACAGGCTTGCCTTGCTGTGCTGAAAGAGTCATCGGGATGCAAAAATCCTTCATCGCCTTGAAGGGATCATCACACCATTATTTTTTCTGCTGTGTTTTGTTTTTCATCTGAATCCAGTTTTGCAGGTTAAAAATAGCCTGGTGAGCCTTGGAAAAATCTGTTGGCTTTGCTAGAATCTGGGCATTTCTACCACAGATGCTGCTGCTCTAGTTGAAAAGAAAACTCACATGACAGAAGCGATTCCTGCACGCTGATGTTTCAGTGCAACAACCACGGCACCAGAGCTCAGTCTGAGCCTTGTCCTGTTTGTTGGGGACCTCGGGCCAAGAGGAGCAGTGGCTGTGGATGGCTCAGAGTCCTGCAACACAGGTCAGGTCAGTAGACACCCAGAAAGCTTGAACTCTATGCATTTCTTTGAGGCAAAAAAAAAAAAAAAGGGCAAATTTTCTGTTTAACATCCAGAATGACTCAGTACACCAGCAAAATGACTCCAAAATTCTTTACTTGCTTTCTGAAGAGGAGGAAAATACCACTGAGTGATTTCATAGAATCCTTGACAAAGGCAACAGTCCTTTTTTTCCAGTTACTTCAGGCTCTGTAGCCCTCTGATTTTCCATATTTGTTACAAATACGATGTTGATTAAGACACTGGAAACACAAATCCTCTTGAAATCAGCATTTTTCTCAGAGGAACTCCTTAAAACTCTGCAAGGAAAGCCACTACCCTCTGACATTTGAAAAGGAGAGCTGTGAAGCCACCCAGCTGGGAATAAGGCCACTGGCTGGTTCCGCTCTGCTACCATTTAAATCTCAAAGGTCAAAAGAAAATGTTCCCAGTAGTTTCTCCATGGAAAAAAAGATTGGGCATGAGCTGGGGAACGTTTTTTCTTTTCCTGGTGGATTTTTAATTCAAAACAGACTCAATAGGAATTTTTCTTCAAAACACAGCCAAAGGGTTAATAACAGCGTGAAGGAAAATAAGACTCCAGATCTGGCTTGAGTTTGGCCTCTCCCCACTGATGTTGGGGGTTTGGGTGCTTGACCCCATCTAGTGGCACTCCAGGAATCAGGAGAAATCCCAGTCCGTGGTGGTTTGTGGAGATCACCTTATCCTACATGGAATACAGCCACGGCTTCCCCTTGTCCTGCCATCCTCTCCTGTGGCTGGCAGCAGAGCAGGCTGTGGCAGGGCTGGCACATGGATGTGTTTCCCTTCCCTGCTGTGCTCAGCCCCAGGTGCTCGTGAGAAGTGCAGAGGGAGGTGTGTGTCCAGGCAAGCAGGTAATGCACTGCTGGCTGAGAAGGTCCTTTAGAAATAAATAAACCAAGCAGCACTTCTTTCCCCCAGGTGTGCATCCCTTTGTGAGGGTGCTGGATAGCAAGAGCGTGACACTGGAATTTCATTTTTCACTCAGCTCCCAGAACAAGTGACCTCTTTGAAGCTGGTTTGTGCAGAGCCCTGGATCTGGAGTGTGGCTGTAATCCCACAAAGCCTTTTATCTTCCCCTCCCACAGCCCCTGCATGACCATACCTCTGCCAGCTTGGGGGTACCACTGGTGGAGTCTGCTGGGCTGGGGGGCCCACCTCAGGTCCCTCCCAAAGCTGCCCCAGCATGGAGAGGTGTTCAGTCAACTCTGCCCACTGGAGGAGAGCCCAGCCCTGTGGTCAGCTTTGGTGAAGACAATTTTGTGCCTGGCTGTGGCTCTGGAAGGTCAGTTTACCTCAGTCCCCTCTTCTCCAGGCTGAACAGACCGAGTGACCTCAGCTGCTCCTCACACAGCTTCCCCTCCAGATCCTTCATCATCTCCATTGCCCTCCTTTGGAAGCTTTGTAATAGTTTAATGTCTTTCTTATCTTGTGGCACCCAAAACTGCCTCCAGGACTTGAGGTGAGGCCACCTCAGCCCAGAGCAGAGCAGGACAATCCCCTCCCTTGCCCAGCTGGCCATGCTGTGCCTGATGCCCATCAGACATGGATGTTCCTCCTGGCTGCCAGGGCACTGCTGGCTCATATTCAACTTGCCATAGACCAGGACCCCCAGGTCCCTTTCTTGGGCACTGTTCTCCAGCATCTCATTCCCCAGTCTATACACACAGCCAGGATTGACCCATCCCAGGTGCAGAATCCTTTATTTTCTCTTTTTTGAACTTCACACAGGTGGTGATTGCCCAGCCCTCAGATTTGTGAAAGTCTCTCTGCAGGGCCTTTCTGCCCTCGAGGGAGTCCACAGCTCCTCCCAATTTAGTGTCATTGGCAAACTTACTTTGTATTCATTAGAGTACTGTGTCCAGGTTGTTAATGAGGGTGTGGAAGAGCACAGGAGCCCTCCAGAACCCCACCGGTGACGGGACACCAGCCTGATGTCACCCCATGCACTACAACCCTTTGTGCCTGACCTGTGAGCCAGTTGCTCATCCATCACTCCACGGTTATCCAGCTATGGGCTGGACATTTTGTCCAGAAGGATATTGTGAGACACAGATATGGACCTCAGCCCTTCCTCTGGGACGTGCTGGCACCGGCGTGGTCCCGCTTTCAACCCGGGCTGATGGTGCCTCCTTTATTTTTATAACTCCTGGGAAGGATTTCAAAGCCAGCCAACTCCTCTTTCGTAACCACCACGTCCCTCTGCCCTCCCTGCTGTGCCCCTCTGGACCTGCCAACACACAAACCTACTTAGTTTAATTCCACTCTCCTGCTGCAGAGCACTTTCCAGTGCTCATCTGAAGGGCGCAGGGTCCCAGGGGAGGCGGCGTGCGGCTCCCTGGGCCAGGTTTGTCCCTTCCTTTACCCTGGCGCAGAGGTGAAGCAACTTCTCCCAAAGTCAACAGCACACCCTGTGGCTGCACCGGTGGAAATTCAGGATGAGGCCATGGAAACAAAAAAATTGCCTCTGAACAGTTGCCACCACAAGGAGTGCTGGAATGGGATGCCCAGTCCCATTGCATGCTGCCCAGCAGGGCCAGTCCGAGTTGGAGCTGAGCCCTTTCAAACTCAACAAGTGCTGCTATAATGAAGCTCGTACCTCATTACTGGCTGACAAGAAGCTTAGCATTGATTTAATGAGTTCCCTTTAGAAGCCTCCAATGCCGCATTCCTTGGAAGATTAAGGGATGTTGCTTTTTTTTTTCCCTCTCCCTTCTGCTTCTTTCCAATGATTTTACTGAGAAGGCAGGAGAATCTGAGATATGCCCTGCTTACCGCTGGGTGAACCCCATTTACACGGCATTTTTATTTCAAGAATCCTTCCAAACATTACACAGGCGGAATTTTACATCTGACAAAGGAAGCAGATAACTTTTATCGAGCTTAAACCCCCTTAATGCTGCCTGAGTTCGCATTTTCTTGCTCATGTGACTGTGCCTCTCCTGTGCCTTTAGTGTTAAAAGTACTCTCCAGAGGCTGTTTGGAGAAATGCTGTATTTTTTTTTTTAATCCAGCATAGATGACAGACACTGTGCATTACCGACATCTATGGAAACACTCACACCCTTTCGAAATGCCAAAACATTCTTGTACTGAACTGTACTGGTACCAGGGGCTCCGTACAATCCATGCTTCGGGGGGCCACCAGGCAACCAATTTATTAAACCCTGGCAAAAGAGAATCGGTGCCCTCAGCTCAGCAGAGCCGGCACGGACGATCTCACGGCAGCAGAGGGACCATCATCACCACTAAGCTACGTCTAAGATGGATCAAGAGGAGCAGCCTTCTCTGGGGAATCCGGCACAGATCTGGGTTCTCCAAGGTCTTGTTCCCGAGGACACACAAGGTCTTGTTGCCGTGGGTCTCCAGGGCAGTGGTGGAGGGGATTGGAGGCGTGTGTGGTGGGATGGGACCGTGAGTATCAGCTCTCCATCTACCTTGCCTCTGCGGTCGCTCACACAGCAAAGGGGAGGGAAGGGGCAGGGTATCTTTGCTGTTTCTTTACAAAGAAGAAACAAAAGGCGAGGCTGGGTGAAAAGCAAATTTAGAGCAGCAAGACGAGAGAGATGTGAATTTTGCAAATCAGAGTTTACTTGCTCTGGAGCCTCGCAGCAGCTCTCTGTTACAGAAAAGGCACTTGGTTTGCGGCCAAAGAACTGCTGACAAAGAGAAGGGGAAAAAAGACTTGCAGAAACGCGTCGGCATTGCTTCTGTTTAAAAGCAGTGGGCTGTCAGCTCGACAGCGTGCGACCTCTCCCTTTTAGCCAGGACACGTCTGTCCCGCAGCTCTCCCTGCGCTATGAACCGTGCTTAACCAAACAAGGCAGGCGAATGGCAGTGAAAGTTTTAATTATCGGCGTTTACGAGCAACTTTGGCAGAGGCGGCGGGGACCCCGCAGC
>NW_008237919.1:16550047-16556911 GCF_000691975.1 Corvus brachyrhynchos
TGCGCCGCCGGCCGGGGGGTGAAAGCCAACACGGCTGCGAAACCGAGGATCCCCGCGCCGGCAGGGAGAGCTGGCAGCGAGTTAGTGCTGGCAGCACCCAGCCCTCCCCTCTGCCAGCCTCCCCTTCCCCTTTCAATAAACATCCGTGTACAAAGCAGAAGGCACGCGGGATCCCCCCCCTTTCCCCTCAAAAAGGGTTTGGAGCCCGCTGGGTGCGCGTCTGCCTCGCGGTGCGGGATCGGTCGCGCAGCAAACACCGCCCGCAGCCGCCGCCGCGTCCGGAGACGCCACTTGGTGAAAAAACAGCGAAAGTACCTTTTGAATTCTTCCATCAATATCCAAATAAATACATTTGGGCCGGTAAGTCGAGGAGGCAGATCCCATCTTGCTACAGCTGGGCTCTCACCGGACTTGTTTTCAGTGTCAAACAGAGCAGAAAATCAGGTTTATCCTACCCAGCCGAGCCACCGCTGCCTGACAGTTTGGTGTCCCCGCTCTTCTGTATCCCACTGTACTCTCATTCTGGGAAGGTCCCTCCTCTAACGTGCATGCATTTTGCTGTGCCTCTGTCTCTGCCACCTCCTTTTAGTTCTGCTTCCCTCCAAATCCAGCTGCTTCGGACAGGGAAAGACACAGGCTCCAGATGCTGCCTGCAAGCCCCCTCTCCATTCCCATAGCAACAACCCCTCTTGGCTTTAAGGCTGAGAGCTGCTGGGAATCCGCACTGGGGCTCTGACCCTGAGACTGACCAGCTCCTGTTATGCACAAGATCAAGTGGCATTTATCCCTCGGGGGGGGGGGCTGTGGAGGAGGAAAAACCTCCTTCATCGGGGTGGCGAGAGATGTCATTTGATTTTACGCTGAAATACGACCGTAATTATTAATTAGTGCCTCTCCTGGTGAGCTGCTTGCACAGTGCAAGCGATGTGACAGGCTCCCGTCTGGGAGTGCCCTGTGCTGGAAGTGTCCTTTCAGACACCCACTGCCAGCCGGGGCTTGGACCGTCTCAATCCAAACTCAGCAGCTCAATTCCCACATGCCTCCCGTTATCATTACAAGGACAGAAGGAAAAAAGCAGCAGCTTTTTCCCCCCTGTAAGCTCCAGAAGCACGAAGAAAGCATAGAGCCCATGCTCTCGCCCACCGCCATCCGTGCCACCCCCGGAGTGAAGGAATTTGTTATTTAGGGGAACGTGAAGTCTCCTGGCAAAGGCGTCTCCCGTGAGGAGAGCAGGAGGGAGCGAAGCCCCGGCGGTGTGTTCGGGGAGCAGATGCCGAATGCCATCTGCCGTGCCTGGGCTGGGCTGCGCTGCAGCGCCCGGGGAGCCGGAGCGGCGGCGGGCGAGGCTCGGCCACGGCGGGGACGGACCTGGAGCCAGCGGAGAGGCGGCTGCTCCATGGGCTGCGAGCCGGGACAGCCGGGACACAGCCCGTCCTGCCAGCTTTAACTCTCTGGATTTTCTGCGGCTTTTCACGGAGGGGCTGCAAAAGCATTTCCTGGCCTCTTCTGTGCTGCAGGCTGGGGGAGCAGGGTATGGGGCAGGGGGTCAGGGCTGCTCACCCTGCCCCACCCCAAGCCCTCGCTGCAGCCAGAGCGAGACACAGCTGACCCCAGCAGAGGCCAAGGGGCTTGGCTGTGGCTGGTCCTTGCCTGTGGTTTGTCCTTGGCTGTTGTTTGTCCCTGGCTGCCCCTGCAAATGCAGACAGGGCTCTGCTGCTCTCCAAAGGGGATTTCTAGGGGCCGGAGGGCTGAGTGGATCCCGGAGCCGCCTGCGAGTCTGAGCCAGGCTGACCTTTCAGGCTGAAGATGGTGGTACTTGTAAAGTTCCCAGAGCCAGCAGCAAGGTGGTTCTTTTGGGAAGTGCAAGCCTTTGCTTCACATCCTTCCTCTGCTGGCTTGGAGCAGGCACTGGAAGCCTTTCAGGAGAGAGCCCTTGCCACTGCAGGGGTATCCAGGGGCTATCCTGTTGGGCTGTCCCCTCGGCTGTGCTACAGAATATCCCATACCCCACTACCCACTCCACTGTCCTCTAGGCTGTATTGCAGTCTGTCTCACAGACTATGCCCTGAACTATCCCGGAGGCTAACCCCTTAGATTATTCCCCATGGCTATTCTGAGGTGGGCACAGCTTCTCCCACTTCAACAGCCCTTCCACACCAAGCCCACTGCTTCTGCACATCAGGCAGGACCTCTGTGACCCAGCATCCCATACCCTGCTCTGCTAAGCACTACCTTAATCGTGTTTTACCGTGATTCAGTCCTGAGTGACCTGATTGATGCAGCAGGTTCCTGAGGAGGATGGCTATGATGACAAAAATGCAGCCATTTGGAAAGAGACAACAAGAGCACTCACTCTGGGGGATGCACATGGGGCATTTGGGATTGTGGAGGAGGAGACTGGGCTCTCCCACTGTGATCACCCACTCCAGGAGTGGTCAGACAAGGTCACTGGTACATTGCAGGATTTGGTCACACCTCACTGAGACATCTAATGATCAGTCTCACACTGGTGAGCATCTACTTCTTGATTTTTTTTGTTTTTAAAAGCAATCAGCTTCCTCAGCCAGCAAAAAGACAATCTTTGAAATCCAGGTGATCATTCTAGTCCTGCCTCTCCACCGTCCTTGTCCTATCTACTCTCCCTGTGTATTTAAAATTGTGTTTTTTAAGCTCCAGCACACATCCCACTCTCCCTAATTATGTTAATACTTCTTGGAAAAACTGCTTTGCTATAAAGCTGCTGATATTGCTCTTTTCAAGAACTTTTCATGTAGAAGTGAATCTTCAAAAGCTGAGTACTCAGAAATAATGACAAAAGCCCGATGCAATCGAAGGCACAGTTCAAGCCCATGCCTGGAAGGAGACAAAAGATAACATTCATCAAAGAGGATGTGCAGCTCCAGCAGATCACTGCCTGTCTTGAGTTGGTTTGACCTTCCTGAGTCTCCTTATTTCAGCACACACTGGGCAAAGTGGGGCAAAAATTATTGGGAAGTGTTATCCTATCTCATCAAATCCTTCAAACCCAAGACCAAATCCAAGCAGTACAGTGCCAGACAATGATTTTCCATCATTTGCCTTAGAGGAATGTTTTGCCCAGCTCAGGGCAGCACCAGGCTCTTGTCCCCCTGACCACATGTGGCACGTCAGGTGTTTCACAGCTCTGCTTTGCCTTCCCTCAGTTGTTTACTGAGGCCCACACTCTTCACTCTGTACATTCAAACCCTGGAATGTGCCTTTTGGAGAGCTGCAGGGCTCGAGCCTTGGGCCCATGGATCTGGCAGTGCCCCAGACAGATGTCACTTACCCCGGGGGTGCTCCCAAGGAGTGAAAAAGGCACCTCTGTCTCCCAGCCCTGGTGTCAGTTCCCTGTGTGTGTTCAGAGGCAGCTTTATTATGGTTTCCAAGGTGTAACCCGAGGATGTTCAAATCCCCCATTGCCCTTGGACTCGCTGCTGTCGAGGCACAACTCGCCCACCCTGGCTTTGCACGGGCTGAGATCTCCCCCTGCTGCAAACCCTGCTCAGAGGGCGAGGGAAAAGCTTTAGGGAAGAAAAGGGCTGCTCAAGTCACTCTCCATGTGGGCCTGGGGTGGGATGGCACCATTCCTGTCTCTCCCATCTTTTGCCCTCTCCAGTCCTGAAGCCACAGACATGGTGGCACCGACACAGAGCACAGCCCTCAGCATCTCTGAAACCTGGTTTTCCTGCTGCACTCAAGAAATTCAGTGCCCCTGGCAACCTGCTGTGAGCAGCTGCACATCCAGACCTGGGGAGTGCACAGCAGGGATTTTCAGGGAGATTGAGATGGGGGGAAAGGGCCAGAAAATGTAAAAAATTTTGTACTGTGAACAAAGTTTGCCTAGAATTATAAACAGAGAATAATATTTCTTTAAAATCAATTTTTTCCCTTACCTATTCCATATCTAAGCCTTCAAGGTGCTTCCTCTGCCCATTAATCCCTTCACTTGCAGGTCCCTTGCATGTGTCTGTCTGCTGAATGTCCCCACAGGGCCTTGTCCTGCTGCTTTACCTCTCCATGCTGCAGCCTGCCAAAATGCTAGATTGCCCCTGGAGCTGGGAAGGTTTCCCTTTCCCTCCCACAGCTCCTCTTCTCCCTGCTTTGCTCAATCTTCTCTCCCTCTTTCCACCCTCTTTGGTGTTTTGCCATTTTTGCTTCTAGGTGTTCCTTCCCCACAGATCTGAAGTCGTGCAGACTTCCTGCAGGAATTAACTCTCTGATTTGTGCTGTTAACAGCCAAACAATGGCTGTGGCAGTGGCAGCTCCTCCATGCAGAGCACCACCGACCTTTCCAGCCCAGCTCTCACTCTCCTCCATAAACCCACAGAAAGAACATGGCACGCTGCACATGGAAATTTCACCTCACTTGTTTGCATAATTCTTTACACACTGCCAGGTTTCCCCAGGCCCAGTCCTGGAGGTGATCATATTGAGTGTCAGTTAGGGAATGACTGATTATTAATATTGGCACCTTTATAGGATTTGTCCACACAGCCCTGGAAGTGGTGTTTGGCTCCTCACCATGCAGCAGCACAGCTCTCCACCTCACTCTTGGCTCCAGCCCCATTTTTGGGTCCTGTTGCTCACCCCAGCACCATCCCCAGTCCACGCAGTACAGCCACACTTGCTGTAATCCTGGTTTCCATGGCAAACCCCCAGGAACGTGGGCTGGAATGGAGCTGTGACATCTGACGTGGCTGGTCCAGGGCACTGGGGTGCAGAAGCAGAGCTCTGTGGGTGGGAGATGTGGGATTACTCACTCGGGAACCAGCTTTGCTCTTTCATCCAGCAGCGCTGGCCACCTTGGTGCTAACACTGACTTTATTCTCTTTACAACTGTTGTGAAAATTCTGGTACCTACCAGTAATTCTCGCTGTGTCTCAACACTCAGAGCCAGCTAATAGGCTCATATCTTGTGGAAGTGAAAAAAAGTGAAAAAACCCATCCCTGTTACCTCACAAATACCTGTCCATGAGTGCAGTGCTGGCTTGGAGAAGAGCAGACTCGAGCCATGGGCAATCCTTCCACTTTATGAGAGCACTTGTCCAATACAGCATCTGGCATTTCTTGGCTTTTCTCTTTCGTCTGTTGAGGGAAAAAACCTTTTTCCCTCTGCTCTATGTTAGCAGTTTTTTAGGGATCTGTCCTCTACAGCAACACCCGGCAGGTCCCAGCTTGGTTTCCTGAAGGTCTCCCAGTGGTGCAGACCCACTGCCTTTCCCTGCTGGGTGTGGAAGGAGCTCACTCTCCACAAGCATTTTCTTTCACTGCAGCAGAGGTACCAGGTCCTTGGCACAGCTCAGTCTCCATCCTGATTCCACTTTCCATCACCTCCAGGAGCCACAGGACCCCAGGAATCTCCATGCCTTGTGCCACGGTGTGCCTACAGAGAGCCTTGGCTGCCCTCCTTTCCATTGCAGCCTCTCTGTTCAATTTTCACCCTCCCTTCCCTCTCTGCTTTGCATTTCCTACCTCTTCCCTTTGTTTCCCACTGCTATCTCCTCAATCCAGTTGTCTGTTCCTCAGCTTTTTTCAGCGATTGAATGATGGACCCAGACCGGCAGGGAATGGGAATCATTTATTCAAAGGAGTGAGTTGGTTTTACACATTTCTCTAAGGCACAGCATTTCCTTATATGATGTGACCTATCTTGTGTTGCCACACCAGCAACACACTTTCTCAGTGTCCCTTTATGGGGTGGTCACTCGCTGTTGACCCATCCCTCAGCTCCCAGCAGGCTCCTCTCCATAGGGCTCCTCTCCATAGGGCTCTGCCGTGTGACACCTCCTCCCCCCAAGGCCCGGTGCAGAGCAGCCTCAGTGTGCCCCCATGTGCTCCTTTGTGCTGCCATGTGCCTCTGCAGGCAGGTTTTACAGCTCACAACCCAATTCTACCTTGTAATTCCCCATAATTCCCCCTTTTCTGTTTTATACAATTAAGAATTATGGCAGTTATCAAACAGATAAAACTTTGAGAAACAATGTAAAGTTGTCTAAAGCTTTTACCATCACTCAGAGTTTGCAACTGCTGGAAGGTCTTGTTTCATAGTGAGGACTTAGAATGTCTTTCCTAGGCAAGACTTTTAAGTTTACTTTGAAAGAGGGTCCAGCTTTTTTAAGATCAAATTAGCAAGTCAAAATGACTCGATTACACTTTTAGAGCAGAAACACCTGGGTCTGATGGTATAAATCCCTGGTCAGCCAGGGTTAGGGCTTGGCCAGAGCCTTAAGCTTTGACTGAGAGGGTTTCTCTAAAATGCTTATGAAATTGCTTAGAAACTTTATTAATATCATTCTGAATGTGATTGAAAAATTAAGAACATGCAAACTTCTTTACAGTCTTTTGTGGGGGGCACACCCCATCTCTGCATTCCCCTTTTTCTATTATAACAATAGGTAACATGAACATTTTTCAACTTACTAAATTCAAGAAAATGTGAAACATAACATGCAGTTTTCTTACTATGAACAGTAAAATAATACATCTAATACAACAAGTGTGCACCAAGTAACAATAAGTAAGGTAATATTATATAATAACATTAACTCTCTAAGTGGTTTCAAAAGGTTTCAAAAGGTTTCAAAAGGTTTCAAAAGGTTTCAAAAAGTTTCAAAAGGTAACAAGCCTAATTCTTGCTTAAAAAAATAGCTTGCAAATTATTACAGGAGCACGTCTAACAAAAAACAATTAGAACAATGTGGGGTATAAATCTAGGCTTTGGAAAATTACAATTATTGTGGCAACATTTTGAATAAGGCAAAGAGAGTTCTATGGACTAGCTGCAGGAACAGCATGCCTAGCTTGCACCCATTCCTGCACAAACCGCGGGACAGTACCGTTTCA
>NW_008237919.1:16557129-16561679 GCF_000691975.1 Corvus brachyrhynchos
TGGTGCGCCGCTGAGCTGCCGAGGCCCGCCCAGCCTGTCTCCTCAACAACTCTCACATGCAGAGAGCCGCTTGCAGCCCCCACCATGTGCTGAGCGGAGCTGCGGCCCCGCCAGCCCCCCCTGCCGCTGATCTTGCTCGCCCACGGTGTGCGGGCAGGGGCCGGGCGCAGCCACGGCGTGGCTTTGCCATGTGCTCGCCGCTACGGCTCATCCCCAAGTGCTTGCTGGCACGGCCCCGCCATGTGCTCAGCGGCACAGCTCTGCCATGTGCTTGCCACTACAGCTCGTCTCCATGTGTTCACCAGCGCGGCCCTGCCATGTGCTTGCCACTACAGCTTGTCCCCATGTGCTCACCGGCGTGGCCCTGCCATGTGCTCGCCGCTACGGCTCGTCCCCATGTGCTCACTGGCGTGTGCTCCCTGGCGCCGTGCGCTCGCTTTCCTCTCTGCCGCATCTGCTGCTGCTGCTGCGCTTTCGCAGAGGGCAAATGGAGAGGGAACACGCTACTAGGACACGACTTCCTGGCTCCAGCCACTCACCGCGACCCAGCTCCAGCTGATGCTGCATGGCATGGGGCGGCACGAGCTTTATGGTACCGTCCGGCTTCCCTCCAGGGTCAAACGGGTCGGGGGATGAGGGGCCATCTTCTGGTTCTCCTCCCACGGCCCTGACAGACTTACGGTTTGCTGGCGGCGCAGAAGGGCTCGGCACAGCCGCCGTGGTGGCACAGGCGGCTTTCTTTGTCCGGTCTCTGGGTGCCACATGCGCTATGAGCGCCTTACACACTGTCCTGCACGGACACAAAAGCTCCGTCAGTGCTGCGTCACCGCGTGTAATTCGGTTCCACAACGCGTCTTTTAAAGTGTCCCATGTCTGAGGACCAAAAGTATTGGCCCTATCTAAAGTTGAGCCACAGTTCTTTGCCCAGAACAAGAGTCTGTTCAAATCTGTAGACTCAACTTTCCTGCCACGTTTTTCAAAGATCCGTTTTAATGTCTCTGGGATATTCTGTTCCTGGGATACTCCATCCCCTACGTCCCCCATGGCTCACCTACAGCTTGTAGGGATTATCACTGGCCAGCGTTCCTACTTCTTGCAGCAGCAGTTCAAGTCCCACGGGGCTCACCAACGGACGCACAGGTAGGTGTATAATAAATTCCTCACACGGGGCACCATTTGTCAGCAACTGAATGATGGACCCAGACCGGCAGGGACACCTAATTGTTGGTTTTACACACTTCTCTAAGGCACAGCATTTCCTTATATGGTGTGACCTATCTCGTGTTGCCACATCAGCAACACACTTTTCTCAATGTCCTTTTATGGGGTGGTCACTCGCTGTTCACTCATCCATCAGCTCCTGGCAGGCTCCTCTCCATAGGGCTCTGCCATGTGACACCTCCTCTCCCCAGGGTCCCGAGGAAACAAGCCTCTCTGTGCTGCCATGTGCTCCTTTCTTTTGCCATGTGCTTCTGCAGGCAGGTTTTACAGGTCACAACCCAATTCTACCTTATAATTCCCCATAGCTTTCATTTAAAGTAGGAGAGAGCCAAGAGTGCCTCAAAATCCTGTTCCAGGCACTGCTGCAGGATGTGGAGCTTGCAAGGCAAATCTCACACCCACATGCAGGCCCCAACTGGCTGCTAGTGGCCCTGCTTCATCCCTGGAACAGAGTGCTGGGAAAGCCCAGCCCTGGGAGCTGTGTTTTCATAAGGTTATGGAAGAAATTAAGAGACCCAACTGGAACTTTCAAGAGCTGATGAGAAAAAAAAAAAAAAAAAAGAAATTAAGTGTGCCTGGAGTCACCCGCTAGATCATTTAGAGGGATGATGGCCAAGGAGTGGAAAAATCAATTCCCTCTACAGGGCACAGTTGGCTCATGCTCTTGGCAGGAAAGTCTGAGTAGGGGCTGCAGCCCATGATCCCAGACTGCAGGGAAAGGATATATGGCTCGACTTGAAGGAAGCCGCCTGGCATTTTATGTGGTGCAGGAGAGCGAAGTTACTTCAGATGCCTGTTTTGGGAGGCTGCCATGTGAGCAGCTCGGAGCCGTGCAGTGACTCACTGCAAATCAGCTCCTCCATCTCTCTGACAAGCAGACCTCAGACACCCTGAAGTCTTGGCAACCCAAAGATTAACCCAAAGACTGAGGGCTTCTGATCGTGGTGCCAGCCTGATGCAATCTGTCCCACAGTTCACAGAGGTGGGGTCAGGGCTGTCTGGGCCAAAGACCCGGCCTGGGCAGAGCAGGAGGTGATCACTGCTGCATCCCTGACTCATCCCTGGGAGCCTCCTTGTCTGAACGCTGCTGATCACCCCCTCCTACAACAACAGCACAGCAGCAGAAATGTCTGCAAAGTCTTTCACTGCTTGGGGCTGCTTTTCAATGGGTGGGAGATTGTCCCTCAGCTGCATCACTTCAGAGCGAGCCATGTGGAATTCCTGGGGCGTCAAGCAGACTTTGCACAGTTCTTTGCAGTACATTAAAAATTGGATTTTCTATGTTAACATTTAAAAAAATAGTCTTCATAAACAGCTAGATAATCTCCCAGATATGTAACATTTTTTTCTGTGATGTAGGTATTTTCTCATGTTTGTTCTGTTTGTGCAGTGCTGTTTCCATTAATGGGCAGAAGAACATTCTCTCAATAGGAGAGATTAAAGAGTCTCAGCTTTTAGGGAGAGAGGCCAAAAAACCACCACAGAATCCATGTGAAAAAGATGACAAAAGCCTCCAGTAGCACTGAAAGTGTCTGATCTGCTCTGCCAGAACATTTGAAGCCAACATGAAATAGGGACATTTTTAACTAAGTTCCCAAAATTACGTGTACTTGAGTGTCACTTTTCCTGGGAGTCACACGTCTCTCCAGAGCGTTCTCACCATCTCCAAAAATCACAGGTCATGACCAAAGAAACTCAAAAGATTGGATGAGAAATCATTAGTATCTGCCTTTGAATAACACATTTATGGCTCTTCTCTTTAGCTGGCTCCTCTTTCCCAAACCTGACTGTTCATCCATGTCAGGTACATAAGATTACCTCTAGAACTCTGAGAGCCAGAAACTCTCCCCGAGGAAAATTGAGCTGAGGTTTTCCTGCAATAAGACAACCCAGTTTCCTGAGGAAACAGTAAACATCATGGATTAATGGTATGGTCAGGAGAGAGGGCAGCACTGAAGTAATGCAGAAAATGAAATGGAAATAGCTTATGGGGGGAGGGATTACCTCGTACAGAACTTGAATTTTATTTTATTTTTCGATTACCTTTCACTCTGCTTTCTCCAGCCTCCATTTGATTGGACACAGCCCAGGTTTTCATCCCAGTGATGGATTTCAGCCCATGCCTCCCCTTCCCTCCTGCACCCTCCTTTTCTTAGAGGTGGCCCCAGGCAAAACTTTTAGTGAGAAGCTTCTTCCAGAGGAGCTTTGTTAGAGACTGGACTCTTTCCAATCATACTCTGACACAGCTGAAGCCATGTCTCCCTCCTGGTCCTTCATCCTCCTCTTTCTTCTTCTCCCTCAAGTGGATTTCACTGGATTCACACAGATTTTTTTTTTTCCCCCTAAATCCTCTCACCTTCATCTGCTTCCACACAACCTGGACACTGGATGTGAAGGTTTCCCTCTCCTTGGACCTTAGCCCCTGCCTAAAAGCTTCCAGTAGGCAGGAAAGACGTTCTCAGACAAGAAACTGAGATCAGGAACAAGAAAGTGAGATCAAGGACACACAGAAATAAACACACAGAAATAAAAACACAGGAGCCCTCCACTAAAAAGGGCCCAACATTGCACCCATCTCCTTTCTCCAACCCCACACCTTTTCCTGCACTTTTATTCATTTGTTTTTCCCTGCTGCTGTTTCATCATCACCATCATCTCCTCTGGCCAGTGCTCTGCTCCCCACTTTCTCCCTTGCTGTCTTCACCTGCCAGGGTGAAGGGGCTCCATGCTCTTCCCCTGCCCCACTCCATCTGAGGGCTGCAATCTCCCTTCAGTTTGCCATCCAGCCCTTCTGCCAGCAGAACAACCAGCTCTCTGCCTCCCTCTGCCCAAGGAATTGTGCCCAGGAGCAGCAGCAAAGCCCCAGAGCCAGAATCACTCACCAGCCAAACAGGATTCCTGCAGAGGAGCCCAAGCCCTGCTTACTTTGGAGCGTGTGAGCGCCTGACCCTGGCGCTAGGGAGGAAGCCAAAGGCAACACTTCACTTTGTTTCTCTTAATAAAATGGCACTTTTGGTCTGTTTTATTTCTCCACACTGCTCTCCCCTCCTCCCACCCAAACACGTCGCATTCCCAGGGCGAGTGACTGCGGCTGGAGTAATGTTTGAAGAAGAGGAGCTGCTGTTCAGTGGAGTGCCTGGTTTGTGTGCAGCTCTGTGAGCACACCCAGGTCTAGGAGAGTCTCTGTAAAGCTTTAAGGCATGACCTGTGCTATGAATGTGCTTCCTTCCCCCTCAAACACACACACACACCCAATACTGAGACGTGGTGGCTCCGTGAATTCAATATTGCTGGAGGGTTACAGCATCACATTGTGACAAACATCACCA
>NW_008237919.1:16561690-16601682 GCF_000691975.1 Corvus brachyrhynchos
CTGAATATTAACTTCAGGAATTTCCACTGAGGCCTCTGCAAGGATACACAAACCTCCAACAAGATTAAGACATCCCAACAGTCCCCAAGAGGAGCCCCATGCTCTCCTTGTGCCTTTGGGGTCCAATTTCTCTCCAGTGCTGCCTCTGCTGCTCCCTGGGTGCATGTGCTCTGTGATTCTTTGGCCATGATCCCTTGGGAACCTGCTGGCTTGAGAAGCCAGCTCTGCCTCTCATGCTAACGGTGAGGAGGTTTAAACTTGATCAAGTCCTCCTGAGACACAAACCCCATCACTCAGGATCACTCAGTGAAAGCATCCCGCCCTTGGCATCCCAGCCCAGCCTCCAGCACAAGCACGAGCTGCTGCAAGGCAGCTCAGACACCTGCACAGGCAGAGCCCAGCAAAGGCTGCTCCAAAACAACCCAGCATTTGACTCTGGGTGAATTGAACTGTAATTCACAAAGTAACTGCTTGGACAAAGTTGCTTGAAAACAGACTCACACCACAGAATACTAAACTTGCAGGGAAGTCATGCAGCACTACATCCATTTTTTTTTTTTTTCCCCATGGCCTAAAAAATAAGACCAGCAAGGCAGTTTATCATGGGGGTGTTTTTTCCTGTTGTTCCAAGCAGAACCCATTTATATGGACAATTTCAACTGTGCTTGAAAAACAGAGACAGCAAAAACAATGCAGAAGGCAGCTCCTGATGTTTACAGAGCTGCATAAGGTGAATGTACCAGAGCTGCTAATCATCCCTTTTGACTGCTTTTACAGGTCTGGGAAGCCTGAAAAAAAAAAATGTGCATAGGAACCAGTCTGTGTTTGGAAACAACATTTCCCTCTTGATGACACAGAGGAATGACATTTAGATGCTGCTTTGACAGATGCATTATTTTATTAGAGGATTTCAAGCAGGCCAACACAGGAGCTTTGTTTTCCCTGTTACTGTAAGGCTTACATCATCTGCAACTTTCCTACCAGGAGGTCTCATTTCAAATGACAGTGAAAATTGTTCTGAGAAATGCATGTGTTAGTTCTGCTTCAGATGTTCATGGGATTTTATCCATCCTAGCACCATTTCTAGGTGCTCTGATGGTGATGGATTTCACCCTCCTCAAAAGATTATTTGCTGACACCTGGGGTAAGTTTAGAGCCTCATGATATGCCCGACAGGGATTTGTGTGGGAATTTAATCTGTCTAATGCAGCTCTAACACAGGTATCAGTCCCAAACCAAACATCCTTGGGCTTCCCTGCCTGCACCCCAGATTTTTCAGTCACGCTGGTTCTGCCTTTTTGGGCTGGTGACATCTATTTTGAGAACTGTCACTGTAAAAATCAGAGCAAGGAAACTTGAAGGTTTCTATTTTTCTCTGCTTTCAGCAACTGCACAGATTTACAGGCAGACATGCAATCCAGCTGTGATAGTGGATCTCCCTCGGTGCCAAGCAAGTGAGCAAAATTGGGAAGAGAGTATGCTTTTGAGACATTTTTGTGACCTATTTTGTTCTTTGTTACCATATTGTCTTCCTTTCACGTCACTGAAAAGCTGCAGCCAGAGGGAGAGGGGGAGGAAGATTTATAAAGACTTTCAACAGCAATTGGCTAAATTGAATCCCATTGTTACCTCTCAGTATAAAACTAAACCTGCAGATTCTGTCACAGAAGGACACAACATTCAGCTGCTTCCAACCAGATGATCTGAGTAATACAAGAATAAAACTCAGAACCTGCTGTACTTAGTCAGCTGAAGCCTCATGTGGCCTGTGGTGAAATTGGGTGACTCAGACTCGAATATAATACTCTGTCCTTGCAGCAGAAATAACAACAGTGTGTTTGGTGGAAGATTCAGAGGGAACTCACCCCTTCCAAGGTTTTGCCTGTGTCATTCAGCTGTGATGGGCTGCCCACACCAACCAGCCTTCACATCACAGGGAAGAGGAGAACTCAGACATTATTGATCACTTTGTTCCAACATACCAACTCAGGCTGCTGCTTCCAGTTCTGGCCCCAACGCTGGAAGCAGCTGCTGGTTTCTGAATAACCCATGAAATTCAGACCACCTGTTCAGGATTTAGGTACCAGATAAACTGAAAATAACTCCAGCCTTGTAACAGCGTTCCAAAGTTCATTCTTACATGGCAGTACACGTCAAGTCAGTGAGTCTCCTCCTCTGCTGAAAGAAACAACTGGACCGAAGGGGATACTGTGGAAATGTGGGTATTTGTCAGCTGCTTTGTAAGAGAAGGAGGGAGAGAAACCCTACCCCAGTATCATCATGAGGTGAAGGATACATCCTTAAAACCCTCTAGGTAAGTACAGCATCAAGAGACTTGGCACACATTTTTACAGCTGATCTGATGGAGGAGATGAAATACAAAGTATGCTAAAGAAAGTTTGGCTCTTGTATTCCCAGTTTACAGAGCAGCCAATGCTTCACTGCAGCCAAAGGGTAACTGGTAGACAAAGGAATTACAGAGGGAGGAAAAAACCTCAAAAAACAAACAAACAAACAACACCCCCCCCCCAAAAAAAAAAAAAAAAGAAAAAAAACAACAAACCAAACCAAAACAAAAACCCAAGCATCAACTAATTATCTCCTTGCTCCAAACTGGAAAATACCCAAAAGAAGGGAGACAAAGAAGGAAACAACTAACACTTTATAACAACCCAGTTTACTAAACTCTTATGCAACGAGACACATAACCCAGCATTCAAGGTCACTGGACATGAGGCTGAATTACACCAGCAGTTAAATCCTCTCCTTCCCTCTCCCCAGCCATAAGGATGGCAGGCACATTTTTAACTCAGCACGGCAGCAAATGTAGTTCAAGGTTCCCAAAGCCCCAGAGCAGCAGACACAGCCCCCAGCAGGGTCTGCAGTCCCTCCCCAGCCCCTGCAGGCTGTGACAGCAGGGCAGGACGTGTCCCCACCATCCCCTGGCTGGGTCAGGCGCGAGAAAAACAAAACACAACCAGCCTTGCTCCAAGGTGAAAAGGGCATAGGTCAGCAATCAGAACATCCTATCAGAGGTTGGGATAAACCATGAAATAATCTAATCTAACCACCTATATAATACACAGGTCATAAATTTAGTTCAGACCAGAGAACGCCAACATTACCGATCCCGGGCCTCGTCATTTGATGGAATTGTAATCATTCTTCCCCAAATTAATTCCATATGAAAACCAGTAGCCTCCAACAGCTCTAAATACCCTTTGATTTCATTTACACCATCTTATACCTGCCTAACTCTGAGCAGCAGTTCTCACACCCAGGCACCAGTCACTACAGAAACCTTCCGGCAGCAACCAAAGAACCCCGGGCCTAAACACGACGAGTTCAGCCAAAGTCTGAGGCAGCACAGCACTGGCACAAACACACGTGGAGGATTCCCACTGTTATTCTAAGGATGTTATGCCAGAAGCACATGCAATAACCTCCTGAAACAAATGGCAGAATCCTTTCTGGAATTTCCCTAACTAGCAAAACATACAGGATTGAGTCTCGGTGCATGGAGTGGGTTCGCAGTTTAACTTAACAGGTAAAAGAGACTCAAAGTGACTTGGGAACACGACACTGCTATCCCTGCTACTTATTTACCTTCTTCCCAGCCTATAAACCCTTCCTACACACAGAGACAAACCCCCTTGCAGCATGTCCAGTGACAACCAGGGTTTTCACAAAGATTTTCACAAGGGAGGCTCCTGCTCCCCATCAGGGAGAACAGAAACTGGGATTTGAGTCTCCCTTCTTTTGTAAGACACCCCAGCTATTATTTGCCTATCCCTGGGAGGTACTTCAGGCACATTTTGATCAGAAATTCTGTAACTAGAAGTTGTTTTCCTTTTCAATCAGTTTTTCCCCAGCACATCTGTGGTTTGGACATTGCATGTCAGGCAGAGGCACAAAAACCCCATCAAACACTGTAACAGAATCAAGACAATAATTCGAGATGATCAGAGCTAGAGAGAAAGGATGAAGCTTTTCCATATCAATTCCATATAAACTGAAGAGCAAGCAAAGCAGACAACAAAAAAAGTCACCTTAAAACTACGTCAGAGGAGCCAGACTCAGCCCCTGACTCAGGCAAATGTCCCAGCAGGGATGTCTGTCCTTCCAACCAATAAATGGAACATTTCTTCGTGGAGATGTAAAAGATAAAGTACTCAACACTTCTCTGTTTAGAATAGAATCTATTTTTATTCAACACAGGATGATGAATGGATAAAATTCACAATAATCAGCATTAAAAAACAACAAACCAACCCTGCAGTTGCATTTAAATTTGGCTGTACCTACTGGTCACTCACATTTTTACACACAAAATTTTGTCAGTCTTGCCCATTTCCAGATTAATGGATACAGACACCTGATACTAACAAAACACACAGTTTATTCACTATCTGGGGGACCTTTAGGGTTTCTAAAACAAGAAAAACAAATCTTTAACCTTTTTGTCCAACAAATTTGTAGCTGGGAGGAACTGAAATGCAATCTGTCATTACCCCATACCCGAGTCACTGCAGTGCAAAAGCTATTCAAATAAATAAATAAATAACAGCAGCAGCCCCAACAAGTAAAACCCAAAACACAGTTAAGTATCTTTAGAAATACAACCAAAAGCTTTTTAACCTCAGACTTCAGCCAACAGGGAACAACTTCTCAAAATCTGAGCGCAGCAGAGTTTGAACTGTTTCAATAAACTAGTATAAGCTCTGTATGTATTTCTGGGGAAAGGGATTGGAATCTTCAGCTAATGTAGTCCTCCATCCATCCCTCCCTCCCCACAGATACACTGAGGTTGTGCCAGGACTGCTGTTTTGGGGTTGCAATGTCATTTTTGCCCCATCAAGCTGTTTCAGCCTGGCTGAACGAGGAGCAGTTTGACATTCCAGGAGCAGTTTCCCATTCCAGGAGGATGGAAATCCTTTCAAGTAACATTGCTGCACAATTCTGTCACATTTAACCACAGCCCAAGCACAGCACAGATTTTTGAGCTCGCTCATATGTTGAGTATCCCCCCTGGTTTACCCAAAATGTGAGGTCAACCTTCCATCCAGCGAAGTGCAGGGACAGGACCCTCCTAGAGCTCCCTGCAAGGACCTGGCACCTTGCCTGAGTCCCTGTGGATCTGAGGTCATCCCTGCAGCTCTGCTAAAAATGAGCCCGTTCTGACACTGCTCCAGTCAAGCACAAAGCACGTGCTGGATCAAACCAGAGAAGCAACTCAAAGACTGAGCAGGTACAAAACAGCCCTGGAAATTAAGTGTTGTGCCAGCACGTGGAACACAACACCAGCAGCTGATGGGACATTCCTGAATATTTTGCAGGGCTTTTAGAGTGTTTTGCTAATCAAAGTGTAAAGACTGCACTGTCTCACAAAACTTAAGAGCAAGACAAAGGCCTAGAGCTTTAATAAATATAGTTAAGGACAACACACAGTTTAAATTACCTAATCTTTGTGATCTAAGTATAAACATCCCATACAAAAGAAGATTTCTTTTCACTTTGTACATCTTAAAAAAAAAAAAAATCACAGAAACATTCTGTTTGCAAAGCAGACAGCTGTACAAAGAAATGATATGTTCTGAAGACATTAAACCATCTATTTTGCTGGGTAGCACTAGTTACTCAAATGTTCTCTTCTAAACTACCACCCACACAGGTAATTTTTCTTCTCTGATATTTTGGCTCCAAATGTGAAACCCAGAGCCACTTGAAAGTAGCCACTAGAGAGAGATTTCTGGATATTAAGGCCCAGATCTGACGGTGACTTCCATGTGCACACCAGCACTGAAACCCAACAGAGATCCCCGAGCCAGTGGGCACCAACGCAGCTCCATCTGCTCAGTCCTGTGGTGCTGAAGCACAGGACAGTTCACAGCTCTCTGCCACCCTGAAGAAACCACCTCTCATGTCAGCCCAGCCTAGCAGAGCAGCACAATTCCGTGACGTTTGCACCACCAGTTTATAATACCCTGAAAAATCATTAGAGCCCCCACTGGAAATTCTGACTCATGAACTGCTTTTTGTTGCTTAGGACTCCTTTTCTTCTGCACAGTCCTAATGGAGGACTAACATCCATCCAGAGAATCTGTGAAAACTGCTAACTGCAGTACACAGCAAGAGTAAATTCTATTTTATAACCTACCAAAAGGCCAGATGCTGTCCTTTGGAAGTAGTGCTGTAGCTAAAATCTAATAATACAGTGGGGTGATTGTTGTCTGAGCAGCTTCAAATACTAATAGCAGCACATCTTAATAACGAGCTGATATTGTCCTCTAGAAAGTGATGCTCTCAGTGTACACAAGACGACATAAAAGACGCATCCTTTGCTCACTGACACTGGGACAGTCACTTGCAGACTGTTAAAATTTCAACTTCCTCCTGCTCTAGCTTTCCCTTGATTTTTGGCAAATACACAGTCCATAGTTTTAATTAAAAACATCCTATCAAAAGAAATAAAAAAGGCACTTGGTATTTCTCTTTGGCTCAGTTGAGGCGTGCTGCTGAAACCTTCCCAAAGTCCCCATCTCTTCATCTGATGAACAGGTGCCATCCTGAGGTACTTATTCATGTGCAAAAATCAGAGCTTCAGGGATTTACCAGCTGCATGTCTCACACTGCTCCCAGCAAACGTACAAAGCTCTTCACCACACAGAAACTCAAATACAGGATAAGGTGTCCCACGGAATTTGGTTTTCAGGGAAGAGCTCCAGCCACTGGCACACTCCTTATCCCAGCTCTGGTCTTGTAGCTCAGTGCTCTTTAAACCTGGGGAAGAACAGCAACCAGGCAGGAAAAGCTGAGGTGTGACACCAAAAGGCAGGATCCAGCCCCTGCCACGCATTTTTATATTCTCTCCATTTTACTCCTCCAAAATTCTACAACCAAGGGACTCAATTTAGATTTTGTGTATTGATTCTGTGGATGTTTTTTGGGTTTTTTTTCACTACAAAACACTGTAAATTCAGAGTCACCCTTTTCTTTAAGGAGAACTTTTGGAAAAAGTTACATTTTGAACCATTATTAAAGACAGGGCAGGAAATTCCCCACCTGCACGATGAAACTGATGCCTTGTTGGGGCTGAGTGAAAACAGAGGCTAGCCAGAATTAAGAGGATAAAAGCAGGTATTTATTGAAGGGCCTTCACTGAGGTACACTATGGGTACAGAGCCCTAGGGCTACACCCAAAATGGACCACTGGTCACCAGTTTTTCATACTTTTTTAAGTTGGGTCCATTTGCATACCAGGGTTAATCTTCCAAATACAATTTCAGGCAATGATGTCATTACCCCAAATTTGTTCCCCCTTTTTAGAGGTTTAGTTTACGTATTTCAGGGCCTGGGACAACAGGGTGTCCTCGAGTCCCAGGCCTAGAGAGGATTTGTTATGTCTAACCAGGATGGGAGAACAGTAGCTAGCAGGCTATGGAGTTTTAGAGTTACACTCTAAAGCAGTACAGGATCTGAAAAATATAAAAGCCGAAATCCTAAGGCATCCAAACCCATGAGGGTCAAATATTTGGGAAAAAAAACCCCCACAAACAAGAGATTGTGACAGAGATGTGTTTTCAGGTATTTTTTCAAAAGAAGGGAAGTGTCCATGGTTTGAAAACATCAAACTGAGGTTACTCTTTTGAAGCTGAATTAAAACAGACAGAAATGGATATACACAAACCTTAACATGTCCAGTCTACATCTAGGTGTTATGGGGCAAAGGTTGGCATTGATCTTGGAGGTCTTCTCCAGCCTTAATGATCATATATGATTATAAATGGAAGGCTTACTAATGTGCTTAGGAAGTGTTACTAAAGAGCAGCAGCCATGCAAAACACTTACAGGCTGTGATCTGCATGACACTGAAGTTCCTTCTGGATAAGACGGAGTAAGAGCTGCAAAAACAATCACAGAATCTCTGTTAGTATCACACAGATAAACAAGGTAAGAAACAGAATTATTCATTGTTATTTGGAGTGTTTTTCATTTGAAACATAACTCTGTAATGCTGAACTCAGTTTAAAAAAAAATAAAGATTTACAGATGCTCAGTAATGTTTGGAAGAGAAGCTTTCACAATAGACAGGCAACAGGAAAATAATTTCCTTTCTGCATCTGAGAGGTCAATTTCTTCATAAAAACCAGAATGGTTTTCTGGTTATTTTACCAGCAGATGTGTAAAGAAACCAGCAGAGGGACCCCGAGGCTGCAAGAAAACGTGTCAGAAAGGAATTTTGGAGCATAGAAGTATTTTAGCTGCTATTTGCAAGAACAACTGTGTGTGTGAAAAGCTTTAATACCACAATTAGTCAGGGTGAGTACAGACAGTCACGTTTGCTTGTCTGTGCAGCACCAGGGCTTCCAAGTGCACTTTAAAAGGATTATTGAGAGAATAGCAGGAAAAGTGATTTTACAAATACGATTTGATGGTTCTCATGCACGTGAAAGACAGAATTGGAGCTTTCAGGGCTCCTCACTGTTTCAGGTTATGTTATCCCCAGAATCTCACTATTATAAATGTAAGTTTGTTTAACTGTTTTAAGAAGTTAAACCTTATTTTTCAGAGGCACAGAAATGGCCAAGAGTGAGAGAACTGAACACCACGTAAGAGGCTACACCCCTCCAGGTATCCTTGGAGAAATAACATTTGAACACAGGCATCCATATGCTGCACTGCAAAAACCAGGACAAGCAGAACAGTTATGCAAAAAAGGATTTATTACAACTGCAGAGTCAAACCTCTCAAAACCAGAGCTTTGCAAAGGCGTTTTAATTGATTCTGCAAAGAAATGTGGCGTTTTTTCATTTTAATCAATAACTGTAAGAGAAAAACACTGAGAACTTTATCTAGGAAAAATATGACAGCCTCTCAGCCCTCACTCTGCAGCATGAAATACCAAACACTGAAACCAGCACAAACCAGGATTTATAAAGCAGCTGGCTACCAGTGGCAACACACTTCAGCTATTAACTTATCTAATGTATTTATTTAATTTCCAGAGATTAACTCTTAAACGTGAAAAAATTACTTTTACATTTGGGGTTTAATTTGAATTTAGAAAAAAAAGCCTCCATTGTAACTCAAAGGGTTTCTGATTTTCTTGTGCCAGGAAGGGAATGACACTCAGCTCCTCTGCACGAGCCCAGAGCTCAGTGCTTTGCACCAAGCCACCACCTGTGTGCTCTTTTTTTCCCAAACATCTGCTCCTGGTTACTGTCAAAAGCCAGGATTGCCACTTCTTCATCTAACTTAGTACAGCACTTTCAGGGCCCATCTGGAAAATGTGATGTATTAACTTTCAACATTATCAGGGTGATTTTGTTGATACAGCAATGTAGGAAAACATTTGTTGCAGCTTTGCTAGACTGGCTTTAAAGAAACCAGAAGTGATTCTTCCGTGAGTGGAATCTGAGACAACTTCTAGGTCTAAATATGAAGCTTTACTTGCAATTATGCCTGCTCTAAGCTGCTCAGCCAGCAATTAACAGCTGGGTATTTGCTCAGGAACTGAAGTGCAGCAGAACTGATCTGCACTTTTGATTAAAATTAGATGAGAATTTCAAAACAAGCAAATTTGCTGTTAAGACTGAAATTCTCCTACACCACTGGAAGTCTAATACAACACAGAATACTGAAGTGGCAAAAGGACAATTTGCATTTTGGGATCATTTGGCACAAAGGAAATACACAGCAACCAAATAGTGTTTTTACACTTACTAGCAAGGCACATGCATCTGCCACCATGAGCATGTAAAACACGTTGTTCCAACCAGATGGGGAAATAAGGCCAGCCAAGAGAGGCCCCAAAGCTGCACCTAAAATATAATATTGGTATTGTATTTTGGTATTTTATATAATATACTGTCAGAACTGTGTAAGATTTACTGTACTGAAATGTAGTTATTCTGAATTAAGAGTATCTGTTTTTCCACTATGTTAACTCAGTATTACCTGATGTATTAAAAAGTCCTGGGAAGTGCAAAACATTACTGCTACAGATGGGAAGCCAGTGGGAAACCTAACACAGGGAAGCTGGAAAACTGGATGTGTGATAAACATCTGCCTTTGGCTCAACAAAATGCCCATCCAGTACTGAGCTGAATTTTATACTGTTTTCCCTTCCACATGGAGGGCATAAATAAAATATCCCTGATCCCAGAACAGTCCAGTGACATCTCCTTTTGCTGTCTGTGCCCAGTATCAGTGATCCTCCCTCTTCCTCCCACCCTCAGGTGTGGGACCACTGGAGGTTTCAGGCTAAATTTGTGCTATTCCTCATTTCCCAAACTGTTCTGAGTCCTGGTAAAATGTGACCTGAAGAGCCTAGTTTCTCAAAAATGCTTTGTTTTAACCAGTCACAGGTGAGGCAGGTGGCCTTGGCTTACCCACAGATCCCGTCCCGTCGATGATCGCCGTCACTGTGGACAAGGCTCTGGCGTTCCCTTTCAGGCTTTTATGGGTACCCTGGAGGGACAGAGATGGCTTGGACCCATGCTGAGCTGAGCTCTGAAAAAGCCCTGATAACATCATCTATCTCACACCCCTCCACATCAGATCTGTGTTGCAGAGATGCCCTAAGCACCTTGCAGTGCCAGCCCCTTCAACAAGGCCAAGGATGAAATGGGCATTGCCTGGTGGTCACCTTGGTCTTGCCAACACCTCCAGGCCAAGAACAGGGCTCCAGAGGATGTCTGGAGATTTCTGCCAGATACTCCTTTTCCTGTACTTAGCACATTTGTTAGAGGGCTTTTGCATCTTGCTTAGTGCCTTAAGGAACCAACACATTACAAAGCAAACTTCCAAAGTCTCCCTCATGAGCAGTGTTCATGTTTCCATGTGGCATTTGTGACTTGGCTGAGCTGATCCTGCTGGACTTTTTATTTTCACATACCTTTACTCCTGTAAAGGTCTGTGCCAGGTATAGCTTTTGCACTGATGGGAATTAAATCACCAGCTCATCTCTCACACAGGTACAGCTCCTCCAATCATTTAAAAATGCAAAGTATAAAAGGGGCAAGGCATCTGTACAGAGGCCTGGCTTTGCATGCAACCTTCAGATTCACTCTGGGCTGTCACCCACAAGATTTGGTCTGTCTTGTGAGTGGTCAAGAATAATTTAGAAGCCTCTCACAGGCACGGCACTCATTCACACTAGAACCACCTCAGTGGCTGAGTTCAGCACTGCCTTTCCAGCTCCTTATTCCTTTGCTTTGGTACAATGCAACCCCTTCCCTGGTGACCCTGAAGATGTCCAAGGGCTCTCTCTGGAGGCCAAATGTCACAGGGGAAGCCAAACTCACCAAGTCAGCAGAGACAGCAGTGGTGATCAGGGCATAAGGGCCATTCACCAGGGCACCACTGATAAGCAGCATCACTGTTCCAAGTTAAAAAAAAAAGGAAAATGTGAGTTGTATGAACAACTGTTTGCTATAACAACAAGAGACATCACAGCCTATGGTTCCCAAATGGCTTAATCCTTCCTTGGCTCCCCTGACCCAATTCAGAATTGGGAAAGGAAGAAAACCAACATCCACTTCTCTCTCTTTTCAATGCTCACTCCATGATGTGAATTCTCAAACATACCAGAAGATGGGGCTAAGACAAAAAGCACTTCCCAGGGTCTTTATCGATCCTGGTAGGTCAGAGAATGGGGAATATTTGACCAAACTGACCATGAGGGCAGGGGTTGCTCACAAGATACACCCATAAATCCCTTCTCTGCTTACAGAGCACCCTAAAAGCTAACAAGGCCTTTAGGTAGGTGAGACATCACTGTCAGCACTTGTGTTTCCATTTCTGGTGTGAGGTAACAGAAAGCCACAGGTGAATTCAGCCTATTCAAGTAAAGTTAACACTGCTGTCAGAAGTACTACAGGCAATCTTTAAACACCTCTGGTATTGGGCACAAGGGATATAAAAAAGTCTGTGCTGACACAAAAAGCTCCATAAAGACTAAGGATATTAACTAAATCTGTTTTCTTGCCACCCCTTACTCGTTTCCTATCTCCCCCCTTTACCCGGTAAAAAGCCTGCAAGACCAAATCTAAGGAATTTGATGCCATGTTCTTCCTCTAAGGGAAAAGATGAAATAGAAAAAAAACCCAAAAAAAAAAGGAAGGGGCATCGAAGATCATAAATGCAAAGTTCACAGAAAGCTAGGCAGAATAATTTAAAAATACTCACCTACAGTAGCCTCAAGGCCCATTTTACTGACTGCAGAGAACATGTATAGCTGTAAAGATAATAAATAAGCACTCAGAATACCAACATATGGACTAATCCCGGGTTCCTCATGTTAACTACATGCTATCTTAGCTGGTATTACATGAAAGTTCCAGGTTTTACTAAACCATTTTAGACCACAGCAGAATGATTGTTTGATTGGACACAGGAGGGAGATAAGGGGTAGGATCCCATTCCCCTATGCCCTTTCAGAAGGGCTGTGTTATGAGGCCACTCAGTTTTAAACTCTCCAACTGCAGCTTCAACACAGAACACAGATCATAAAAAGATCAAATAAAAATGTATCTCCCATGTCCATCTGCTGGTTTTCCAACAGTTACAGCTCAGAAATTTTACCCTTTGAGCAGCTAAAATTCTAACAACTGAACATCAAACTTTACAAGGGAGTGAAACTTTCCATACATTCTGTAAACAAAAATACATTAGACTTGCTTGCTTGTTTAGTAGACAAGCTTGTTAGCTTGTTTAGCCCCAATATCTATATTTGCTCAACTTTTCATGCCAGTTTTTAAACTGGCCTGGACTCTTTACATCCAGGTTAGGAGATGCTGCCTGAAGAACTGTCCAGGGAATGGCATCACAGCCTCAGCCACGGCTGTGAGAGAGGGGCAGGCTCTTACTGTGGGTGCTGCAAGCAGCAACATCATTCCGCAGGTTGATGCCCTCTTCTCCAGCCTGTCTGAAATGAGACCTGCCAAAATCCCACCTGAAAAAACACACAGGGGAGTGAGGAAAACATTCAGTGCGTGCTTTGCACAAAAGACATCAGTTTTATTTAATGAAACACAACCCAATGACTTTTACAGCACAGTTACACATAATTCACACAGCAACATCCTCATTAACCCAACCAGTTTTGACCTGAAGGTAACAGAAGCAGACAGTTGCTCTTCCTCATTGTTTATTCCAACCAAATGTCCAAGGCAAAAAGCCTTTTCCCAGGTGCCACATGGCCCCACTGCTGCAGTTCTGGAATCCACTCACTGGTCTCTTAAAACCTCACACGCAACAGAAAACTTGGTTCTCTGTCCCTGTCATACCACAACCAGGGGAAATGGGCTATTTTAGATCTTGGGGCAAATGAAATCCTTGGTTTTCTCTCCAGGTAGTTAACCCAGGCTCTTGAATTTCCCTCTGCTTCTTGTGTTTTCCAACAACAGAAGAACTGATCTGAGGGTGTGGCTGGAGGGGACTGAAAGGGCTGAGGGAAGGCTCTGTCAAGATTGTATTAAGGGAACTTGCACAAGGAGAAGGAAAGGAAACTCTCTGGATTCTCCAGATTCCTAAATACTGCTGGGCCTGCCCCTCCCTTCCCAGCTGCCCATCTCCAAATTGCTCCCATCCTACTTGAATTTAAATATAAACACCAGACATCCAAGCAGCACTGACACACTGTTCAGCTGTATTCACAGCAGAATAAGATGCTGCTGGAAGATGTCACCCACCTCTCCAAGGTACTGCTGAGTCTGGCTTTGAGCTCTCTGGGATGAAATAAGCAGACATCACGCCCAGGAAAAAACAGAACAATAACTGCAACACACCCTGACACCAACACCTTGAGCTACACAGCTCTTGATCCAGGGAAACTTCTCCATCATGAGCCTTATTTTCCAAAGGACTGATACAGGGCTTATTTCCAGAAGGGAAATGGGGGAAGTGGAGAGGGGATGTGTGGTTGGGGTAAGTCAGCTGTGCTTCAGGATGATGATGATGTTTGCTTTATTATGAGTTCAGCTGTCTGCACTGCATCAAAATTTATTCAATGGTCACCTTACAAATGAGAAAGGAATAGCCTGGTCCTTATTATGATCTCCCAATTTTATCAAGAAAAAGAACCAAACCAAGACACCTGTGGCCATTCACCTTTGTGCCCACAAAACCCACACAACTGTACAAACTGGGACAGTTCTCTTAAGTTAGAGTGACAAAAGGAAGATATTTTGATGGGTGGTGACCAAGACTCATGGGCCAGAGCTGATGGAGCTGAAAGATTCTGTAATTTGACTCTTCCCATCTGCACTGGACAGTATCACTGGCTGTAAAGATATTTTACTAGATTTTCACTTTTCAACACTGCTCTCAGCTCAGTACCTTTACTGCCACTCTTCTTCAGTGGAAATCATGCATATGAACTATAAAATATGTAAGCTGTGTGTACCAGAGCCTTTCCTGATTAAGAGTGTGGAATAATATTAAAACTTACCAAAAATCCCACCCACATCAAACAGTGTGGAAAGGTCCCCAGCTCTTTTGGCATCAAGATGCTCTGGTGAGAGAAACAAAACACTTGTTTCATTTCTAGACTATAAAATATGGAAATCTCAGCAGTCTTGTAATGCCAGGGCAAAGGCACCTTACAGCAGAGTTGTTTATTCACCAGAATAAGCCACAGTAAGGTGACACTGGGTAAAAGAAATAAGAACATAAGTAGGCATTCAGCAATGCAGACTTTTGAATGCAATTACTCTCACTGCAAGAGACATTTTACCAGTTTTATAATCACACAATTACAGAATGGTCTGGGTTGGAAGGGATCTTTAAAGGTCATCCAGTCCAACTTGCCATGAGCAGGGACATCTTCAACTAGATCAGGCTGCTCAGAGCTCCATCCAACCTAAGCTTGAATGTTGTCATGGATGGGGCATCCACAGCTTCTCTGGGCAACCTGCTGCAGCATTTCACCACCCTCACTGTGAAAAATTTCTTCTTTATATCTAGTCTAAATCTGCCCTCTTTTAGTTTAAAATCATTGCCCCTTTTCCTATCACAACAGACCCTAAAAAGTTGGTCCATCTTGCACTCTGAAGCATAAAAAAACCAAAAAAGCAGTCCTGAACAGATAAAGAAGCTCATTTACATTATTTTGTATAGGTTTTAATAGGGCATTTCAATCATGAACAACACTGTTAGTAAGTAAGACTTTTTGATTTGTTTGCAAGAGCCAAAGACAAGGTATTTATGCCTGGAATTACTGAAGATAAGCCAGACACTTTTGTTTGTTTTGAAAATGCCCTCTCATAACACTGAATTCATAAACCTGAGAAATATGCTGCTTGGTGACTTATAACTCCCCTGCTACTGCAGCAGAGAAAGCCTCTTTCAGAAGCAGTAATGTTTATTTTCTTATTTATTCCGAGCTCCTATTTGCAGACACTTTGTAGCCATAATTCTGTATCCCTTTCATGTGATACTCACCAACATTTGTGATGTAGAGGGGAAGCCAGAAGAGGAAAGTGTAGCTCACCAGCTTTGCAAACAGGAGACAAAGGGAGAACTCCACAACTCCCTGAGAGAATAAAGAAAACAGGGAGTCAGTATCTTAACAGAGCTATTTGCTTTCACAGACCATTACGAGAATGGTTTCTAGGAAGCATTTAGGCTTTTCTTTTTCTCTCATGATTTCCCAAGAAGCATTCTTCCCCTGAGAGCACAAAGCTTGCACTCTGAGCAGACTGTGGTATTTTACTTACATATTTTCTTTCAATTGTACTGAACTGCCTGAAGAGAGAACATTAAAATGGTACTGAATAACCTGAGCAGAGAGCACTGAAATGAAATGTGAAGGATTTTATACCGTTTGGGACACCTGCATCACTTATTTCCCTCGAATAAAGTTGTAATACAGCCTTATAGCAGGTTTGGAGCGTGTTCCAGAGCAACTGGCATCTTTTTGTGCTCTTTATCTCCTTCCTTCAGATGGGTCCAAGATTTCTCCCTTATTGTTCAGCTCTTTATAAAAAGCCACTAAACCAGTCTGACACAGCTCAGATCAGAATGTGGAAAGAGCACACCACAGACTGGGCAATGACCTGTTTAAAGCTCTAACTTGCTCCATCCTCTTTCCTTCTGGGCACATAAAAGTCTACTTACTGTACAGACATGCAACTAAACTGCCAAATTAACCCATCTTCATTCCCCTCACCATCAGATAACTTTTTGTTTGAAACCAGATTTCTTAAATCCCTGGTATGGAGGGCTGCAGTTATCCTGAGGAGCAGCACACACACTCCACACTCAGCCGTGACCTTCCCAGCAACAAGCAGGACAAATACCACAGGGTTTCAGAGACTCCAGGTGGCAACAGCAGCAATTTTTCACCCACTATTTTCACTTTGCCACAGGAAAAACAGTTGAGGACCAGACTAAACACAATGAGAGGTCGCAGGAATACAGTGGGTGGGTGCAGGATTTTTTTCTTACTCTACACATGATCCAAATAATCCTACTTCTGCATTTAGGCTTCAAGTTGAGAGGACAATCAAAAATGACAGGTTCTGACCTCAAGGAAACTTCCTTTCCTTTAGCAGCAGTCCAAATGTTTGGGCTGAAAGTCCTGAAACTTCTCAGATGAGATTTTAAGACTAAAGCTTTTAAAAATGCTGAGCAATGTAAAAAGGGGAGCCATAGAAGGAAGTTCTGACACAGAGATGTGCTTATGGACTCAGTTTGCTATTCCATCCTTAATACCTACATGTCATCAGGTTCAGTTAAATTTTAGAACAGACTTTAGGATGGAATAAACTGTTTCAGTCAGGACCTACAGCAACCACCCAGTCCAGCTGCCTGACCCCTTCAGGGCTGACACAAGTTGAATGAAACACTCTGATAAAGTCATTATCCAAATGCCTCTTGAACACTGTCAAAGAGAGATCAGCAGCTCTCTCTCCACTTGCCCTCCTCAGGAAGCTGCAGGAAGCAATGAGGTCCCCTCTCAGCCTCCTTTCCTCCAAATAAACCAAGCCCAAAGTCCTCAGCATTCCAAGATTGTGATGCAAAGTTAATACTCTCTACCACTCCACCCAGAACTTCATGGAAATATGAATTCTGAGGCAAAATTTAATTCTTAAGAGCAGCACAGGCACTCACAGGTATCCTCAGGGCCCCAAGGAAGCTAATGGCTGATGTCCCATGCCTTCCTTCCCCAGTGGCCACGGTGCTGGAGCTCAGTGACACGCTGCAGTTCTCACTGTCAGTGAGTAAATGCTGCATCTCTGGATCCTGCAGCGTCCCCCAGCAATAGATGAGAGAGAGAAAAGAACAAAGAAACAAAATATGTATCAAGAAATCAAATAGTTCCAAAATAATTTCTAAAAACAAGTATCTATTTTATCACAGAAAATTATGGTTTTTAAAAACGTCTTGGCTTGGATACCCGGAGTACACAGAGAGAGCAGAGACTATATTCAGAATATCCAGTGGTATCTGGTTGTTCTGTCTGAGTGCACAGAGTCTGTAATAGAATCAAGTTTCTGTGCTATTGAGGAACAATTTCAAGTGGCAAAACCCCCACATATTGAGTACATTCAGTGGAATAGAACAGTTTCCAATCTTCCCTCACCCCACCACATAAATGTGGTCTACTTAAAGCTGACAATCAATCTACTGAGTCCTACAACATTGTATACAAGACATTTCTGAAAGAATACATTTCTGTGTAAAACCATGTATTATCTCCTTTCTGTACAAATATTTAGCCCATTTTTCAGACTCTGTAATATCATCTTCCTCACTGATCTAAACACAGGCTATCTTTCCAACTGAATTAAATTATGGACAGTGAGTGCTTTATGTTAAGCAATCACTTACTTTTTCGAATCTGGTCCATTTGAGCATTGCAATCCCTGAATTATAAAAGCCTGGATTTTACCAGCATCGCCTAAGCTGTGAATTCTGAGTTCTCTTCTAGTACTAGGAAGGATCTTATTCCGAGAATTCCACTGGCTGCTAAGAATACTTGTGGAGCAAGTTACCACTCCACAAGAACAAGCCATCCCAGTGTAGCCATGAGGGTTTATGTTATTTTTATTCCTCCACCAGACTGAAATGAACTCTCAGAATAGAGCTGGAAATTTACATCTTACAGCTGCACACAGGAAAAAAAAAAAATCAGGTATAAATAGACCTCAGTACTCCTCTTCCAACTTAGAAAAAGGATGGGATGTAGCTATCCTCACTTTCACCTGCCTGCTGAGAGCTTTACCAAGCTGTGTACTTCTCCTACTTACATATTCTGCACACTGTCTTCTTTCTCCTAATTCTTCAGCCTTTGAACAAAGCCTCAGTGAAGAATTAAGCCTCAAATATATATTTGACTGTAGGCTAGAAAGGATGTAACAGCAGGCTGCTCCATTGCCAGTGCTTATTGCAAAGATGAAAACTTTGATTAATATTTGCTAAGCTGATGGAGGAAGGAAAAAAAAAAAAGTGCTGGAAAAAGTCAATTCTGCTATTTTACACTCAGTGATTCTAAATAAATTCCATTTTTAAAGAACATCATTTAGGAGAGGGCACCAGGGAACCATCTGGACACCTGAGCCCAGACACCCAGCATAGTTTCAGAAGCCACCATGCAGCATCCAAAATCCTAGACATGATTGTTAGATGGGATGCAGGACTTACAGGAGTCCAGTGTCTGGGCTCAGATGATAAAGCATTAACTAGAAGACAGAAAAAACATCTAGGGACCTTTGACATGGCACTACAAACCTATGTCATAGCCCAGGAGCCACTCCATCATCATAACAAATATTTATCTTCTCAATTACTGGAGCAACTTCAAAACTTGAACTGTTTTAACAGCAGCAATTCAAACCATAAACTACTAGAAAATTTTAAAAAATAAGAGAGGAGAAAAAGAGGAAAAAAATAAGGGGTTAAGCAGTGAAGCTCCCCACTGGATTCTAGATGGTGTCTGAGTATTTCCTGCACAATTAGCACAGCCAACCCAGGATTGTCTGAGGAAATGCTGCTCATTTCTCAGACAAGCAGCTCCAAATCTGTTTTAAAAGAGCTGGTAAATATTGCAGTAGAGGTGACCAAAGCCCAAATAACTTATTTAAAGTCATGCTGGAAACTTTTGTCAATGATATGGGGGTTTTTATGCTGCACATAGCTACAGGATAAATAAAACCAGCAGGCTGTGCTTGGCAGAGATGATGTTGTACAGCCTTGCCAGCTTGTCTCAGAGCATGATTCAGCATATGGCACACTCTTGATCTCTGGGGAAGGATTCATTATCCTACAATTTTGTGTGATTTTTAAGAGGCCAACCTAACACAAGCAGCAATGAAAGCACAGAGGTATTCAGGTCACGCAGCCAAAAACACATTCTGCTTTCAATCACTGCAGATCCTGAGTATTTGCTGCCTTTTTACAGTAACTGCAGAAGTCAATGAAAACCCAGTAAAAGCTGCCATTCCAGTGTGCTTGGAGACCAACTCATAAACACAAAACATCTGCTGTTTGTAGAGGCTCAACAGCTGACTGTGAAAATCAGCTCCAAATAACTGCAACACAACCCCTGTAAAAAAAGGAAGATGTTCAGCTTGGCTCCAACAGGGAAAAGATGTTCTTCTGTCACTGGCAGAAAATCAGGAAGTCCCAAAGAGTTACCAACAAGGGTTTTTAATGATTTTATTCGTTTCTTTTTAAACCTTGTTAAGACTCTGTATTACAAACATAACCCAGCTGCCAGGGTGGAGAGAGAAGGGGGGGATATTCCCAGGATTATGAGCAAGTGCCCCCAGGTTCATTGTCCACATCATCCCTCTGTCCTGCTCCCCAGGGACACCAGAGTGGGAGAGGGGTACATTTTCCTCACCCTTTGCTAAGCAGACCCTTCACAGGGTGTCAGTAGAGGCACCAGCAGAGTTAAAAAAGAAATCCCTACTGATTTGCTGATTTATGTACGTTTTTAGCTTTGTCATCATGATTTAGAATCTCAGATTGGTTGGAAAGGACCTAAAGATCATCAAGTTTCACCTCTGCTATGGGCAGGGACACCTTCCACTATCCCAGGTTGCTCAGAGCCCCATCCAGCCTGGCTTTGAACACTTCCCGGGATGGGGCAGCCACAGCTTCTCTGGGCGCCTTGCTCCAGTGCCTCACCACCCCTTCTTCCATACATTTAGATGAATTTCTTCTGTAAATTCCAGCTTGTCTAAAGACACCTGCTGGTATTCTTACATCTCCCCCTACCTTCCAGCTGGTTGTGAAATAACACCAACAAATCGTCTCTGGGCTAGAGACTACTCTTGGGCAGCTCAAAACAAAAATAATAAACTCAGTACAGAGGGGGTTTAAGCTGTATTGGAAGTGTTTCCTTAGCAAAAATTTCAAAACCTTTTTACCAACACTGATTATTCCATCCTGTGAATGCTCATTATTATTCTATGGGCAAAGGATGAAGAGAACAGGAAGTTTCTATTTTCCTGGAAAAGTCTGAAAGAAGTTAAAAAAAAAAAAGTTATCCTCTCAGGATACAGCATGCCAAGTGTACTGAATACAAACACAAAATTTCAAATGGAAATTTTCAGTTAATGTCCATCACAAGATAAAACAGCTTTCTGCCCACAAAATGGGCAAGTCCAGAATTCATCTTCTAGTAGGAAATAACATTCCTTATGGCTACAAGTTTTAAGTTAAGATTTTTGTGAATAATTGCTTATATTTAGAACTTTCCATCTCCACATATAATCTTCTAAGTACAGACAGCTTTCAAAAGAAAATGGAGAGAAGTGAGACTGCAAGGATGGGACACAATATACATAATTTAAATATTTGAAGTGGGCTGTCTTCAAAGTATTTTGCAGTGCATTATTTTTGCTGGAATTGTGTCAAGATCACAAAAAAAGAGCGTTGCCAGCTCATTCAGCTCAGTTTGCATTACTTATGGCAGGTAATGCTTAGTTCCCTCATCTGAAGTTACATTTGTGTGGGAAGATGGAAGCAAGATTTCAGCATCATGAAAACAGGAGAAATCTTTACAAGCAGTAAATGTTTCATGTGAGCCTTAAGAAGTCTTCTATGCTATTTTACAGTAGTATTTTATATTTTACCTGGGGTTTGCCATTTTCCTTAGCATTTAAGGCTGGCATCTGGATTCTGCACCGAGAGGCGCCGTTCAGGAAGGTTTTAGAATTCTAAAAAAAGAAAACAAAACAAACTCCATATTTTTGCTGCTTGTTTCTTTTAAGGATTACATTAGTGTCAATCATCTCTCTGGAACAAGGTTTTGTGCATTGTCACATAAACATAACCCCAAATGGAGCATCTTTAATTTGATGACAGTGTGTTTTGAAATTTCTGAGTTCTTACACAGAGCTCTGGCAATGGACATAAAATGCACTCACAAATTGATCTGAAGGTTGTTTTCATACTGGTTTTATATAGAAGCAGCTGAATTCAGAGCACAGTCATACCCCTCTCCACAATTTTAGCTGCTTTTTCCTCTACTGAACTTACTGATTGCAAACTTAGTTTTTGCCCTTAAGCAGATGATTCCACCAGCAACTACAGAAGTTGATTTGTTTCATGAAAACTTTGATTTTTCACTTTCCTAACCCCTTTAAGAGAAAAGTTCATCCCTTTAGCTTATATTAGCACTTTTAACCCAGAAATGCAGTGTGTTCTTGTGGACAGGAGTGTTAATGAGGATCCTGAGCACCGCCAGCAAGTTCCAGAAGAAAACATGAGACAAAAAAAGCTACATTTTAGGCACCAGATGCACTTAATTTTTATCCTTACTTATTAAGAAGTACATTCCTGTGTCAGTTCACACCAAAACTGCCTTCACTGGAAAACACCATTTCGAGATCTTTGGTTTAAAAAGATTTACCAGGGACATTCAGATTTGTCTGCTGAAGTAAATATACAGCTTTAAAGCAGGTGTGCAGTCAGGTATGGACAACCTAAGTCCAAAAGAAGCACTGTGCATTTCTCAGGGATGAGATGTTTAAGTGTTTAATCACACACTGGATGCCACGTTAAAAAAAACCAACCAACCAAAGTAAAACAATAAAAAACCCCCACAAACTCTGTCCCAAATAATACCCCCTTAAGCTCACCACCACAAATAAAAAAAAGCATGCAAATGGTCACTGAACAATCCAGCTCAAAAAATCAATCACTGGGTAATTCTTTCCCCCTCCCCCCAAAAAATCAAGAGTATGTACTTCAGTATTTTTTAGACAAACTGCCCTTCATCAGTCAAATCCTTCTAAGAAGGCAAAATACTTTTGAAGATAAATTGTAGTATTTCTGCAGCTCAGTACAGAGCTGACGTACAAGCAGTCTTGGACACGCATTCCTCAAAATAAACCAACAACACTCAGGCCCCCAGGGTCTGATAAAACAGATTTTGAAGTTTCATCTTACAGAAAATCTGTCTCTTGTCAAAAATGTGATTTACAATAATCCACGGGGAAGAAAATCCATTACCTAGAGACAAGTCATCTACATTTTTAATCAGCAGCTCAGCAGAGGAAAAATGAATGACTTTTTCATTTGACTGTCAAAAAATAAGATTTACTGTGGTAAGGAGAAAATGTCTAGGGAAAAGGACTAGACTGAGAGGCTGCACATTTAATATTTGGACTTCTTCCTCCTTTTCAGGAGATAAAAATTGCAGCCTGGTAATTTTTAAATGCACAAGCACTTTGCAACAGGAGTTTAAGGGAGGGAAGTTTTCTGGGAATGCGAAGTCAAGATAAAGGAAGTTTCTAGAGCACAAACACAGGTCTGTATGAACATGATGTAACTATGGAAGAAAAAAAGACAAAGGGAGAAAAGACGAGAAGTAATAAAACCAGTTCTAAATCACATTGCCTGAAGGGAAAAAAAGAGTTAAATCTCCTCTTTAAATTTCATGAAGGAAGTGCAGCAATTCTGAATAAAGCCCACTGACTCCTCACTTGCATTTGTCATAGTACAGCCCTTCAGAAAGTCAAGATTAAGCCTCCAATGCCAGCATTTAAAAGCACTTTATTGTCCTCAAGTATTTATTTGGAAACAAATTTCAGATGGGTAAAGCAGAGCCAAGATGAACTCAGGCAAATGAAGCACAGCCCAGGAAACCAGAGAACAAAGAGAAAGAACCACACGTTCAAGGCCCTGTGCCTGACTCTCCATCTGTGGTTTTGGACAACTCAATGAAATCAGATTACTCACCACTACAAACTCTGTAGAAATATTGGGCTCACGACCACGCTGCAAATAAACAGTAGACCAAATTCATCCAAGACAGTGACACCACACAGAGAGGAACCTGATCTCTGAATCTTAATATAAACCTGAAGTCCTTCCCTCGTGCTGAGCATTTATTTTAGTGGTGCTTAAATTTAACTGCCTTCATTCTTCCACAAGGAGATCTAGTTTTTAGCACCAGCCAGCAGAGCTGCCTGCACCTACCCAGGACATCTGGCCAAAATGACCTGAGCCTTATGAGAACAGCAAGTTTAATGCCTTAGAAAAAAAGATTTCTAACTATTTGCAAAAGCACACAAGGTTGTTCAGGTTGTCACTGAAATGACTGAACAAGAAAGGGACAACAAGCATTTGATGCCTGTCAAATTCTACCCCTGTACAACACAGAAGAAATATCTTTTCCCTCTTTTACTACACGAACCTTCCTTCAATTAGCACTCACTTTTCTTTGCAGTCAGAAACTGTCGTTACCACATCTACATCTGGACATCTTGAACTTCTACTCTTACCTAATTAATTTCCCTAGTTTAGAAACCCACCCTCCTTGCAGCAAACAGAAGCTGTGAGCCCCTTCCACAAGGGTTTAGAATCCTTGCAGACCACTCAGGACTGAAGCATTTGAGCAGTCCCAGTGACAAAGCTCCCGAGGACAAAGCAAATCTCAATCTGAGAAGTGTCCAAGGCAGGTGGAGAAGCCCTGTTATAAACTCCTCCCAGATTTCCAGATGTGAAATGGGAATTGAGAAGGAAGAAGTGATTCCTTTGCTCTGGAGAGGGAGGTTTCCAGGGAAACAGAAGGTCAAGTACATCCCACACAGTGAGAGTGAGCCTGGAGCAGTGACCTTGCTGCTGCACTAGAGAGGATTAAGGCAAATGCTTGTCCTTTTCTGCAGCTGGGGGAAATAGCTCCTAAAATGCTAAATTTTTGCTAAAAGTATCATGGCAATTAGATCTTCCATGTCAAAATTTTCCACACCAGCTCATTGAGACATATGAGCAACACTCTGTGCATAGCTCTTTAGTTATGCTTTCCAGTTAAAGTGTATTTGAAACAAATAAATACTTACTTCCATAAGGCTTAACTGGATATTCTGAAAAAATGATGCTCTGAACTACCTAAAAGCTAAGGAAATATGGGACTCCTAACAGCAGGCAGTGAGAGTCACTTAAAATGCTCTCAAAATTTACAGAAATTACTTCTAAGAAATGAAAGAGAAATAAATGAAAAATACAGAGTGCAGTGTGAGCCACCTTGTCTCACAGGAATAAACTACGAGTAGGAGTTCCACAGAGCATTAAATGCATTCAGAAGCTTTATCAGAAGTGCTTCATATGAAGATAAAAAAAGCATTAACTGGTAAAGAAGAGAGAACACAGACTAGAAAAGTTGCCTTCAGTCCCTATTCAAGAGCACTTAAAATGCAAAACTCCATCTATCTGAAAATATTAGGTGGTGAAAAAACAGCCATCAACCCTGTACAACCCGTGAGATTTGCAAAGAAAAGGTCACAGGAATCCACATGTACAGACAATTTCCATGTGGGATTCCCCTGGGACCTACACCCCTGATTTGCCTTCAGACATGGGAAACCTCATGGCCTGCTCTGCTAATCCCCTCTACTATCCCAAAAAAATACTTGGAAATGTGGCAGACCTGATTGCCCAGAGGTTCCTGGGAGCCTGGAGCAAGAATTGCTCCAGAGTTTGGCTGCAGTAGAGACAAACACAGACCAGAGTCTCATGGAACATGAAACAAGATCAACCTGTGAGCACAGTCCTGAACAAAACTGGGCCAGGAATGACATTCTGTTACGAGAAGTTAAACACAGCTGGTCTTCCTAATGCTCTCTTTGTTCCCCTTCCTTGCTTTTTCCTTTTCTCCAATTCCATTTGGATTGTCTCCCTCCTCTTGGGTCACAGCTACACGAGGCAGGAAAAGAATCATCTTCTCACACAGCAACTCAGGATTTCCAAGGGACATCTTTCCACCACTGACACAACTTTCTAAAATATGTAATTGTGAGCACATAAAACACCCTAGGAAGGTGCTCAGGAAGACTGAAGAAAAGTAAGAAAACTCAATAAAACACAAAAGAAGAGATGAACAGCTTTGACTTGGTTTACTGTCATAAGATCATTTGTTCCAAAACTTTATTTAAAACAAATTAATTCACCTCTTGATTCACTTGCTTTGAGAGAAAATAAGCTCCTGGTTTACCAGTGAAGCACAGAAGACCAATCCTTGCCTCAAGTACAGGATCAGTTATAACAGCCTGGCACAAAAGGGGCACCCAGACAATCTGATTTCCAGAACTATCTTAATAAATGTGTGTATTAGGAGGCAAAAATCAAAAAAGAAAATGCATTCACTTACACTGGACGGTGTGCAGGAGCAACTGACATCTCTAGGATCTGAAATAAAATACCACACATAGTTAATGGTGAAAACAAGCCTAAGGAAGATCTCTTCTACAACATTTTCAAATAGTGTAATTTACTGACAATAAACTGACAGTACAGATAAAAATTGACAATAAACTGATAGTACAGATAAAAAATGCTATTCTGGCAGTCCAGCTCATGACAGAATTATAGTTATATGTGCAGGACTTCTCTTCCTGAGACAGGACAGTCACAGTAAAACATCCGAGTCTGCACAGGGACAGGATGGGGCATTCCTCTTTAATTTCTAAATTAAAGTGTCAAAACCTGCTCATCAGCTGACTCCTGTATTTCATAGCACAGAGGATGGATGGCATGGGCTGAATGGTAGCACAGAATATGCACTGCAGCCAGGTGGGCCGTTCTGCTAAGGTACACTGAAATCATTTATCAACACAAGAGCTAATGACAGGGCAATGGACTGAGCTCTGGAATGTCATTCTGTCAGGGGTGCTGGGGACCTTCTGGGTAACAGAGCTGGGGAGGGGTCTGGGGCACAAATCAGATGAAGAGCAGCTGAGGGAGGCTGGGGGGCTCAGCCTGGAGAAAAGGAGGCTCAGAGGTGTTTTATTTCTCTCTATAATTCCCTGACAGGAGGGGGCAGCTGGGGGGGGTCGGGCTCTGCTCCCAGGGAACAGGGACAGGAGGAGAGGGAACGGCCTCAGGCTGGGCCAGGGGAGGCTCAGGGTGGACATCAGGAAGAGTTTCTCCATGGAAAGGGTGGTCAAGCACTGGAAGGGGCTGCCCAGGGAGGTTTGGAGTTCCCATCCCTGGAGATGTCCAAGGAAGGCCTGGACGTGGCACTCAGTGCTCTGGGCTGGGGACAAGGTGGGCATCGGGCACAGCTGGGACTGGATAACCTTGGAAGGCTTTTCCAACCTCAGTGATCCTGTGATTCTGACTGTATAAACTCTTTGGAGGTACACAGGCTCTTCTCCACCAAGTGTTCTGGGAAGAAGTTCTCTAAGCATGGGCACAGCTTGAGGAATACGAGCCCTCCATGGTTCTGTCCCACTGAAGCACTCACGTTCAATAAGGAACAGGAAACAAACAACCCCCATGACAGCCACGATGACCCCAGGCACCACAAAGGAGAGACCCCAGCACGTGGACACCCAGTAAGCAGCAATCAAGGATCCCAAGATATTCCCCACTGAAGTGTGTGAATTCCAGACTCCCATGATCAAACCTCTCCTGCATTTAAATAAAAAAAAAAACACAACACACACAAACATTTATTATAAGCATTAATCTCTTGATAAAAGTGTATCAAAATGGCTGTTCATCTGTGGTGTCACTGAAATATTTGCAGTCTTACAGTTCTTTAACTGATTATTTATGCTACAATCCCCATCTGGCAATTTCAAGGCACCTAAATATTAATAAAACTGTTGTAAATACTCTGTTCATGACAAAATTCATCCTGCACTTACTGCCATTTAAAAACACCACTAGGGCTTGCCTATTTCTGGATAGTTTCTTTGATTAAAACAAGTATGCTCAGGTTGTGTAGCATCTGGACACCAAGTCTGATGCTTTTGGGAATAAAAATCCTCCTGCAAGCACATTGCACCAATAATCTGATGCTTGCAGGATGTGTCACACTTATCAAGTAGAAGAAATCAAACTGTACAGGATATGTGGGGCAAATTCAGTATTTTCTGATCCCATTCTGGACTTGCTGGGCTCTGGTAGAAGATGACACCTGCACAAGCTTGGCTAACACACACATCAGGCTCCTGTCTGCCTGGAAATCCCAGATTAGAGCTGCTGTACATCAGCTCCAGCTGAGCTAAGGTAAACCACAAAAATCCCATTGAAATCATGACAGCAGGGATTTTTTTTCCCTTGTAAGTCATGGGAAAGCTGCCTTGCCCTCAGCAGGATTTTATCTGGAGTAGCCTAACTTGAACAAACCCAAACCTTTTCCACGGTCTGAAGACAAGATCTAAGAGGTCTGCTCATGCTTCATGGGATTTATAGCAGAACGAAACCAGGTCACTGACATTCAAACCAGAGCCCTACTCACCAGTCCACTGTGGGGCATCCAAAAAGTAAAGGATGCTGCTTTTGCACAAAGCAAAACCTGAGTAAATGTATTATTTTGCACAAACTCACTGGTTTTGTTCAGTATTGTTACAGCTACCATTCTCTGCATTTCCTAATGGAAAATTAGTTTGAGCCTATATAGTCTTAACTACCCTGTGGTTTATATAAAAATCAAATACTGAATTTCAGTACATCCTTCTCTGGAACTGAGACAATAACACTCTACATATAGAAAGGATGGTACCATAGTAGCATTATTATATGCTACATGCATCAACCATTATCAGAGCTAGTGGATTTGGCATGCAGCTCTTGCAAAATTTATGGAAAATTACTGTATGGTGTGACAAAATAAACATAATGAGTGATCTCTGTGAAGGATTAAGATAAAAAAAAGCCCCAAGCAGATGATTTAAAGAAGGTGATAAAAGAAAGGTTAAATCAGGTGCCATATGTATTTTGTCTTTTAAATTAAATTTTCAAGTTTATGTAAGTGTGTTAGAAAAAAAGACATTGCACAAAGGTATTTTTCACAGTTCCACCCTGACAACTGTTTTGAAACACAAATGAAAACACAGGAAATTCCACATTAAAGTGGCATAATAACAGCCTTTACTCAGAGTAGTTTTAGACTGTTTATATTTGCAAGAATTATTCTAATAAAATTCGGAAATAATTCATCTGAAAAAGAGCTACCACAGAACACTGTTTTGACATGAGTGAGACAGTTTCAAACTCATATATAAATTAATCAGCATAACAAAGGAAACGCCTCTCAAAACTCTACCTGCTTGTTTCATCCCAAAAAAAAAAACCCCCACAGAAGCCAAAGAAAGATATTTCATTTGATTATAATGTCACAGCCCAGAATGTATTGATCTGTACTTCCAAAACTTTGGATTATTTATCATTTACCTTCCTTTTCCAAACCAGTTGCCAATACATGTAACGACACTCGGCCAGCCAGTGGTTTGCACCAACCCATTAGCTATCTGAAAGTATATACAAATAATAATAAATAAACATTCCCTGCCATAAATCAGGTTCCTACGCCATTCCTGCCAAGTGCTGCATTGGGAAAAGGAAGTCTACACAAATGCTTTGAATTTAGAAATTTAGTGGGGGGTTTTGAAGACTTTTTTTTTCCCCAAGAATAAACAAGTTACAAAGTTTTGCAGAGATTCTTCCCTCTACTTACATCTCTATAATTAGTTTATGATTTAATTCACAGAATACTGTAATTCAGTCACATGCTTACCAAAAATCACATTGCTCTGAGCTGAGCAGAGAAGTGAATTCCCCACACTCAAGCAGCAGCACAACGCTTATCTCAACTTGAGCATATGGCAAAGCATGTTTGCAATCAAATAAAGCAGAAAAAAAAGGCAACTTTAGGGGAGACTGGATAACTTTAAAATGCTTAACAGACACCTGCAAATAAACAGAGAGGAGGAATTTACTTAATATACTCAGGATGAAGTAAGAACTATTTCAGCCTCCACGTTGCACAGAACTTTAACTCCTCTCAACTCCTAAAAAGCTCCCTCTCTACAAATGCACCATGACACAAATATCACAATGCAAAATCTCATATTTGAACATGCAACAAAACCCAACCTCACTGTACCCAACAAAAACCAATGGGGCTGGTGATGTCAGACCACCCTTGGAATTACAGGGCTCACTGACCACATCCCAGAGGGCAGAGACAGTCAGCTCAACCCTAAAGCAGGCAGCTCCTGTCCTGGAAAACACCTGATCCAAGAGGGCTGGGGCAGTGACAGATTAATTGGTGACAAGGTTACAGAAGTGCTGTGCCCAGGTTAGTATCTCTGCATGCCACCTTGCTCAGTGCCATGCAGACGTGCCAGAGGTGAGAGTGTTACTGCAACAACACAGAAAGCAGCAGTGCAAGGTGCAGACCTGTCCAAAATGGCCCCAGAGCCAACCCTACCCTGGTCCTGACCTAAATTCCATTGCAGGCCAACAGTAAAAATTCTTGTGACACCTGATCAGAGCTCTGAAAAACCTCAAATAGTGAATCTCGTTACATAAACTGCTTGTTCCCAGCCACACCAGTGTGGGAGCCTGCTCATCATGAGCAGTATAAATGCAATTTTCCTGCAGAGAAAGCCAGGATGTGTCACTCAGGTCTTGGCAGACTGACAGAAGTAAATATGCTTGTTTTAAAACTCGCCCGCATTTAAGCTTGCAAAGATTTGATCACTGATTTGACACAGAGTGAAACACACTAATTTGCTTTCAAAGATTTCTTCCACTAAAACAAAAAAACCCCACCATTTTTCAAAAATAAATACCTGGGGGTATCCACTCTATCACTTCTGCCTGTCATCAACAACATATTCCAGCATTTACATCCTCCCACCCAACCACTCATCACTGTGTGCAAGTGAAACATCCCCGGTATTACCCTGAACAGCACCATGAGAACTCTGAGTGTCTAAATTAACACTGTGCCTACCTGGGCCATTATGTAAAACCAGAGATTATGTACATTATAGAAATAACCCAATCCAAACATTGCAGTGAAGAGTCCACTGGCAAGCATCCCCCCTGTCAGATAGTACCGGATGGGCAGCCGCTCTCCTATGAGTCCACTTGGAACAGGGAAGGAAATAAAGAGAAAAGCCATAATTAAAAATGAGATCACACCCCAAAAACCTTCACAAATGAAGAATATTTTGTGTTGTTTAATTCTGGTTGAGGACAAACCATACTGGTAACTGCTGGTTGCCTTTGCAGTAGCAAAGGAGCAATTTTTAGCACTTGACAGAGGAAAAAAAACCCCAACAAAACATTTCAAGTTCATTAATTGCTAAGTTCTGACATCTGCACAACCATCTTTCAAGAAGATACTCATCTGGAGCACATTCAAAGCCATTTACTTACAGAGTCGTTTTCCAAATTATGTGTCTCCAGCCATCTGAAGTGAGACTTGTCTCCCTTGCTAACAATTCTACTCATGAAGGGTCTGGCTTTAGTCAATAAAAAGAAGCATCTCCAAACAGCGGCTAAGACTACAAGCTTTAAGATGGGCTTGGTATTATTTTTAGGAGGTATCTGCTCCATTCTTTGACTCTAAAGAAAGCCAGGACAATCATTTTAACCCAATCAGTGCAATTTGAAGACTGATTAAGTTTGAGGACAGATATTCCAGTGCATATTCCTTTATATTCTGCATGAAAAAAAGACAGGCTAGACTTCAGCCTGGAAAATATTCCTGCACAAGGCAGTCAAGATTGGTGCAGGTAAAAACTTTCTATATATCAGACATTAAGACCACTGGGGCTCAGAATCATGTTGGTCTTTTTCCCCATAGCAATCAATTTCTCACTCTCCATCAGAAACTCTGCAGCAGGAAAGCAAAATATCTCAGAAGTCACACAGCCTCATAAGTAAACAGTAAAGAGAGTGGGGTTTTACCTTAAATACATTCCAACTGCATATGCACACAAAAATGAGTAATCCAGCGCTCCCAGTAACTGTTTGTAGTTGCTCTTATCTAAGAATAATTTTCAAAACAAATTATCAGTTTAAATGTACTAATTACCTCCCAACCATTTCTATACATAACAAGAAAAATGTCAGTGAACATGCACTGACATTTAATTTTCAGTAGGCACTTTCAGACTTCAGCAAACATTTTGCCAATGTTTTATTTAACAAAAAAAACCCCCTTCTGCCTCTAACATATCAGGAAAGTATTGGTAGACCCATCCTAAATTCTACCTTATTCAAAACAGCATTTTGGAAGAGAAGAAACATCAGTTACTGGCAAGGTGCCTTTTTCTTATGAGGCCTTAGGCAAAAGAAAATCCAAAATCCAATTTAACAGCCTTGATTAAAAGTGGAAAGATGAGTTTCAAAAGCGTGAAGTCCTAGGAGTCAAAAAGGCTGAAAAAATATTCCATTATAAAGTCTTTCAAAGAATCAGCTTAATATTTTTTTAAATGGTCAAAGCCTCTTGCATTTCATTTTCCAGCTATTCACAAAGCACAGAAAAGTTTTGCTTAAAAAAACCCCCAGAGTTCTGCCCTGTAGAGCAAACAACCATAATCACACCTAAAAGGGAACTGCAGACAGGATGGAGGGAGCAGAAGGGGCTCCACCCAGATGGAAACACCAAGTCAAGTCTCAAGGGACCTGAGCTCATACCCACATAGACAGTTTGTATATTTATTTGCAATAAATCGCCAGAATTGCCATTGGCTTTGACCATGAAGTCACAGGTACTAAAGCATATTCCTTCTTTCAGTGCCACTCCCAGCTTTGCCTGAAAAACAGCTGAAAGAACAAGTCTAGAGTGCCATTCCAAAGGGGCAGCTTGGCAATAATGTCCATGAAAAAAGAAGGACAGTTGGGCTCAGAAGTCTCCATTAAAAAAAGTCAATCAATGTTTCAGACAAACAAACTCAACTCCCCGGCCCAGGGACAAGAAACACTCCCCAAGTTTAACTGCATCCCACCTGGGGGATTAAATTTTTCCAGCAGACCCTGCAGCAGGCAGTTAATACACTGCATTTTGTCCACAGAAACCCCAGAGCTCAGATCTTTAATTATCTTTGAAGAGAGCAGGACTTTTTTTTAATTGCTAATTAAAGACTTATTAGAATGTATGGTTACACAGACTGGGGTGGACTGGCACCTTGACAGAACGGACTAATCTGTTCCACTGATGTTCCTGGTAGCAATAAAAGTGTCAAGGAATGATTCAAAGTCTCATTTAAAGTCAAATACGATTAAATTAAACTTTAATTGTTCAGTAGGCAAATATTTTTTCTTCTATTCAAGTGAAAGGCCAGGTTCATAAGCTATCCAGTAAGTTGACAAGTCTCTCCTGCAATAAAGTCTCCCCTTTTTCTTCATTAAAACAGAGAGGAAAATATTCCTTCAGGCAGATAAGGACTCTGAAAAGTTCCAATTTAGATAAGCACCAAGTAATTTCACTTAAAAGATTGCTGGACCTTGAATTAAACAAGCAGAAAATGATAATGATTGATTTTATTCTTCACCCTTTTTTCCTTAATAGACATTCTAAAGACAAATCCCATTTTCTGACTGAAAACTGATCTACTGAAACCATCTCATAGCTTTAACAAGTAAAATAATATAATTTGTTTAAGTGACTTTAAGTAGCAAAGACATCCTACGGTAAGACACGACTTCACTTTCTGTGGAGAAATGAGTGAGGACATGGAAAACAAACACCCCTTCCATGCACATCCCCCCATATGTGAAGAAACAGCTAGAAGCAAATAACCTAATTACGAATATCAGCTCATTATTAGGAAAGGAAAACAGAAAACCAAAAAAACCCAAGCCTTACCAAATGGCTCCCAACCACACTGAGAGGCATTAAATGGCTTTTTGACAGGCTGGATCTGGGCAGCATATTCTTTGTAGGAGTCAACCTCAACTTCATGTGAAGCAGCACAATGCTTGTGCAGCTCTCCCTGAAACAGAAAGGACATGTGAAAATGGAAAATTGGGGACTGGTAATTCTCCTACAGCAAGAAATTTAACAATTCTAGATTTATAAGTACCCGTGTCAAACCCACCAAAATCAGTGAAATTGTTGGCCATTATTAATTGCTTGGTATTTTGCTGGGTGAAGCCACCATTCCATGAAGGAGTAATGGCATGGTTAGAAAAAACATTCTACTGTAACCTGGTGTTTCTGACAGTGACAACTTCGAAATTCTGCAGTAACATCAAGTACTCTGCCCATTGTTACTCATCAGTTTTATACAAGACAGCACTGGGGGATTTGGTTTGTGTTTGGCACAAGCTACAAACACTGAAGATTAAAGTAACAAACCCAAAATTAGAGAGTTTGTGTCATCAGCTTTACTGGGAACAGTCACAAGGGTACAGACAACGATGATTACGATGCTCAACAGTACTGGGAACACTCTTGGAAATGCCAGTGGAATGTTCAACTCATCAGTTATGAGCAACTTTTCTCAACCATAAGAATGTAAACCTCTCAAATATCTCTAATTAGATTAATTCACATGAATGAAGTGTAGGCACAGCTGTTTCCAGCCCAAAACCCAGACTCACAGGCAATATTCTAGGTGTGGTCTCACTAAAGTTTACCAAGCAAATATCACTGTGTACCAGCTTTATCAGTCTTTCATCTTGAAGGCATTTCAAGCTAAAGTTTAACCTTGCCTTTCACAACAGGAAATACTGAAAAAGACAATGACATCTGTGTCTGACAGGAGCAGGAGGATGTTTAAACAAGGACACCACCTCTCTTACCTTCACTATACTGATAGGTTTCCTTGACAGATGGAAGCTGGCATACAGCAGGAAAGTAAGAGAGAAAATGAAAGCTCTATACCTACAATATAAAAAAAAAAAAAAAAAATCTGGAAATTATTTTTTTAGATTTTCTTTTAACACCAAGTTACACAAAAAACATTACACAAATCATTGATAATATGGAATACTGGAAGACAGCTTTTTTGTGCTCTCCAGCAGACTGAAGAACCACCCTCCCAGTTATGCTCCTTCCCATCTGCTCTGATGAGGCTTTGGGAGGGAGCCTGGTGGCACACGGGAGCAGGCAGGACAACGTGGCAGCACCCTGAGCCCACAGAGCTGACCTGCCTTGTTTGCAACCCTCCTTTGGGGGCTATAAAATATCAGTTCAACTTCAAACACACTGATAATCAGACTGCACACCTCCCTGTCTCGCTGGGTTTTGTGGTATTACTAGGACATAAGTGATGGCTCTCTCAATTGTCAGTTTGGATATTGTGGGGTGTTCCTTCTTTTCTTACTTTAGGATCTTACTTTACTTTTGCCTTCCTCTAACAATAGAAATCAGTCATTTCTAGAGATGGAAAATGGGACTGACACTGGAGCACATGGAACAGAAGTGAGCAGCTTTGGGATTGGGAAGGAATTCTCCTTTGTGCCTCACTGGCATCCTTGGGACTTTCTCTACTGTTCAGCTAAATTAAAAGGGCATCTGAATCTCACTGTCACTGCAAGCATTAAACAAAGACATTAATCTGATTTATTCTATTCTCTACCTGCAATCTCAGATGTTTAAGGAGAGTGTTTTGTGGATTTGTGCTTTTAAAAGTACCCAGAGTGTATCTACTGGCTCCTTCTAGCCTCGATCTTAAAAATAACATCTGTAAGTAAAAGTACATATATACACACAAATATCTGATATCACACTGCCTGCTACAGTCCCTGATTTTTAATGAACCTTTTTCAATCACTTTTTGCCTTACGAACTTTTACATAACCAGGGTCTTGTTTTATAGTTCTGGCATATTCACAGGGGCATTAAAAAGAGTCATCCCATGAGCTGAGTTATTCACCCTCATGACTGAAAACATCCTCACAAGGGATAAAACTGAAATTACTTTGCTCCTGCTGCTCAACTAGAGAAAACACATGATAAAATTGCTCAGATGGAAAGTGCCTGGTCTTTCATTCGTTATTTTTTTGTTATTCACACACAATTGACTCAGTATTCTATCTCAGAAAGCACATGCCATAAAGCTTCCAGGATTAGTTTTCCTAAAGCAAGGAGGATTTGATTTTTGTTTGGTTTTGCTGGGGAGTTTTGTTGCTTTTTATTTTTTTAATATTGCAGTAGCAAGTGATGCCTTTTCCTGGTCTTAAAATCAAGAGTCAAACACAGTTAGAAGGAAAAAAGGGATTTTACCTTGGGATTTATTTTAAGGATCCCCAGGTGCACACATCCAGGTCAAATGCACCAAAATGCACACCACAATGCACAGCCCCAAAAGATCAGGTATAACATTATGGGTTTTACTAATTAGCACATCTATCAAAGATTCCCCAATGAGAGGCTCAAGTGAGCCCCCCTCCCCAAGGAACCTTCCCCTGGATGGTTCTCTCTTGGTTTACAGAATGTGTTCTGGAGAGGACCTTGGGGTCTGGGGCACACTGATCCCTGGCTACGAAGCTTCTAAAATGTTGAGTCTCTCAGCTTGACAAACAAGTCCAAGAATGGAGGCAAAAAGCACTAAAAATACAGAAGTTGTAAAAAGGTACAACAGGGGTATAAAAGAAAAGGCAAAAATCTTCATGGCATCACAAGAACTAACACTGTAATTGTGCAAGTCTGTATCACACATCAAATTACTGGGGAGAAAATACACTTCTGGCTAAGAAAAGAAAGCTAATCTTGAGCACTCCTCCCACCCAGGAGCTTGAAAATGCAATTTATCCTTTCAAATACATACCTTGCACAGAAAAGGACAAAAGGCTTTTATTCTCCAGCACACTTGACTAGTAAGGGTTTGTCTGGGTTTCTCAACAAAGTACCTCACTTTTTATATGTCAGCAATATTTATTTATTATACAACTGACTGTATGTTCTTCCTGTATGTATTAAGCAATGAAAAAGCAAAAATTCTGAGCAAGGCAACAGATACAAACTCACACTGTCCACAGCAAAGATCACCACCAACACTTCAAGACTTACCACTGATCTCGTGAGAATGAAGTGATGAAACGAATCCCAGGAGGAAGCTGAGCCATCTACACCACAGCTGGCACCAGATTTTAGGTGACACAATGATGTACGTGTGACAGCGTTATTTGTTTCTTCTGGAAGCGTAACAAAGATCCCCCCAAAACCTCTGGATGCCACAAATGTGGAATATCTGCTGCTGAGCTGATCTCCCTGTAGGGTTTTTTTTTTTCCTTTTACCTTCAGTCACGACGTGGCAAATTCTTCACTCTGCCTTTGTTTACTGCTGATCGTCAAACAAGAGAAGCTGGTAAGTAAATAGTGTGGTCTAGTTATTGGGATATTTTCTAATCATAACATTTGAATCAGCAATTATCTATTTCAGAGGCAAGTAATTAACATCACTAACCTTTACATCAAAAATGCAGTGGAGAATTTTAAGCCTATACAAATTGCAGCCTTCTCTGGTTTTTATAATTTTAAGTTTATTTTGAGAGCTTGGCATAGTACAAAGCAGTGGAGACATAAAGGGAAGATGTACTCAAAACTTGATCCAAAGCCAGCTTACATCAAAACACTCCGCTTTTGTCCCTGAATGACTACAAATAAGCAATTCCCAGCTCACAGAGATCTGTTTGAGCACATCAGAAACATTCATGAGCTTGCAATTTGTTCAAAAATGGCTGTAGTGTTTCCAGCCTGGAATAAGAGACTCCTCCAGCTTGAGAGTGGGTGCTGCTGAACAATGCTGCCAGCAAGGCTTGACCAGCACTCCCTCTTCCACCCCATTTCCCTGACCCAGTATCAGCACTGCACAAAGCTCTACATAGCCAGAAAACTTGGAAAAGGAAAAAAACCAAGTTTTTTTACCACTTAAGCTCCCTACACCAGCAGAAGGGAGAAGGCAGGATCATGTGTGTCCTTAACACACGAGGAAGAGGGAGACCGTGGCAGTTTGGTTTAAAGTGTCACAGAGTTCCTCCTGTTTGTTCCAACGTGGGCTGAAGCCCCTCGACAATAAAAAACCCCACATTTTATTACAGGTACTGCAACAGGAACTGGCTGCACTGTGACCTGGCAGCAGCTCAGGCAGCTGCTGAGTCAGGTGGCAAAAGGAGCTGTATGCAAAAGGTGCGACCACAACTCACACATACAAACCGAGCTACCCCAGCAGGATGCCAGGGGACACTCCAGGGTCTGCAACAACCCCGCCACCCTCCTGGCAGCCCTGGTTAATGTCAGCACCAGCCACTGCCATGCTCCTGACAGGAAGCTGGCAGGATTCAGGATCAGCTCTCCTGGTAAACAACGGGAGGTGAGCCAAAGCAAGAAAGCACAACTGCCAAACCCATGGTTGGTGCTCACCAGAGAATTTTAGGGGCTGCCACAGGGCAGGCAAAGGTGTGAGACTCTCTCCTCTCATCTTCACTGCCCCATCTTACTACAGAAATCCAAACTGCTCCTCCTCAGCCAGGTAACTGACAACACCGAACAGGATCTGCTATGTCCAAGCTGGCAACTTGAAAGCTTCACCACCCACACAGGCCTTCTCCCCCGGGATGGAGGAACACTACCCCCTCTTTACATAACAGAGTATCCCACCAGAAGATCAAGGCTCTGCTCCTTTATGCTAACACATTTTTGTCATACCTCTATTTTTTCTACAGTGTCCTGGTTCAGCTTGCCACCTCCCTACCCTAAGAGTGATTTGACTTGCTAATCTCGTTTGGCATGTTCCACCCCCTCCCTGGCCCTGAATCAGATTGTGCAATTAATCAAACCCCATAATCATTCCTACCCAACACGAGTTTCCTACCTCCTCTCTGAGGTTGAGGAGGTTAGGGAAAGTGCAACCCCACCCCCTCCTCTCCCAACTCCAGATACAGATCCCTGCCTCTGTTGTGTCAGACCTTGTAGTCCTACAGCCACGGTTCAGGTGCCTGATCCATCAGAAATCCTGCCCTGAAATACAGCTGATCCAATAGAGAATATTCTCTATTCTCATTCTGTGGCCACAAAATTGCCACGTAGGATGAATCCAAGGCAGCAGAAGCATAAAGACAAGGACTAAAAGGTGAGATTGCCCCAGCTGGTTAGTTAGATTTCAAAATTTCCATTTCAAAACAACAATTTCTCATCAGTAATCTGTGTTTGATTGAAATGAGCTGCAGATAGCTCCAAGTGGGAGAAAAAAGATAAGGAGAAAAAGAGGTTGGCATAGGTAGCTCACACCAGGAGTGAATTTTTCTTCCAGCAGTAACAGATCCATTTCAGGATGATCTCAAACCACTTTTCTCATCTCTCTCAGTAGTCCCAAACACCAGAATTATTTCACTGATCATACCAAGCGAGGTGACAAAAATATCTAGTGGAAAAAAACGCGAGAGGCCAGCAAAGAACAACACCTGAGGTCAAACACCTCCTTAAACGGCTCTCTTAAAATATAATGGGACAGGCAATTATCATTATAGCAAAGCAATTGTTTAGCAGGTTACTATTTAACAGCTCTAGTGCAAGCAGGAAAAGACTTCACACATCTTACAAAAGGTTTCAGTGCTCAGTGGTCACGCCAGGTTGCACATCTGTGCACTTGCTGCACAGATCATACACCACCTCCCAGCAGTGTATCCTTACCATAAATCCCATCACAAGGATCCCAGTCACTCCCCAGCACAGATGACTGGACTATCAGCAGCACAGAGAGAACTGCAGCCTAACTCTATCTGACAGGGGTTGATTTCATTTTATGTACCACAGGCAGAAACACCTGAGTTCTCATTTGCCTGTCAACAACTTATCTCTGTCTCCACACATCCTTAAGTTCCTCCGACATTCACGTGCATTTTAATAAACATAAAAAACATCCTCCCCATAAGCAAAGAAATTTGTGGCAATAAAACTTGTAATAACAGTTTGTAAAGATCACCTTTTACTGTAGATTAAAACAGATTTAAAAACCACGCTACACTTCAGAAATTACACTAATAGGCTACAACACATAACCAGTAGTTTACCAACACATTTTCTGTATTTCAGATTTACTGATGAAGCCCAAGGACAACGACCCATTCAATCACACAAACTTGTTTAATGTTCTTTCATTTTCAGCAAGTATTTCTGTCGACAGTGAAACCAACCCTCCACTTCCTCCTTGCTGCACTGCAATGTACAAAGCCATATTCCGGTATTTACTTTAAAACCATATTTACCTTTCAAACTTGATATTGCGCCTTTGCTGCAGCGGCTGAAGCATCCCTTCCTCCCTATTTCAGGAAAACAGTCACTGGTGAGCGGCTCTTTCCCCCTGCAAACACGGCAAACCCTGGATCAGCTGTGCTGGAGAGGCAGCGGGAAGGTCCTGCCCAGCCACAGAGCAGCTCCCCCGGGGCTGAGATTAATTCTGTCTGCAGACACTGGGTAACCAAACCCTCCCCGGGGTGTCCTTAAGGGCTCAAAACGCCTCCGCACACACACACATCAAATGCACATTGTGCTTAATACCCGGCAGCAGCTCTGCACCTGAACCAGAACCTGCCAAATCCATCACTCTGGGGCCTTATACAGCCGCGTTCTCTCTATTTAATACAGGGGGGAAAAGGGTTCACCGTGCCTTAGCCACATAGGACCACAGCCCCTGTGAGCGCACGGTGAGCTGGTGCTCTGGGACCCGCAGGACAGACCAGAGCGGCTCCAGCCATCCCAAAGGTCAAGGGCAGCGGAAGCCCAGCCGGGGGGGTTATGTTCAGGTTCAGGGGTACAGGGTCGGGGTCAGGGGTAGGGTCAG
>NW_008237919.1:16602066-16608711 GCF_000691975.1 Corvus brachyrhynchos
CCTCCCCGCCGCGGAGGAGGAGCCTGCCGTGAGAACCCTTTGCCTTAGGAGGAGCAGTGCCAGCAGGTCAGGGAGGTGATCCTGTGCCTCTGTTTAGGCCAGGTGAGGCACATCTGGGGTGCTGAGTCCAGGTCTCCTCAGGACAAGAGAGATGTGGAACTCCTGGAACGGGTCCAGTGGAGGCTACGAAGATGAAAGGACTGGAGCATCTCTCTGATGAGGAAAGGCTGAGGGAGCTGGGGCTGTTCAGCCTCGAGAGGAGACAACTGAGAGAGCACCTCATTAGTGTGTATAAATGTCTGAAGAAGGGTGCCAAGAGGATGGATCCAGGCTCTTCAGCCGGACAAGAGGCAACGGGCAGGAACTGATGCCCAGAAAGTTCCACCTGAACATGAAGAACTTCTTCACTGTGCAGTGACCGAGCACTAAACAGATTGTCTAGAGAGGGTATGGAGTCTCCTTCACTGGAGATATTCCAGAACTATCTGGACACAATCCTGTTCTCTGGGCTCTGGGATGGCCCTGCTGGAGCAGGTTTGTTGGACCTGGTGACCCACTGTGGTCCCTTCCAGCCTGACCGTTCTGTGATTGTGAACTGCTGCTCCTGGCCTCTGGCAGGGCCCCAGTTCACCCCTGTCCTGCCAGAGAGGGAAAAGCTGCTCCCTTGTGCCTGCTATCCCCATCTGTCACCCCGGCAGCCTCTTCCTCTCCAGGTGTTTCAGAGTGGTGACCCAACCCCTCTGCACTGCCCAGCACCATCAGTGGGATCCCCAGGCAGGCAGCCCCTGGCCTGGGGAGGTGTGCACACGTGCCTCCCTGCAGCACTGTCAGACATACATGAAGGTATTTCTGGTGCCAGACGTTCACAGATCATACAGCAGATCATCTGAAAGCCGAGGGAAACATTCAGCAGGGCTTCATTAAAGAAGAAAGAATGTATTTTAGTTGTCTCCTGGTTTCCTGATCCTGCAGTGTTTCAGAAACAATGTATCAAAGCTCAGTTTATTTAAATAAATGCACCCTTCCTGCTGCAGCTGTATTTCTTCATCATGGCCACCTCACCAGTGCAAAAAACCCTGCCCTATTTACTTCATCCAAGACTGAATAGCTGCTAAAGTTACCTCATGCAGGTTTAAGTTTATCTGTGTAAGTCTGTCCCTTGTAGAGCACCACGTGCCTGACGCTGAAGTGTCCAATTTTTTTCTGTTTTCCCTCTCATCTTGCACTGCCTGTGGTGGGAATACCAATAAAAGAAACTCTTTGACTCCCAGTGTGATGTTACTTAGGCCCCACGTGTTAAACACTTAGACACATGCTCAGCTTTGCTCCATGATCCCAGGGCATCTTTCCTTCACCTTCTCCCAGTCAGTAAAGGAACCCTTCACCCTTATTTTCACATTTGCAAGGGTCTCAGAGTTGCACCCAGATCATTGCAAGCGCAGGCGGGTGCAGTAAAATCTGCTGCTTTAAAGCTCGTTGGTGGCACATGTTGATTCTATCTTTCTTGCTGAGATTTTTAAGTAGTGAATCAGAGGTTAAAAAAAAACATTTCCCCAAATGCTACAAATGTCCTAATTGGAAAGCTAATGCACTGCTCTTGATTATCACCAATCTTACCTTCTGAGGAGATGATTTGCATGAACCATGTGGCTGCACTTTTGCACCAGCACCAGAGGGAACCCAGGCACTGTCTATTCTGACTGGTGCACAGACACACACACAAGAAAAAACATGTCTTTTTACAGCAGAAAAGGTCAGACCCATCACAGTGGATTTGTATACATGGTTAGCCATCCCAAATTATCACAACTATTTATCATCATGTGAAATTCTCTTTTTTTTTTTAATTGCTGTCACCTTGGCCCTTTTTAAATTCCTTAAAGATCTTAACCTTGCTTAATTATCTTACTATTCTCAGTTACAAGCAGCTTGCAAAAAGCATGAGCCAAAGAGCCACAGAAAACCCTGATATTTTTCATACTTATAGCAGAAACTGCATCTCCCATTCAAATAAATGTTTCCTGTAATCCATTCCCCTGGCGTCACTGAAACCTGCTGGCTGCCACACTTGGCACAGCTGCTGTCTCTGCTATGCCAGTGTGGGTCACCAGCAGCTACAATTGCCAGAAGCCATCAAATAAGTAGGAATACAGGGAGAGAGAGCAGCAGGAGCTCGTGCTGCTGGTTGCACAACAGCCTGCTGGTGCAGGGGGCCAGAGGTCAGGAAGAGATTAAAAGGAGATCTACATGGTTAAAAAAACAGGACACACACACACATTTTAAAATAATGTGTAATCTAGAACCTCACAGAAAAACAAACAGAAATCACACTTTTCCAGTTGCTTTCCAAAAGGAAACACAAATTAAGGATTTCATCCAGGAAATTGTTGTGGTGGGTAGAAAGTGTGGCAGCGGTTTGGGTTTTTAAGCCCTTGGCAATGTTCATACCAGAGGAAATAGAAAAGGACGAGTTCTTGTCTGCAAAGGCAAACAGAAGTAAAGATGTATGAGTTGGCAGATGCTTTCATGTGTTTGTGATGGTGCTTCTCTCAGAAGAGATAATCTAATTTCCCAGTTGACAGTTAAATTTTACTTTCACAAGTGGTACTCTTAACTCCTCAAGACCACACAAAGCAAAACACTTTGAAGTCAGTGGATGTCAGCATCATCTTTCCTTCACTGAATAGGTGATGCTGGCTGAGCAGAGGTCTGGATGCCAACTATTGCATCCCTTAGCTGATTAAAATATTTATTTTCTTTCCAGTAAATTGCATAAAAAAGTATCTTTTATGATTCATAATTGCACAGATGGAAAAGACTAATCTGTTTGGCCACGGAGTGATCGCTTTGTCTTAGGGGAACAGAAAATTCATAACTTATTTACGTAATAATGGGTTGTTAAATAGTATTTGACTATCTAAAAATCTATATTTACTTAGACTTTATTCCCCACAAGTAGCAGGATTCTCAGGACTGATATAATCATGGCTTTTGTTGCCTTTATTAGTTTTACATGCTTTGTTTTCCCAACAGAGCAGCTGGAATATTGAATATGCAATTCACATCAGCACTGGGTGCAATCCAAATATAACCTGCCATCAAGCTTTGGCAGACAAAATATATATATATATCTAAAAGAGCCAAAAAAAAGAGAGGCTTTGAAGGCTGTGCCTGTATGTTTGGGAGTAGATGGGCACTTGGAGGGGCTGGAAGCTGTTGAGCTGAGTTAGCACATTATGTCCTTCTTGTTGAGGAGAAATTTTAGTGCTGGCCCAGTGCCACACTAGTATGACCACAGAATTTCCACACTGGTACTTTCATTGCATCTATCTTGCCAGAAAGCCAGTGAGAATCACCAGCTGGTAGCTTTAGGAAAAGACACCAGCAGACAAAACCACTGGGCCAGCACAGGCTTTTATTCAGGCAGAGCAGGGCAATACCTGAGTACTAAAGGGAACTTATGAAGAAAACACCCTATAACATGTGGAACTCTATAAAGATACCTACATAAAGATAGATATTGGTTAGCCTGGAGGAGACAAATAGAAATAACAGCATTTATTTGAAACCTGTGAGTTGTCTATTGGACTCTGCCTGCTCTGGCTCTTCCCAAGGCTTTCCAGAGGGCTGGAGAGTGGGATGGTTAAATCACCTCATACTATCTAAAGAAGTATCTGTTTAAAAAGTGGCTATAGCAGCAGTGGTGTTTTCTGGGGCGGGATCTGCTGAAGGGAGTCCTGGGCAGAGCTGCTGCACAGGACCTGTTGGTCCTGGGGTCAGAGGCTCCCATAGCAGGGATGGAGGTTCCCTGGACCAGCTCTCACACCTTCAGCCACCTGCTCACAGACAAATGAACAAGACTGTTCTGAGAATGCAGAATTAAAAAAAAAATCCAGACAACAAAAACATGTAGACCATCGTTCATTACAAAATACAAATCTATTTTGAGGAACTTATCTCGAGGAATTAATTCTGCTTCCTGCAGGAAATGGGATCGTTTCTCTTGTTATTTTGCCCTTATTTCTACTCTTAAATTTCCTGGAGATCTGGGTGGAGGTGCAAGATATGGCTACAGAAACAATTGCTGAGGAGTAAACAGAGTGAATCCGGCAGGTAGGCTGCCAGCAGATTTCCTTTTTCCTTGCTTGCAGACTTGATCACTGAAGGGTAGTTATATGAGAAGGGAGCACTGAGGCATACTATAGTAGAAATCAAATACCAGAACCATGGTAAAATAGAAAGCAGACCAGAACAGAGAGCTTACACTAAAGCAATTGCCTTGCAAGTCATGAATAAGAAGAGGAAGTATGAAGGTATTTGAGCTGACAGGAATGAGGAGACAGCAAATTAGTCCCATCTACCTCAATCATTTAATTATTGTCTATTGAATTAATTCTGAATTACCAGGTTAGGACTTCAGGGGGTATAGACAAAAAGATTGGGCTGCTTGAGCTTTATGTCATTACAAGCTCTGCCTGAATGAAGAAGCTTAGGCTTGGGGTTTTATTTAATGAAAAAAAAACCCAACCAAAAACACTTCCAGAGAAAAATAGAGAAAATTGTAATATTGATGCTGCTTTAGTCTTATACTGACCATAGGATTTTTTCTTTAATCTCATGAATGCCAACGCTTTCTTGGTATCACTAGTAATGTTGACTGGCATCAAAGTCTTGAGAAAAGACAGCAGCAACAACTTCCTAAATGGAACCAAAGTGACCTCTGTATATCCCTACTGCACTTCAGTGGAAAGGGAGACCCCTTAGGTAAAAGGAAAATCCTGACAACTTTCCCAGATGTCTGAAGAATGGAATGCAGTCTGTACTTCAAACTGAGCAGTGAGGTCAGAGAAATGGGAGGCAGGATATAAATACAGCAGAACACTTTCCCTAGGACAATCTGCAGGAGGGAAATGAAAGATCATATTTAGCCAAGAGACAAAAAAAGCATTATCTGTATTTCAAGAATGGATTTCACACAAACTTAGCTTTTTGAATCATCCTGCCTTCAGGCTATACAATGTTAATTGTACTTGGAGTAGGCAGTTGTAAACTGAGTGGCTAGAAAGGTCATTTGCTTGTTTTTCTGGCTTAGTTATGAGCACAGAAAGAGGTTATCTTTACTTGGTATACACACAGAGTAAGCAGATTTCATTTTGCCAGTAAAGAGCTTAAAAAGGCCTGTGCGGAGAGAAGTTTCCATTTTGCAAAGGATTTTGACATTTCAGAATCTTGCTTAATTCCGAGTTGGATGGAAAAAAAAAAGTATGTGGAAGTTAGTGACAGTAAATTCCACTTTGTCCACCGTTTGTTCCCATAACCTAAGAAAATATGTTGAATTCTTTGAGTGTGTCTGATAGTATATATTGCAGAATAATAAAAAGACCTGAAATGTATATTCCCAAGCAAGAACTCCCCTTAGGATATGATTTCAATTCCCTAATCCCACATTTTTCCTCCAAAAGGCTGTTGAAAACAATCTGGTTTACATTTAAATTTCAGGAGGAACAGAACTGATTTCATTAAGTTTTTCCTGACAGCTCCTGTTTACACTTTGCTAGTGTCTGTTACCAGCCATGAATTACATTTTTATAAGGAGAAAGATGTAAATTACTGTCTTCTAAGAGATAAAAAAAATATTTCCTTGCAGATCTCTGTTCTTTAAAGTCTTGTCAAAAGACGTAATCCTGCCCAGATCTGCCCTACCAAAAGCAGTGAAGGATCACTTGCATCTCAATCGAGCCCAGAGCAAAACTCAAACTGACTTGAGTGCCAAGGACTGGCCCTCCCAGAGTAACCAACTCTGTCAGGAATGATTGAGTAATGTGTGAAGTGAGGAAACCAACCTGTGAGTCAGGCAAATTATCTCCACTCATCCTGTTAATTTTGATGGCAGAAGATGAAAAGGCCACACTGCTGGCAGGGTGGAGAAAAGCTGCCTCACAGAGGCAGTGGCCCTGGAAGAAGGATGTATGGTAGAACAGAGGCAGAGAGCAGCGAGCTCCTGGAGGGCACGAATTCCAAAGTGCACTGAGTGGGAATTAAGCAGGATGCTTCCTTTACCATCTCAGAGGCTGTGTGTGCACCCTGCTGTATTTTAATCACCCCTTTGAAGCAAGACACTGATTGACACGTAGAGGTCAACAAACAGTCCTGTCGTTTCTAATGTTCATTGTGCGATGTGTGTTCTCAGAACTTGGTCAGTGCTGGAAGGAAGCCTTCAGGTTGTTTCACAGGTGTGGCACAGCAACATTTTCCCTGCAAAACCCCTGCACTGCTGAAAGTCTCCCCCTCCCAACAGAGGGTAAAGTCCAAGGACAAACAGGAGCATAACTGGCCTTAAAAATGCTTTTTGGCCATTTCTCTCTGCAGAGGAGCTCTCTGGTTAAAATCAAAGTGAGGACCTGCAAGGCAGGATAAAAGGACATCTGGGGCTGTCCTCTTCCACAGGAGGCACCTTCTGCGGTCATGTTTCCAGCAGCCTTCTCCATCCCTGTGTCATTGTCTTTCTCTGTTTTTAAGCACCTCTGGCAGCAGTGGCTTTGGGTTTCAGGGGAGCTCTGGCTCCCTATGAGGCTTCTGTCAGGCTCAAACCAGGAGCTTTCCCAGGGCCACTCACAGCTGTAGCAGCTTCTGCTGTGCCTGCCA
>NW_008237919.1:16608853-16611550 GCF_000691975.1 Corvus brachyrhynchos
CTTCTGCTGCCCCGGCAAGGGTGACGGGCAGTCAGTGCAGGCAGCTGCCAGCTCAGCCAGCAGCAAGGGGAGAGCAGATAATCAGCACAAATCACCCTCTCGGGACTTTGGACAAATGAAATTTGTATACAAGATCAGCAGGACCTTAAGAATATCGGTCCTTTGACAGAAAAGGGAAAAGAAGAGGAAAATAAGGATGATAGCAGCCCTCCTTTCAAAAGTGACATACCTGAAGCTTAACTTTAATCTGACATTGAAATACACCCAAATTCAATGGGAAGACAAGAAACTACAAGATAAATTCTTCTTGTCATTAATTATACATATCCTTATAAGTTGTAGTTGTTCTCACAAGACAGTTTCTAGGTATAGAAAACTTTACCTGATGCCTCCCTTATTTAAGTGAAATGATCCTGTCATAAATACATTTGTTCTTTCTGCCACTTCTGGGTGCTAAGCAGTTTAACTTTTATAAAGAAAGAGTTAGCTGTTTCCCAAGAAAACTGAGCTCCTTCAGACCCTTTTCTTCCTTCAGAACTCTGAAACAATAAGCAAGAGCTGTTAAGGATCATTATTAGTGGTCATCCAGGGGAGTGACTCTGATATCTTGTCGCTGCTTCCTGTTTGTGTCACAGCTGTTCCCTGGGCCACATCACCTTCCAGGCCAAAAGACACATCTGGTTGCTTTTGTTTAACAGGGAGCACCTCCCTATGCATTCCAAACATAAATTCCCTTATCACTCTGAGCTGTAGTGTCTGCTTAGAATGAATACGCCACGCACAGACCAAGTGAGCACTTTTATAATTAGAGACATTACCTTATTGTAGATAAAAGAATTTAGCCAGTCTTGGGTGCAAGGGAGAAACAGAGGCATCATCAAGAGTCAGAAAGAAGGAACTGCACAGATTGTGTTTCAGATAATGTGCACTCATGTCAGCTCTGCAGGAGCTCAGCAGAGCAGTAGCTTGCATATTCTGCAATTGCTTATTAACAGTACATTATGCAAATTAGGCTTCCCTAGTCAAATGCTGGGAATGTGCAGGAAAGAGAAATAACCATACAGTTTGGAGTCAATGAATGTATAGCTTCTTAGTGCTCTACCAGCTAACAAAATTTAATTTCAGTGTTCTTAACTGTTTCAAAGGGAAGGTGCTCTCAAATGAGTAACTGGACGTTAACTCGGAAGCTGGTTCCTATGGACATTAACTCAGAAGCTGGTTCCTATGAACACAGAGGTATTTAGCAATAGTCTCCTCTTTTTGCATCTTTACCCAGGTGAAGACAAAAAGACACTTGCCACAGAAGTGACACTTTATTAGTATTCATTCATTATCTAAATACTGGCTATTTAGATTCCTACCTCTGAAAACTCACCTGAATATGGTGTTTCTTTGTGTAGCGGTGACCCTGTTTTTCTTCTGGTTTGGGTGGAGAAGCTTTGATCTAGGGCATAAGGTGACCCCCACCACATTTTCCAACTACTTGCCAATCCTGCCTTCCTCAGAAGTGTCACCTGCTCTGCCCAGTGCTTGTCTAGCTCACTGCTTTTCACAAAGCATATCCTTGCCTTGTGAATCCTTGGCCATTAAATTACTGTGCAAAGTGATGGTGAGGTGACTCGCCAGAGTCCTGTAAGAGAGAAGACAGGAAGTGGACTGGTATTTCTGAACATCAATAAACTGCCCAAAAATAAAAGAATCTAGCTGAAGGATGAGGTTTAAAATCTAAAATGTTGTTTTCAGGCCAGACCAGCTTAACTACTGGGAGCTCTCGGAAGGCTGAGGGGTCTCAGGTCACATCCAAGACATCACCAGTTTCAACACACAAAAGGCACTTGGTGGGAAAAACTGAGGGGAAGAGGCAGAGGGTTGGAGTGGCTTCGGGAAATCACCCAGTCCAACGCCCTGCCAAGGCAGGGCCACCCAGAGCAGGTGACACAGGAACACGTCCAGGTGGGTTTGGAATGTCTCCAGAGAGGGAGACTCCACAACCTCCCTGGGCAGCTGTTCCAGAGCTCTGCCACCCTCAATGTGAAGAAGTTCTTCTTCGTGTTGAGGTGGAACGTCTTGTGTTTTATTTTACAGCCATTGCTCCTCATACTGGGCACCACTGAACAGAGCCTGGCACTGTTTTAAAATGAGCCTGTGCAACAGTGGGGGGAAAATGTTGAGAAGAGGCTTAATCAGTGAAATAGTTAGCAGCTGATGGGCAAGCTCTGGGTGATGTCCACGTGTTAGAAAAACCAATTAAAAGTTTAGGGCTTGACATACTTTAGTGCTCTCAGACCTCGAGAAGGAAGTTAGTAGAGCCTGGGAAGGGAATTTATTGTTGAGAACGGAACAGAATATATATACCACATTACATAAAGCAGAGGTGCCCTATCTGGGAGAAAGATTATAAAAATACTGAAAAACGCGGACTAATTAGCATGAGAAGCAAGAAATCAATAACGAATAGAAGGCAGAACACTAATTAATGAAGACAATTACGTAAATTGTAAGCCAATGAACACTAATCTCTTTGCTGAAATGAATAACTAGGTAGAAGTTTTGGCGACTGACACGCATGTTCTGGGGAGCTATCCCCATGTTCCTCCAAGACGGAATCTTTAGTGCCAACTTTCTAACAAACAGGTCGGAGAGTTTATTTCCCTGTGCTCGGGGGCCGGGGCCGGGCCCAGGCCGCGCTGAGGGGCG
>NW_008237919.1:16611640-16621057 GCF_000691975.1 Corvus brachyrhynchos
GAGGAGAGGTCCCGGGGGGCCGCTCCCCGGGCAGGGGGTTTCGGGAGAGCGGCTGTGTCGTTCCAGGTGCGACCTGCCCCGCTTTTTCCATGGGTTTGAAAGCACGCATCCACGCTTTTCAGTTGTGCGGCAAGAAGGCTGGGGGTGCCGGGGTCTGACTGAAGCCGAGCTGGAGCAGCTTTCCACAAACACCTGAGTCCCTCTGTGTGATGAGGTTGGATTCAGTCAGGCCCAGCCCTTTAACCATTTTCCCTCCGCGTTTATCAGGAATATGAAGGCGATCGCAATTCCGAAGGGGAGCGGCATGGATTTGGGAAGGCACGGCTGCCCAATGGTGACACCTACGAAGGGGAATACAAGCATGGTTTGAGGAGTGGACGTGTAAGACACCGACCCTGGTCGTGGTTCTGCTTCTGCAGTTGTGTTATTTGGGCACTGTATTGAACCAAGGGTGAGAGCTGACAGGTATTTCGTCTGTACCAAATGTGTTTCAGGGGACCTACAGGTTTAAAAACGGTGCTCTCTACACTGGGGACTACCTTGAAAACAAGAAGCATGGAAAAGGTGTATTTTTTTATCCAGATGGATCAAAATATGCAGGTAAAACACTGAACACAGTTGCAAGGATTTCTGTAGCCAAAAGGACACATTCCCCTCTCACTCCTCCTCCGCCACAAATGAAAAGAGATAGTGAATTGGAGAATGTCTTATTTTAAGAAGATACATTTGCTACAAGATACTGTCCTCTTATTCCCTTTCTAGTAATAGTTCTGAGAAGCTTGGGGTTTATTTATGGGGATTTAGTTTAGGGCATTTATTAGATCTGTCGTTAAAAAAATTGGCTGCTTATCAGAGTCCTTATTTAGGGATTGGGACACCTCTGAAGTTTGGAGAAGTTGACATTCACAGTTTCCCTGCTTGCTGGAGAGTACCTGAAATACTCAGAATATCAGTTAAGTTTCAAGGGACAATATTTCCCCCCTCCTTTCTAAGCTAGGAAAAAAAAGACATTCACCTTGTGAGGGCCAAAAGCTGAGAGCAAAAAGCACAGCCTGATCTTGCCGTGCAGGAACATAAGCACTGTGATTTTTTTTTTTTTTAACTACTTTTTAGCTTGATTAGAAGAATAATTAAGACACACCATCTAGCATCCTTCTGAATATATGTGCCCCATGACTGACAGGACAACTTTACCAAATAAGTCAAAGTAGTTCCTCTTTAAAATTTATGTGGAAAAGTCACATTATCTAATGCAGCTGTAATACATTACCCCATTTAAAGATAGGACTGGGTTGTTATGTGTTCATAATGGTAATAGAAAGTGATAACAGAGACAGATAATGATGGAAAAATGGAGAGAGAGGTCAGGCAGCAGCATAAATACATGTGGAGAGGAACAGACTGATGAAAAAAGAGCAAGGGACTCTAGAGTAAGGAGTGGTGTAAGGAATAGTGAGGAATTCCAAGAGTATCATAGCTTTCTTTTCCTTCTCTGATACTTGTATGATAATGTTACAAACTGGCCACTGTATCAGACAAAGAAATAAACCAGGTCTCACACTGCTTTTATCCTTTTGTCCTTGAAGGAGACTGGATGCATGACCAGAGACAGGGCTATGGAGAGTATCTGTATGCAAATGGAGACACTTATACTGGAGAATGGGCTGACAACAAGAGGTTTGTTTCGTTCTCACAGGGATGTTTCAAGTCACCCAGTGGCATTAAAATGCAAAGATTATTTTCAGAGCATGTCTGACTGCAGCAAATGACATCCAGGGGTGACCTTGGCAATTTAGTCCAGCTTGAGTAGTTTCAGCTGCTTAATTAATACTGGTTTTATACCTTAATTATAACAACATCCTAAATTCTTAATACTCACTGATATAAAACAAAATAATTTTCTCCTTAGGCATGGGCAAGGCACATATGTCTATAAAGACACAGGATCTAAGTATGTTGGTGCTTGGGTAAACGGAATCCAGGAAGGACCAGCTGAACTTATCCACCTAAACCATAGATTTAAGGGCAGGTTTCTCAATGGTAAGGTAAGTGTGCAGGAACACTTTCTATTCATCTGAACAGTTAGCATGGAATTGCCTTAATATGACCTATTTCCTCTTAAAATAAGAAGCTAGGCTTCTGATCTTTTGTAGTATTTCTTGTACCATAAGTGTAACACATGAAACTGAATTAATCTGTAGGACACAATGCCAAGTTTCTTTGCAACATCACTTGCAAACTGTAGTGTTACTGACTATTGCATGGAATTTTTAGTAAAGGATATTTTACATTTCTGTGTTTAGAATGGATTAACTGTTCAGTTCTGCTGATGTTTTTATGTCTTTATGCAGCCTTTAGGTCCTGGCAAATTCATCTTTGATATGGGATGTGAGCAGCATGGTGAATACATAGAACCAGAGCAGGTAAAAGAAATAGTGCAAGTTGTAGTGAGTATCAGAGAACTCAGTAAATCAAATCTATTGTTGAGGAATATGTAAAATGCCTTACAGACAGTGATGTTAAAGTAGATCTTATGAGTAAAAAGGGGTGGAAACTTGTGCATTCTTAAGAACTAAATGAGGTTTCATTTTGCCTTTTTTTTTAATGTTCTCTACTGTGTAAGCTTTGAAAACTACAAGGTGTGATTTTGCACTGCTTGCAGATATGAATCCTTTCTGCTTAAAAAGAATCAGAACCTTCCCAAAACATTTGAAGTTTCAAATCACAGGGGAATACAGATATATTTGTCTGCATATTTAGCTTCTGTGACATTTTCTTCTGAACACCAGAAAATAATGAACAATATTTCCTGTATTTCTGAACTGCTTGGTGCTATGCATACAAATGGTAATTTCCAGCAGATTCATGTTTGGGAAATACATCCTATTGTTGTCCTGGTCCTGTTAGGAACTTAATATCCATGGCTTCTAATAGTTGTAGGGAGTATCAAAGTGGTGTCAAAGTGTGTTTTCCCTTCTCCTTTATGCATTAATGTTTTGAAACATTCCTGATTAATATGATGCAAAAATAGCTACAGAAGTAAGAAATATATTTTAATATTACTGTTTGATTTCAAGAAAAAATGCCACATTTTAGCTTAGAGTTTGCTACCTCTTACGTGACATTAGTTGCCATTACACATAATAAAATTCTCTGATGCAGCAATCATTCCTGAAGGATAAAATAAAAATCATCAAAGTCCTGTCACTTGTGATAGAGATTTGCAAAGCTTGGAGACTGTTTTGCTTTTTTCAGGCTAAAAGCAAGAGATCCTCAAATTAAGTATCAGATTGATAGGAGTATCCAAAGTAATGTGTATTTCCTTAGTTCAGCTGGGAATTCTTGGATGAGCTTTGTAAAGCAAGGGACAGTGCTGTCACTAAAGTAAGATTAAATTTTGCCCTTTTGGTTTAGTTGAAGTAATTGCAGAACAAAGCCCATAAAAAAAAAGAGAAAAGATTAGCTAATAATACAGACTGATTCAATTATTGACTCCTTCATATTTGTAGAAAAAGCATGATTTTTTCAAATGTAAAAAAATATCTTCACATTTCAAAACCATAAGCTTTGTGCACTACCTTACTGCTTCCTAGATCCTTTCAAATGTCCTCCCTAAGCAAAGATTTAGGCAGAAACAACTGGTTTTTCAGTCTGTTACTGTGTGAGACAGTGAAGCATCTACCAGACAAAGCATCAGATATCAATCATCAGTAATTGTCAACTGAACTTCATCAAGGTTCAAAGTGTAGTTTTTGTCCAAGTTTTGCAGCTGCTGAAGTTCCTCCACCTGTAAATACTTCCCAGTCATTGCCATTTTGATCCCAGATAAGGAGGTTTTAGTAGACTAACCCATCATCTTAGTTACTGTCTGTAGCAATGAGATACTGGATTTCATGAGTTCTCTTCCAGGAAAAAGAGGAGGAAGAAGAGGATGAGCCACCATTACCTGTTGAACCAAAATGGAAAGCATCAGAAATTACCAAATTAACACCCTGGTCTCCCCATGAGGAAGAGCCAGCCCCCAGAGAAGCAGAAGGAGCAGTAACTGAAGAAGAGAAAATTCCTTCAGTTACAGGTTTGTTCTGGAAACATCTGGAAACTCCATGCTTTCACTATGGTGACCATCGTTTTACAGGTTTAATACCAAGTGATGTGAGAGAGGTTTTGTGTTTTATTTTGTTTTTCCTATGATTTTCCATGTATTGAATGTTTGGAACTTCCAAGTCCATTCATAAACTGCACAATATGTATGTATGTATCTGTTTTATTTCACATAGCATGAGATAAACTGTCTTGGGGAGCCTGTGAGCTATTTTACTCTACATCATGGCTTATTATATAAACTTGGTAATAAACAGAGACGATTTTGTGGGATTTCTCATGTGAACAACAACTGCAGCCTTCAGTAGGAGTTAGCTGGCATTACATGAAAACAAAGGCTGAGTGCAAATTTGTAAAGTTGATTTTCTTTGGTATTTCTAATTTCTCATATTGCAGTCACTGCAGAGGGTGGGGGTCATGAGCCCTCCAGTGAGGATTTTAACCCAGCAAGCAATGGAGGGGAAGGTGAGGGAAGAGAGGAAGAAGTAAACCAAGGTCAGTAGGATCAAGGTAAGAAATGGGGCATGTGTGCTCATTCTTTAATTAGTAGTCAGGGTTTGAAATTATGGATGTCAATCAGCTGAAGCCATGCTGCTGCTGGGAGACCATGGGAATCTGTACCTTTCATAAGGAGGGCAGCTCTCTGGAGAGGTGAACTGTGAGAAGCAGAACTCACATACTGCAACAGTACAAATTAAAAGCGACACTTTAGTGCATATACACTTGACAACACTTGCAGAGCTGAATTTGTAAGAGATTGCATTTCCAGTATTTTCTTTTTTTTTTTTTTTTACAAAAATGAGAGAGAATATGTCAGATCCTGAGAAGTTTAGGCAGTTTCAAGCACTTCACTTTTCTGTAATGAATGCAACTGTATATTCTTAATTCTCTCAATTGTAGTTCAAAAGCAGGCTAAACAAATACAAAGAAACAAATTTTAGGTGTTATTATGCATTATGGTTTGAATAGCCTCTGGTTGGTTTTTTTCTCCTACAAACCAAAGAGATTTGAATTCAGATGCTCAGGTTTTCTTCCAGGTTGTTCAGAAGCCTGTTTTAAACTCACAATTACAAGAAGCAACAGGGATGCCTCCATGTTTACTCATATTTAGCTTATATGCCTCCACCCAATTGTGTTGTTTGTATTTATTCTTAAAATTTACAAGCTTGGCTATCTGATGTATGAAAATACCAGATAAATTTATCCATTTGTAGTCAGTCCATTTTACAATAAATCCAAGCAAACCACTGTCTTTAGGGATCAGAGAATCTCTTAAACTATATGAAAATGCCTGGAGGTATGCACTAAACATTTAGGTCAGCTCTTGTAGTCTCTCAATTTTCTCCTCTGAAGGTGCTCTCTAGCTTCAGGGCAGAGCAGGCAGCTGGCTGACCTGGTGTGTAGGACTGACATCTTACAGGATCTCTGGGCTTGGGTCAAATCCAGCAGAAATCTCAGCAGGTTATAGCACTGCTTTGGATTTGGCGAAAGTGCATTGAGCCTGCTTTGTCTCAAAGACCTTTGGACTCAAATAACCATTTGGACTGAACTTGATTCTAATAAATTTTCTGGCCCACTGCAACAAAGCAGTTCTGGTTTCCCAGTGGCTTTTGTAGGGTGTTTTTGAGAACAAATGATCCCAGGTATCTGTCACATATGGCATAGAGGCAGATGAAAACATAGCAAAGTGATAGATGTTCTCAAAGTTCCTTCCAACACTTTATTTCCAGAATCAAGGAGTCGGATGATTTTAAACATTTTTCAGCACAGGTTGCCAGCCATAATTAATGAGGCAACATATTGTTCCCCTTGTCTTTATGTTTAGCAAGATTAAGTTATACTAAGAGGGAATGATTTGAAGAAAATACACATCCTGTGAAGACCAGATGTAACAAAACCTATTTTCTTGCAGCCTGGTCTTCCCTGCCCCTTTACCATCATTTTTTTTTTTTCACACAGAGATTCCCTCCTCCTTGTTTTGCATTCCTTATGATATCATCTAAGCAGGAGACATTCTTTGGCTGTTCCAGAGTTACACATGGGCTGGCTGGCAGTCAGTGTGTGTGTACTGAGTCTGTCTGCCAGCTGACAAACGACGTAAACAACTTAAATTCAAGTATTGCCATTGAAAGGCAGTGGGTGAGGAGGGCTGAGGTGGACAGCAGAATCTTGGAGTTATGTTTCAGATTACTGGGATTACTTTCCAGTGTTTTATAATAAAATGCATCTCTTTGCCCTGTTTTTCCTTCTAATCCACAGAAATGACTGATTTAGGAGGATGAACCAGAGGAAACAGAGGAATTGGGTACAACTAAAGGAAAAGACCCCAAAACTGAAATTTTGGAATAGATGACTTAGTGTGGTAAGCCTGCAATATTTTTGTTTGTAAAAGGATGTGTTAAGATGCTTTGAATAAACATTTCTGTCACTGTTCTGTCTGGAATGTGTATCTTTGGACCCTTTATAATCTCCGAGTCTCACAGCAACTTCCTTTATTCCATGTAGCCTGTAATCAGGTGTTGAATTCAGTGCTAAAATGTATAAATAGTGAAAAAGTTTTAATAGTTGCTGTGCTGGCTTTTTATCTCTGTACCTTCCCTTTCTTGGTAAATAAAATCCCTGTGTTGTCCTCATATGGTCTCCTTTGCACTTTCATTCGGGCAGAGGCATCTCTCCCTCATGGGATCCTACCCCGGCCGCGGGCCCCCCCCCAGCCACAAGCATTCCCGGGTTCTGCCAGCTCCTCACTTCCCTTTTCTTCTTCCCTCTGCTTCGAGCTGGGGCTGTGCTTGGGAATGTCCAGCAAAGAAGCCTTTGCTGTTTGCTCTGGGAGCCCACTCAGCTTCGGGACCTTGTCACCTGCACCTGCACAGCTCCCCTGCGAGGCACGGCAGAAACAGCGCCCCGGAAGCCTCGGGAATTGCCCTCTGTGCTCCATGGCACACACTGCAATGGTCTGGAATTCCAGTTTCCAGCAAGGAAAAGAAGTTCCTGCTCTTTAGACAAAGCTCTGAAGGGGCTGAAAGCCAAGTGGAGCAAGGTCTTACAATGACATTTCACAACCAGCCTTCATAACTTAGTCAAGGGTTGTTTTAGCACATGGACTGGGAAAAAAATCAGGGGCGGGTCTTTGGCTGGGAGGTGCCACAGATACACAGACACTATGAAAGAAACAGAGCAGGCAAAGAAAGTCAGAAGAGAAGGGAGGACACAAATAGCACTAAGCTGAGAAGGTGGCACTCTGAAAAGCAAAGTGGAACTTCCTGAAAAGTAATGGGACAGAAATAAAGAATTCTGAAACTTTTATTTACTATCCAATTTCCTTCCTTTATCACAAACCTCCTGATAACAACAGTCATCCAGCATGGTTTTCAGAAAGTACTTAGCTCTGAACTGATATTGCAGGCTGCAGACACAATGAAACACAGAATGGGCTGTCTCCTCCTGGTTACTTTGCCATCCTCAGGAGAGGAGGCAGCAGGAAGAGAAGGGCAGCTTGCATTCACCCTTCACTGTGAAGCTGGGGTGGGGGAAAAGGTCTCGTGATCTCTGTAGCTGTTCCCACAGGGACATGAAGGCTGATGCCAGAGCCCCAAGGGTGACATTAAGGGGTGTCATCATGCAATGCTCGCTTGGTATTGAGGGGAAGTGTGGCAATTTTGTTCACTGGGCTTTGTAATTCTGCCACAAGGCAGGTAAGTAGGCCTCAGCCTCCCGGACACAAAGATTCTGTGATCTTTCTTGTCTGGGGGAGAAAGCTGGGCCCATTGGTAGCCAAAGCCCAGTGCCCACAAGGGGAATTAAAAGGGTTCTTTATTGCATGAAATGATGTGCAGGGCTGTTCACGTAACTCTTTGCAATTGTTGCTTAGTGTGCAAACAGCATCACTCAGTAACACCAAGGAAAGGGGAAACTTTTGTCGTATGAAAACCAACAAAACCCCTGAGTTTGACACCGGTGTCATTGGTGGGCCACTGAATGCCTCTCCTGGGCCACTGTCCCTAAGGAAAGCCCCCCTCACAGGGGCCTGGGCACATCAGGGGCTACAAGTGCCCGAGTCCGGGGCTGCTCCATGCCACTTCAGTGGGGTCAGCTGTTGTTGGGGTGCCGGGGTGGCACTTTGTGACACAGGCGTGTTGTGTCAGGGCCCTTGGTGATGCGGGACATGGTGGTGCCCAGAGGCCATTGTGACATGACACAGCCCTGCCCTGCCAGAGGGGTATCTAAGGGGAACAGAGCCCAGCCCTGGGGTGCCCAGTCCCAGGAGAGCCACTCTGTCACGAGGAAGCAGCTTCCCTGAGAGCCTCTGTGGCAGCGCGTGATGGAGATGCTCAGAGAGGAGGTGAACCCCAACTCCCCCCCTGCCATGGAGCAGCCAGGCCTGTGGATGAGGCCGCAGGTGATGGCCAGCCCCGGAGCGAGAGGGGAAAGACGGAGCTGGGATGGGGCCAGAGGCAGCTCCCTTGGGGCCAGGGCTGGGCAGGTGGCTGTGCCAAGGCAGTCGCCTCCTTCCCCCCCAGCCAAGGCACAGAGCCAGGGCCGTGCCCTGCACTGCCCCTGCTGCCCCCGCAGCCTCTGCCCTGGGTGGCTGGAAGCCCTCGGGGAGCAGTGGGAGGGGGCAGTGGGGGGGACAGAGCTGCCAGGGCCACAGACTGTGGGGTGGGACTTGGCCAGGGAGGAGAGAGAGTGGGAACCCTACATGGGCCAGGAACTGCCCCAGTGGGGAAATGAGAATGTCCAAGAGTTGGAGCAGTGGGAAGATGAGAAATATCAGGAGCCTTCGCAGTGGGGAAATGAGAATGTCCAAGAGTTGGAGCAGTGGGAAGATGAGGAATACCAGGAGACTTCCCAGTGGGGAAATGAGAATGTCCAAGAGCTGGAGCAGTGGGAAGATGAGAAATATCAGGAGCCTTCCCAGTGGGGAAATGAGAATGTCCAAGAGTTGGAGCAGTGGGAAGATGAGAAATATCAGGAGACTTCCCAGTGGGGAAATGAGAATGTCCAAGAGCTGGAGCAGTGGGAAGATGAGGAAAACCAAGATCTGTCCCAATGGGAAGTGGAGAAAGACCAAGAGCTGGCCCAGTGGGAAGATGAGGAAAACCACAGGAGACCTCCCAGTGGGGAAATGAGAATGTCCAAGAGCTGGAGCAGTGGGAAGATGAGGAATACCAGGAGCCTTCCCAGTGGGGAAATGAGAATGTCCAAGAGCTGGAGCAATGGGAAGATGAGAAATACCAAGATCTGTCCCAATGGGAAGTGGAGAAAGACCAAGAGCTGCCCCACGGGAGAGATGTGAGGTGCCAGGAGCCTTCCCAA
>NW_008237920.1:0-227 GCF_000691975.1 Corvus brachyrhynchos
AAATATTGGGTGTTACAGAACAATTTGCATTTTGTTGATCAAGTTTGTATTCATTTACTGGCAAAAAAGGCCAAAGCATAGGCACAACCAAGAATATTGTCCTGCTCTCTTGCTGGCTGTGTGGAAGAACTGTGTCTGCTGGAGGGCTCTTGTGAAAGGAAAATACTCTCTGTTTGGGTGCACTTAATTCTGCAGGATTCACCAGTACAGGTTGAATTTCACAGCAT
>NW_008237921.1:0-233 GCF_000691975.1 Corvus brachyrhynchos
ACTCATTGGGGAGGGTTGAGAAATGCCTGAAGAGCAAGAAAGCCCTGGGATGCTGATATAGATTGACGTGGTTAAGAAAGAATGCAAAGCGGAGTTTGCTTATCCAGCTTGAGAAGCGTCATAGACAGGTTAGGAATGTCTGTTCTGATTCATAAGTAATGGTTAAAAATCTCAATGTGAGAATAGAGACAACTCTTAGCTAAATAAAAAATTAAAATAATTTATTGAAAACA
>NW_008237922.1:0-523 GCF_000691975.1 Corvus brachyrhynchos
CCCGGAATTCCCGGAATTCCCGGAATTCCGGGGGGGCTCCGGCCCAGCAGGGAGCGCACCCGCCGGGATCTCATGTCCAGGATGGTGTCGCTGTAGCCGACCTCCTCCAGGTACCTGGGTTGGGGTTGTTTTTGGGGGAGAAATCCCAGAAAAAAATGGGATTTTGGGGTATTGGGAATATCTCAGAATGGTCCTTCCTAAAAATCCCCCAAATCCTGCAAAAATCCTGCAAAAATCGCTCTGAAATTCCCGCAAAAATCATCTGAGAGCGCCCTAAAAAAGCCCCCCCAAAATGGCTGGAAAAAGCCCCAAAAATTCCAAAATGCCTCCCTCAAAAAACTGGGAAAGATCCAAGAAAAACACCCCAAAAATTGCCCCTAAAAAACCCCAATCCTCCCCCAAAATTGCCAAAAAAATCCCCCAAAAAACCCCCAAAATTCCCCCAAAAAGATCCAAGAAAAACACCCCAAAAATTGCCCCTAAAAAACCCCAATCCTCCCCCAAAATTGCCAAAAAAATCCCC
>NW_008237923.1:0-682 GCF_000691975.1 Corvus brachyrhynchos
AAGATGTCATCAACATACTGGAGAACTGCTCCTCCTGGTTCTTGTTTCCTCCAGTCCTCAAGCTCCTTTGCCAGCTGGTTTCCGAATATGGTCGGGCTGTTTTTGAATCCTTGTGGTAAAATTGTCCAGGTGAGCTGGGTCTTTCTCCCTGTTTCAGGATTCTCTCACTCAAAATCAAAGAGTTCTTGGCTATTCTTATGCACAGGAATGCAGAAAAAGGCATCCTTGAGATCTAAAACAGTGAACCACCCTAATTCATTTGTTAGTGTTGTCAAAAGTGTGTAAGGATTCGCTACCACTGGGTATATGTCCTCTGTTATTAAAAAATGCCCTAGGGTATATCACCGTGTCCCGCAGCCATAGGGAGGAGGAGGAGAGAAGATCCAGCAGGCAGGAATTGTGCAGCCAGATTGATCTATTTAATTATTTGACAAACTCTTTTATAGACTTTTTTCTTCATAGTCGAATTGGACAAAGGATCAGCCACCCCTTGGGGATAATTGACTAAAATCCTAAAACATCCATTGTCAAAATATTTTCCTACTGTACCATAAACAAAGCTCGGCAAGGTCGCAGGTGTTTGGTTGTTTCCAGAACTCTGCCACCTCTTCTGTGAGAGAGAAAAGTCTCTCACGGACTTAGAAAACAGCAAGAAAATCCTTGCTAGCAGCATTTTTGTATC
>NW_008237923.1:746-1266 GCF_000691975.1 Corvus brachyrhynchos
GGCCTGGCTGGTCCCCCTGCCCCCAGGCCCCGCCTCGCTAAAGTTTACAGAACTCTGCTACCTCTTCTGTGAGAGAGAAAATTCTCTCACGGACTTAGAAAATAGCAAGAAAACCCTTGCTAGCAGCATTTTTGAATCCACACTCTGTTATCTTGTTGATTTCCCTCAAATCCTGTACCAACCTGTAGCTTTTATCATCAGCTTTCTTTACTGGCAAAAGTGGTCTGTTGTACCTGGATTCACATTCCACTAACAACCCAAATTTGAGAAACTTTTCAATCCAGGTACTAATCCCTTGCGAGCTTCTAATTTCAGAGGATATTGTCTTTGCCTTACTGGTGTAGCCCCTGCTTTGAGTGTGATACTCACAGGTTCAGCTTTTTCGGATCTCCCAGGAGAATCATTGGCCCACACTATTTGAATGACAGCCTCTTCAACTAATTTGGGAATTTTTCCATTGCATTCCTGTACAAGTATAGCAGCTGCTTCGATAATTTTAGATTCGGGGGTTATAACTTTC
>NW_008237923.1:4834-6429 GCF_000691975.1 Corvus brachyrhynchos
CTCCTGCAGCTGTGTAGGGTGCAGCCTCTGGGCTCCTGTGGACTCCATGGAGGGCGTCCCCTCCTTTCCACAGTTTGCAGGGAAAAAGTTTAAGCTTTCCCCTTTTGTGGGCTTCTATGCCCCCAACCTTTCCAACCCCCTCAGAGATCTCCTTTCCTAGTGCTAGCACAATCTCGGTAAAATCGGTCCCCTTTTCACTCACCTCTCTTTCCGTGCTTCTGCCTTTCCCTGCTGGGTCCTAAAGTCCTGTTCACAGCCTTAGATTGTGGCTCTGGTCCCTCTGTAATTTGCCAGCAAAGAGAGGGGCAAAGCAAGATGTGTTCCAACCCAAGACTGCGAGTTTCAAGGTCTTTAGTGTCCCTTCGTAGTCGCCAGCAACTGATTTTTTTTCCGGTCTTAAAATCAAGAGTCATACATGGTTAGAAGGGGAAAAGGGATTTTACCTTGGTGTTTATTTTAAGGATCCTTAGGTGCACACGTCCAGGTCAAATGCATCGAAATGCACCCCACAAAAAAAAAATGCCTGCCCCAAAAGATCGGGTATAACATTATAGGTCTTACTAATTAGCATATCTATCAAAGATTTCTCAATGAGAGGGTCAAGTGAGCCCCCCTCTCCAAGGAGCCTTCTCCTGGATGGTTCTATCTTAGTTTACAGAATGTGTTCTGGAGAGGACCTTGGGGTCTGGGGCACACTGATCCCTAGCTACGAAGCTTCTAAAATGTTTAGTCTCTTAGCTTGACAAACAAGTCCAAGAATGTAGGCAAAAAGCACTAAGAATACAGAAGTTGCAAAAACGGTATAACAGGGGTATAAAAGAAAAGGCAAAAATCTTCATGGCATCACTTCAAGGACAGGCTGCTCCAGCATGAACCCCTCTCTGCACAGGTCTCCCATGGGTTCACAGCCTCTTTCAGGCATCCACCTGCTCTGGTGTGGGTCTACTTCACAGGCTGCAGGTGGATCTCTGCAGCCCCATGGACCTCCTTGGGCTGCACCTGCTTAACCATGGTCTTCACAATGGGCTGCAGGGGAATCTCAGCTCTGGTGCCTGGAGCACCTCCTCCCCCTCTTTCTCCACTGACCTTGGTGTCTGCATAGTTGTTCCTCTCACATATTCTCATTCTACTCTTCTCTGGCTGCAATTACAACTGCACAATAACTTTTTTTATTCCTCTTCTTAAATATGCTATCATAGAGGTGTTACCACTATTTCTAATTGGCCCAGCCTTAGCCAGCGGCACATCGGTCTTTGGAGCCACCAGGGAGGACACAGTCTTAAGCTGCACCAAGGGAAATATAGGTTGGATATTAGGAAAAAGGTTTTCACAGAAAGAGTGGTGAAGTACTGGAATTTTCTGGCTGGGGAGGTGGTAGAATCACCATCCCTGGAAGTGTTTTAAAAAAGATTGGATGTGGCACTTGGTGCCATGGTTTAGTTGAGGTGTTAGGGCATGGGTTGGACTCGATGATCTTAGAGGTCTCTTCCAACCTGGTGATTCTGTGATTGGCTCTGTTGGACACTGAGTGTTGTAGTGAAAGCTCCTCTGGACTCAGGCCCAGAGGGAAGCCAAAGCACAGGGGGTGAATTAAA
>NW_008237923.1:6949-17014 GCF_000691975.1 Corvus brachyrhynchos
CAATTTAAGCTTACAGTGGAAAATTCTCAGACCTCTCTTCTTCGTGCTACATCGACATTTCTTGTTTGCCTGCGATAGCTCTCTTTTTGGTAAAAACATGTTTTCTATTTACTTATGCTCTTCTTGAGACTTATTTACTTGGTGAAAAACGTGTCTTTGTTTGTGGTCACATACCTTTGTCCTAATCATACAAATGTCCTTCCAACCCATCTCCCACTTTTGCCTTCTCAGTTATTCAGTGGTCAGTGTTTCAGCAAAACATCTTTTACTCTATATCAAAACTTGCTTTCATTTCTGTCTCATCCTGAGTTTCTACATTCAGAGATCTTTCTGCCAAGCCTACATATCTGTGAAACTTTCTTACTAAACTTTCATCCTCTCGAACAGTGTAAGACTTACAACTGTTAGAATTAGACCAGGATAGGTTAAGAAAAGAAAAACTAGAATCATGTGTTAATCTTATTGGTCAATTAACAAATATAATCCACACTTCTCTAAGAAAAAAATATAGAGTCTAGAGTATATAGAGCATATAGAAGAAGCTGATTTTGCCTGCTGTTTGCTGTTGCTTCTTGCCTTTATCATGAACCCCCTTCAAACTCTGCCTTCAAGAAAGCTATGAGACTATGAAATAAAAAACTTAGCAAAACAACAGCCTCCTCTGCTCTCTTACCCTGGTCCGAGAAGGAAAGGTACCCCATCAAAATATCAACAACAGAGGAAGCTTCCAGCAACTTCTCACAAAAGCTACTCCTACAGCCACCACTCACACCTCCCCCCAAAGCTTGTCCATGCAAACCCAATATATTAGCTCACAAGTTTTCTCACTTTTACTCTTTCAATTCTCTCCCCTATCCCACCTGGAGGAAGTGAATGAGCAGCTGTGTGCTGCTTAGTTGCCAGCTGAAGTTGAACCACAACACCCCCCTCATTACTCTGAAGTCATAAATGCTTTAGGGGAGAGATACATATATTTTATTAAGTTTCACAAAGCTGACATTTGGGTTAGGAAATTGCCAAGTATAATTCAAGAAATATTAAATGCAAAAAGGAAAAAAGTGTTTTAAAGTCTTGGATTTTTAAAAAATATGTTCAGCATTGGCCTCTCTGTTCCTCTGTCAACCTCCATAAATGTTCAGCTTCAGTGGGAGCAGAGTTTTGTGAATTAAATGGCATTTTTTTTCTTTGCACTTACACCCATCATGTATTATTTCTTCTAGTACACTACCACTACGCAGCTATAGTAATTCTAAATTGAAGGCTTCATATATCCTTAACAGTTGTTTTCTGTCATCACATTTTAGATTTCATGCTTCTGGACTTCTCTGCCAGAAGTCTGTCAAATTCACAGTCAATTAAAAAGTAATAAAAAATCATATAGGCCCACTGTGATCTCATCTCATTCTCCTGACAACTTGGGTCCAGTTTCCTGCTCTGACCAGCTTCCATTTGGGGTGTTACAAGTGGATTTCTCCTGCTCTTATGCATATCTAAGGGGTAGTTCGGGCAGGTGAGGCAAACCAGCACAGAAGCTGCTCATGAACTTTCTCCTTTCAGTGTTGCCAGATAGGCCTTTGGGGTGAAGCAGTGGAGAGGCATCTCATTGCAGTTAAGCATCTGGCCAATCATTTACTAATGTGATCTCTTTCCCCTTGAGAGGTCTTTGAAAGATGATGTTGCTATTACCCAACTGTGCCAAAACTTGAGAAGACAACTACTAATGGGGTCCTTCAATGTACTTCACAAGGTGTTTGCTACAATGAACCACACTTGAAATGTTTCTATACCAGCAGATGCAGCATGAGGAACAAACAAGAGGAGCTCAAGGCTTTGGCCCAGTCCCAGAGATTTGACATCATTGGCATAAGTGAAACCTGGTGGGATGAGTCCTGTGACTGGAGTGCCCTGTTGGATGGTTACAGGATCTTCAGGAGGGATAGGCAAGGCAGAAGAGGCGGAGGGGTGGCACTGTATGTAACAGAAGGGTTAGAATATATGGAGCCCACAGTTGGCAGTGGTGCAGTTGAGAGCCTCTGGATAAGAATCAAGGGGCAAAGAAATAATGCAGATGTTATCATGGGAGTCTTCTATAGACCTCCTAGCCAGGATGATGATGATGCCAACGAATTATTCTTTTAGGAGCTAAGGGATGCTTCCAAGTCAACTGCCTTTGTCCTTATGGGGACTTCAACTTGCTAGAAATTAACTGGGATCATCACAAAGCTGGTGCAACCCGGACCAGAAGATTCGTAAAAAACTTGTCTGACAACTTTATGGAACAGGTCCTAAGGGAACGAACTCAGAAAGATGCCCTCCTTGATATACTGCTTGTCAACAGACTGGATCTCGTGAGCGAAGTGGAGATTGGCAGCCATCTTGGCCACAGTGACCATGAAGCGATTGAATTTAAAATCTCTGTTTACAGGAGGAAAAGTGCCAGCAAAACCTCAACTCTGTACATGAGAAGAGCAGACTTCAGGCTGCTCAGGGAACTAGTGAGTAAGGTTCCCATGGGAAATGTTTTTGCGGGTGCTAGGGTCCATCAGTGCTGGTCACTTTTTAAACCTCACCTCCTAAGGGCACAGGAGCAGGCAATTCCTAAATGTTAGAAGTCTAAGCAGGCAGGGCAGAAGGCCCGCTTGGCTGAACATGAATCTTCTCTTAGAAATAAGGCAAAAAAGGAAGGTGTGTGCCCAGTGGAAACAAGGTCAGGCGACATGGGAAGAATAGAGATATTGCTCCCCAGTGTGGGGAGAAAATTCATGTGGCCAAGGCTCAACTGGGGTTGAAGCTGGCCAGAACTGAGGGGGACGATAAAAAGCATTTTTTAAAATATGTTAATGGCAATACACAGTATAAAAATAACATTGGCCCGTTACAGGATGAGGATGGTCACCTCACAAAAAGGGACAGACATGGCAGAGATGTTTAATGCATTCTTTGCCTCTGTCTTCAACACAGATGACAGACCAAGGGGGTCTCAGTTCCCTGAACTGGAGGACCATGACTGTGAGAATGATCAACTCCCACTTGACCAAGAAATTGTGCGGGATCTGCTGCATCAGCTGGATGCCTACAAATCTATGGGGCCTGATGGGATTCATCTAAGAATCCTCAAGGAACTGGCTGATGTCATCACAAAACCTCTCTCAATGATTTTTGAGCAGTCTTGGGAATCCGGAGAGGTTCCAGCTGACTGGAAGTTGGTGAACATTGTCCTGATTTTCAAGAAGGGCAAGATGGAGGACCCTGGAAACTACAGGCCTGTTAGTCTCACTTCAGTGCCTGTTTAAGTTATGGAGAAGATTATTCTGGGAGGTATTGAAAAACACCTGAAGGACAACACAGTCATTGGTCACAGTCAGCTTCATGAGAGGAAAGTCTTGCTTATCAAACCTGATTTCCTTTTATGACAATGTAATCCACCTAGTTGATCAAGGAAAGCCAGTTGATGTCATCTTTTTGGATTTCAGTAAAGCTTTTGATACTGTCTCTCACAGGATCCTTCTGGAAAAAATGTCCAGCCCCCAGCTGGATAAACACGTCATGTGGTGGGTGAGCAACTGGCTCAGGGGTCAGGCGCAAAGGGTTGTAGTAAATGGGGTGACATCAGACTGGCGACCTGTCACTAGTGGGGTTCCACAGGGCTCCATCCTTGCCCCTGTGCTCTTCAACATCTTCATTAATGACCTGGACACAGGACTGGAAGGGATACTAAGGAAGTTCTCAGATGATACAAAACTGTGAGGTGTCAACTCCCTCAAAGCCAGGGAGGCTCTGCAGAGAGATCTCAACAATTTAGAGAGATGGGCAATCACCAACTATATGAAGTTCAACAAAGCAAAGTGCCAGACTCTGCACCTGGGACAGGGCAACCCTGGATGTACAGATAGACTGGGGAATGAGATGCTGGAAAGCAGTGCCCCAGAAAGTGACCTGGGGGTCCTGGTCAACAGAAAGTTGACTATGTGTCAGCAGTGTGCTCTGGCAGCCAGGAGGGCCAAGCGTGTCCTGGGGTGCATCAGGCACAGCATTGCCAGCTGGTCAAGGGAGGGGATTGTCCTGCTTTGCTCTGCACTGGTGCGGCCTCACCTTGAATATTGTGTGCTGTTTTGGGCACCACAATATAAGAAAGACATTAAGCTATTAGAGAGCATCCAAAGGAGGGCAACGAAGATCATCCTTGAGGGGAAGCCTTAGGAGAAGCAGCTGAGGTCTCTTGGTCTGTTAAGCCTGGAGAAGAGACTGAGGGGAGACCTGATTGCACTCTACAACTTCCTCGTGAGGGGAAGAGGAGGGGTGGACACTGATCTCTTCTCTGTGGTGACCAGTGACAGGACCCAAGGGAATGGCCTGAAGTTGTGTCAGGAGAGGTTTAGGTTGGGTATTAGAAAAAGGTTCTTCACCCAGAGGATGGTTGGGCATTGGAACAGGCACCACAGGACAGTGGTCACAGCACCAGCCTGACAGAATTCAAGAAGCATTTGGACAATACTGTCAGGCACATGGTGTGACTCTTGGGGATGATCCTGTGCATGGCTAGACATTGGACTCGATGATCCTTGTGGGTCCCTTCCAACTCACCATATTCTGTGATTCTGTTAAATGGCCTCCTTTTGCCACATCCTATTTATGTCCTCAAGGGCACCCTTGTGTGAGCAAATGTCATTGCCATAACTGAGTGAAATAGGATTGGCCACTGCAGCAATTATTTTCCCTTCTGTCTCCTCCTTTCCCGTTCTCATATTACCTGGAATCCCATGAGCACACCAACTTGTTATTCTCTTTACACTCTGGGCTCACTGCATGTAGCAGGACGTGTCTACCTTCAGCTTCAAGGTCAGTTTAACTAACTCCATTGCTTATCTTATTTGAGGTAACTCAAATGGTGGCATTTCAAATACAAGGCTTAGTAAAAATTAATTGAAAGCACCACAGGATTTGATGTTTGTTATAATTTATTGATTTGCATAACTAATTAGTGCAGAAAAACATGTCAGCCCACTGTGAAGCTGTTTCAAATGTCAACCCTTAAATAACAATTTAATTGAGGGGAAACATAAGTTCCTTTGCAGAGGTTCAGTGAAACCATCTTTCTTTTGGGAAGTTACTGGAGAGTTTATAACTGTCTGCACCGCGGGGATTAGGTTTTCATATTGTAAAATAGTGGCTGACTGATTCAAAAAGGCAAGTACTACCAACACCTTTGACTGGCTTCAGCAAGAGAACTTGGGGTTCTAAATCTCAACAGGTCAAATTTAATGGAGTAGATCTTTATTTGGTAGAAATCAAAAAGAGTGTTTTGACTGAAGAGTAGTTGTGTGACCTATTAAGAGTCACAGTCTTTTCCTTATCTCCTCCTTTCATAGCAAGGAATTTTGAATTTTTTGGTTTATTTTTTTTAAAAATAGGCTTTGATTTTTATACCAGTTCACTTAGCTCTGGAATTATGAGGAGAAAAGAAAACTGAATTTTAGTTTATTTTTCCTAGAAACATTCCATGCTATGATGAAGACATACTTAGCATGATGTCTGCACTAACATTATTTATGCACTATGGAGATTTTTATATTAAACAGAGATCAGTCAGAAGGGATCACATCTTGCTCAGGCTGAGCTATGAGAAACTGTTGCAGCAGGGATTTCTGCAACATGTATAGACAGCGAGGCCTGTGGAAAGAAATAGAGACTGATTCTTGATAGATGTTTCAGAGACCTTTATTCTCCAGCCACATGGCTGGGGTACTCCCAAAGAACTGAGCAATCATTGGGCCACCCTGGACCCCACACCAGGGGGGAGGAACCCCAACAAGAAACTGAAAAAAACCCCACCAATATTGTTTTATGAGATTTAATGTTTTAATTTAGATCTTATCCTCTGACCTTGTAGAATGATATAGCAGATCAAGATCAATGTAAACTGTTTTTTAGGCATCTAAAAATTATATACCAGACATTTAGTCACTTATGACATTCCTTGCAGATGTTTCTAAGGTGCCCACAACTGCTGTAGAAGGGCAGAGAAAAATTTGCACTAGGTTCTGTGGATTCTAGATCAAGCTAAGGATGACTCAAAGGAATTATTTCTCAAATATAAAAGACCGGTATCTTTTGTAACCCATTTCTCGACCACATGGAAAGTTCTGCTCAGTACAGTATCACCATTAGACAGCTAAATAGTTTAAAATTTGCGTATGTGTTGTTTATGTATCTGTGTGAACTTTAGCTATGACTCTGCTATTCCTCTAAAATGTCACTCAGGATCACATGGTGTGGTACTTAATATACCCATGACATGATTCAAATATTTAAACCAGTCCTATTTCTAGAAATGTCACCAGTCAGTCTGTAACCCTTGTACCTTCTTTCCATCCTTGGCTAAAAGAACATGTGCAGTCTAGTCTAAAATAAAAAATAATCAACATTTATGTTCAACTACATGAATATCCACCTAAGAAAACAAAGCTGACAACTTTCTCTTTAAAATAAGTTCAAGAAAGTAAAGGGTTAATTTCAAAAAAGTTTGTTTCTATTAAAAGTAGTAGTTCTGCAAATTCCTTGAAGGGTAAAGTAGTTGTTTGTGCATTTATGATGATTCAATCTCTGAAATGGATGGACTGGTTTCACCTCTTTGCAGGTCACAGGATCACTGTGTACAACATGACACTGCTGAAATAGTTTGAACAAGGTTGTAGACATGAATCAAATGTCCTGAAGCTCAGTTGGTTAGAGCATGGTGCTAATAAAACCAAGGTTATGGGCTTGATCCCTGTATGGGCTATTCTCTTAAGAGTTGAACTTGATGATTCTTGTGGGTACCTTCCAACTCAGAATATTCTGAATAGCAAGGGGAGTTTTGGTTCAATAGAATTTTCATAAGTTATTGATTTAAAAAGGTATCTTTTTAGTGTTGGTAAGGGACCTGTATTTCTTTTGAAGCCTATATTGGCCTTTGACAAAGTCTGTAATCTAGATGTATTGTGAAGAGGGAAAACTGGTTTAATGCCCTAAAAGAGGCATCATCTTTTTTTTTTTTTCTATCCTGTGATTCAGAAGCTCCACCTTAAATGATATTTTGAATCCTTTGGCCTGCTTATCAGCTATCCCCACAATTTCTGCAGTGACATTTACTCAATCTTGGAGCTGGCTTTTGTCTCTGCATTCTATGTATAGTAGGTTTTATATATATAAATAGAATTTTGAAACATAATACACTCCTGACAGAACACTAATGTTCTAAAGGCTGGTTACAGGTAGCTGAGCAAATCCTGGGGAGACAAAAAAGGCTATGACCTCCAAGACCATGACCTTTCAGATTGCTTTTGCTAATTCACTGGAAGTCATAGATTACTGAATATTGCTCTAGAAAAGGCAATTCCAATTTGGCTCTGAATTTGCTTACCCTATATAGTGCTGATGTAGTGGGAGATCAGTAATAATTGTGTTCAGCTATGAAGAAAACTTGGTTTTTGCAGACACTTAATGCTATATGTTGTATGGCTTAGTGACTTTAAGTCAATATAGCATTTAATCCCCTCATAATTAATCACTTCACACATGAAATGACCACTCTATTAACTTTATCCACAAGATGGCTTTTAAGGAATTAATCAAAATTGTTCACTATAGGAGTAAACATGTTGCATGGAAAATACATAGCAGCTGTTACTAAGCAAATTTTTCTGTATTTCTTCACTTCTGTAGAACAATATTTCTGCTTTCTTCAAGTTATAGTACAAGTACAAATGTCCTTTGAAATAAAAGTTTAAAGGACTTATTGCCGGTGACAAATTCCACTCTCAGAACTATTGAGCCAAAGGAACGCATAGTCCTGGAGGGATACAAAAGATATATTAACTAGTTATCATGAGGCAAATACAGCAGCCAAATTGTGAGCAGAATGACATAATAAAGGCAAAATGTATAAGGCTAGTTGTCTAAGCATTTTGTAAAGCTGTAAGTTAGATTCAAATCCCAGGAGTCATCAAAATGTCTTGCATCACACTTGGCTAACAAGAGAAAAATTCCTCCATCTGACCCACAGGAAAACCACCTGATGCTGGATACCAGCTGATACATGTATATCTTACCCTCCTCATTCAGCAATTAATGGATACACAATTGTGGTTACTGCTGAAGCTTGTATCTGCCATCTGCAATGGAAAGAAAAACAAATATTATAGGCTCTGTACAACAACAGAGCACAACTGTGTAGGGTATGGGACAATCACCCCAGGCAGTGGTAAGGAAAAGCAGAATATCTAATGACTTAATTAAGACTGTCACATTATGACCAGTAACCGTTGCAAACCACTTGCATTGAATAGTTGTCAAGCCAAACCCAACAGTGATGCCAAGTGCAGTAAACACAGATGTACCCTCCCAGTTGCAGCATAGACTGGTATAGCAGTGCACGAGGTACATTTTTTGTATCTCTGTGACCTGCTATGGTATTTGAGAAGCTCCTGCTTTTTTCTAGATGGCATTCTCTTTCTGCTATTCTTTTCACCAGCCCGCAATAACATCAATGATGTCTTAATCTTTGGATCTGAGTTAGCATTCCAATTTATATTTCTACACTGTGAAATAACAGTTCTCATTTATTTACTCTGGACTGTTGTGTTTCTTGATGTGCTAACTTTTGCTTATCTGCATATAGAATATATACAGTGCTCTAGATTCAACAGTCTTACACTGAAACAGTTCATTTTCAGTCACTTTCCTGAATATTTCTAATACAGTGTGCAAAATAGATTAGGCGCAGAAATCCCTGACATCATCCAATTAATAAAGAAAGAAGCTGTGTGTAATGCTTTGGAAAAACACTTATTACTATGAGAGTATCATCTGAGCAACATATGGTTGTGGTCTCTTGCTACAAATCCTAAAAGTGTCCTTCAAATATATAAAATAAAATTACTAAACTTTATACTTAGTTAAGATGCAGTTCAGTCCTATATGTTTCCAAAATAAAGTGCAAACATGTATGTAGCTTGTGGTGCATTGAAAGAACTCATTTCTACCAAGATTGATGCAGTTATAAACCAACTAGCAGAGTGGTGGGTTAACCCTGGCCAGCAGCCAAGCACCACACAGCTGCTCATTCACTCTCCCAGCCCACTGGGACAGGGGAAGGAATAGGAAGAGGAAAATGAGAAAATTCATGGGTTGAGATAGAGATAGTTTAATAAGCAAAGGAAAGAAAGCAAAGTGAGTGATGCAAAGGCAATCACTCACCACCTTCCACAAGTAGACTCATGCCCAGCTAGTCTCCAAGCAATGGCTACCTTCCAAATCCCTCCTCCCCTAAGTTTTTATTGCTCAGCATGATGTTGTATGGCATGGAATAACCCTTTGGTCAGTCTGAGTCAGCTGTCCAGGTTGTGTCCTCTCCCACTCCCAGCCTACTCACTGCAGAAAGCCCTGATACTATGCAAGCACTGATCAGCAATAGGTAAAACACTAGTGTGTTATCAACACTGTTTTAGCTACAAATCTAAGTTACAGCACCATACCAGCTGCTATGAAGAAAGTTAACTCCACTTCAGTCAAATACAGTACAACCTCTATACATTATTCCATACCATTTATGTCATGCTTGGGTCCCACACTATCCGATACATCCTCATTAATCACCACTCCCCCTTCCTGTCTCTTGCTATACACACAGATATCATTCCCTTAGTCTATGGGTGTAGCTGGTTCAGTTCGAAAACCAGGCAGAAACACCATTTAGAGTGTAGTGGTTTGGTCCAAAATACTCATTACTATTTACCTTCTGTGAGATAAGAATTAGGAGAAAGCAAAGCAGGCACAAAACTTTAAAGAATATAAAGAAGTTTATTAATAGACCTAAAAGAAGGGAAAAAAATAAAATAAAATCATACCATACCTTCAGAACACTTCTCCTCCCCCCACCTTTCCCCCTTCTCCCACTGTAAAAAAACCCTTGAGATGTTTACCACCTTGAGATGTCTGTTTACCACTTCCATAATAACCTTGTTCAGTTCACTTAGGGAGAAGAGTCTCTCTTGCTCATGCTATGGAGACATCTCCACAAGAGGT
>NW_008237923.1:17738-18175 GCF_000691975.1 Corvus brachyrhynchos
GGACCCAGCAGGGCCTGGCATGGCCCACTGGGCCCTGTACGGGCCCAGCCCAGTTACCTGTCCCCCGGCCGGAAGCAAGAGAGAAAGCTTTGCCTGGGGTTTGTCCATTCTTAAGTGTGGATCCCAGAGGTGTCTTAAAAAGTTGCCAATATTCAAACTAGCCAGTTGATAGGTTCTGTCAGGTCATAGAGGAAGCTGTCAGAACCTCTTTGCAAGAAAATCACTTCCGGGACTATGCTTGCTAACCCATGACAATGGACCTCCCCTGTAAAATGTCCATAAAATGTCCATAAAATGTCCATTGAGTTCACTTAGTCTGTGATTCAGGCTCCATTCATTATGCTGGTCACTCAGGACAAGAGAGATTGCATGTTATGTTGAGTTATTGGATGCTAAATCCAGCTCAGATTGGGTCACTGCTGTACTTGCTTTGTTTT
>NW_008237923.1:18224-19586 GCF_000691975.1 Corvus brachyrhynchos
TATACAACTCAAATCATGCATTATTTTCCCCTAGGGTTAAATCTCCTTGAGGTGCACAACAGATTTCCCTACCATCCCTCATTATCCAAAATTTATATCTGGGTCCTTGACTGAAAGCAATCTCACGATTGGATTTGCCCATGATATCTTTCCCAGCCAGTTCCCTACATGTACTACAGGGACCTTATCTCCTTCTACAGCACATAGGAGTTTTGTTTGGGCAGGGCCCGGTCAGTTATTTGATTCTCTGGTATTAACCAGCCAAGTGGCTTTGATAAATTTGCATCCCAATGCTTCTATGTTCCAGCACTTATTGCTTTCAGTACAGTCTTTAACAGTCCATTGTATCCTTCAGTGTTTTCAGAAGCTGGTTCATGATAGGGAACGTAGTACATACAATCTTGTTTGGCAAAATGCTGGAACAGGTTGCCCAGAGAGGTGGTAGATGCCCTATCCCTGGAAACATTCAAGGTCAGGTCAGACAGGGCTCTGAGCAACCTGATCTAGTTGAAGATGTCCCTGCCCATTGCAGGGGTGTTGGACTAGATGACCTTTCAAGGTCCCTTCCAACCCAAACTATTCTATGAAACTATGATCAATGCCATGTTTCCTGGCCCAGGTGTTCATGAAGTTGCTTTGGAAATGAGTCCTGTTGTCTGACTCAATTCTTTCTGGGGTGCTGTGCTGTCACAGAACTTGCTTTACAAGGATCAGGATGGTGTTTCAAGCAGTGATATTAGTTACAGGGTGTTTTGAACCCTCCGCCGATCACCTCCATCAGGGTAATCATGCAGTGCTTGCCTTGGTGGATTCATGGCAGTGTGATATACTTGATCTTCCAGGCCTCCCCATATTGGTATTGTAGCCATCGTTCCTGTTACAGCGGGGATACTGTAACATGCATATATCAAACCAGGAGTCCCGTGGAAAAGAAATACATATAGACAGATTCTTGATAGATGTTTCAGAGATGTTTATTTCCTCAGCCGCATGGCCGGGGCTCTGCCGAGGAACTGTTACAGTCACGGGGCCAAGGGTCCTTTTCCCGTGCAGGGGATCACAAACCAACCAATGGGGAATGAGGCTGACCAGAGGCAGGGAAACCCCGTGCCTCCCCACCAGGGCCCCTCTCCCAGGACTACATGGCAGGGGAAGGGACCCCAACACGTTCCCTATACCAGAGAGGCTTTACTTGGCTTGCTTGATTATGGTGCATGTTTTGCTTTCATGGATGTCTTGGTTTGAAAGACAGGTGTCTGCTAAGGAAGGCAGAAGCCTCCCTTGGAATGGCAGATGTAACCCCTTTCCCTCTGAGTTATTATAATTTTGAAATCAAGGGCTTTTAGGCAAAGATGTGGGAAA
>NW_008237923.1:20063-32955 GCF_000691975.1 Corvus brachyrhynchos
CCAGCCTCCAGCGGAGCAGGGAAGGCGGCTTTGGGATCCCAGTGTTGTTTCCAGCAGAAAGAAAAGCGGCTGAAAACAACCAGCAGCTCCTCTCTCTCCGAACTGCCGAGACCCAACTGCCCACACACGCAGGTGAAACAAAAGGAGCAGCCAGGTCTTTTGTTTTCTCTTAAGCACCCAGCGATTTGTATCTTGGTAACAGTTTGGGGGAAAATTCCTTTAACAGAAAAAAAACTAGACCTCTTAAAACCCCAACAATGGAAAACCTGTGTGATGGCTTCAGTGTTCAGGCCCATCCCTGGATGTGTATGTTGCATTTCTTCCTAGATGTGCAGATGTTGCATGGACCCACTGAGCTACAAATACCTCATCCTTATACTCCCAATCCAGGTCCATCTGAGCCACTTCAATTTTACAACCTTGTCTATCTGTTTGTTTCAATGTTCTTCAGTAGCCCAGTTCTTAGGCACATGAGCATCTACATGACATACCTTTACAGCAAGGTTCTCTACCTGGGCAGCAATGTCCTGCCACAATGCATCAGCCCAGATAGGTTTACCTCTGTGCTGCCAATAGGTCATCTTCTACTGCTGTAGCCAACCTCATAGTTCATTTTGCATCATCCATGAGTCAGTAGAGAGATAGAATACTGCCCACTTTTCTTATTCAGTAATGTCTAGGGCCCGTTGAACAGCTTTCACTTCTGCCAACTGACTCAACTCACCTTCTCCTTTGATGGCCATTACTGAAACTTGGTGGGACGAATATCATGACTGGTGTGCTATCACCAACTTCCAATGGTGACAGGCTTTCCAGAAGGGACAGGCAAGGAAGGAGGGGTGGAGGAGTTGTCCTCTGTCAAGAAATTGATAGATTGTGAAAAGTTGTCTTTGAAGAATAGCCATGGGCAAGTTGAAAGCTTATGGGTAAGAATTAGCGACCAAAGCAACAAAGGGAACCCTATGGTTGGTGTTTACTACAGGCCGCCCCATCAAGGGGAGCCTATTAATGAAGCCTTCTTGCTCCAGCTACAGGAGGCATCGTGTTTGCAGGCTCTTGTCCTGCTGGGGGATTTCAACCACCCCGACATCTGCCAGAGAAGTATCACAGTGAGCTGAAGGCAATCCAGGAGACTCCTGGAGTACATCAAGGATAACTTTGTAAGCCAGGTAATAGACAGCCGTACCAGAGGGGATGCAATACTGGGCCTGATGGTCACCAACAAAAGTGAGCTGATTGGTGACATCCGCATTGGAGGCAGCCTGGGCTACAGTGATCATGTGCTTGTAGAGTTCGCAGTCCTAAGGTATATGGGTCAGGCAAAGAGTAAAGTCAAGACCCCGAACTTTAGGAAAGCAAACTTCCAGCTGTTCAAAGAGTTAGTCAATAGGACCTGCTGTGAAACTGCACACACACAGAGGCATTCCAAGCATCCCAAAATGTCTCAAGACATCAATCTTTTCCAGTCTCTGATAGCTGGTCAAACTAAAGAACAAGAAGGAAATGCACAGGCAGTGGAAGCAGGGACAGGTATTCTCAGAAGAGTACAGGAACATTTCCCAGTTGTGTAGGGATGGGGTCAGGACGGTCAAGGTATGGCTGAAATTGTCAAGGGACACAAAGAATAATAAGGGCTTCTACAGGTATATCAGCCAGAAAAGGAATGCCAAAGTGTACCCCCTCTGATGGACATGACTAGCAAACTGGTAACAATGGACAAGGAAAAGGCTGAGGTACTCAATAAATTTTTGCCTGTCCTGGGTTGCAGTGTATTCTATTACCATCCTCATGAGCTGTTGAAACCAGGTGGGGCAGTGTTTCCTTGCCTCCTCCCTTCGGACTATTTTCTGTTAATGGCCCATCAATGCCCTGCCGTATGACTCAGAGATAACTCCCTCTGGACTATCTTCTGCTTAATGGGCCCATCAATGCCTTGCCTCATGACTCATCATCCCATTGTGAGATGCTCCACCCAGAGGGAGGAATCAAGCATTCCATCCTGGATATAATCTGTGATTCCAAACACCACAGAGATCCCTTTCCACTGGATTTCCAGAGGACAGGAGCTACATAGCCACCACTGGACCTTCTGAGGAAGAGCAGACCTTTTCTACAGGATCATCACTTCAACAGAACCACATCCACCACTTCAGGAGGACTGCAGCCACCATTTTATTGGACTGCTACCGCCACCCTGACTAACAGGGTGTCAGGTTGTATCCTGACTCCGTCAGTATAACCCAGTGTTTTCTGCCTTTTTTTTCTTTTTTTTTTTTTTCCCTAATTTCCTTATTAAATTGTTATTCTGACTTGGTGTCTCCCACTAGTTTGTTTTCAAGCTAGTACATTGCCTCAGCCTTCAATGGTAATCTCTTCCCATACCTCTTGAGTGGATGAGGGGATGCAGTCCCTCCAACTGTAAGAGAAGATCAAGTTTGAGACCACCTGAGGGACTTGAACACACACATGTCCATGGCCCCCAACAAGATGCTTCCCAGAGTTCTGAGGGAACTGGCAGATGTAGTTGCAAAGACACTCTCCATGATATTTGAAAAGTCCTGGCAGTCAGGTGAAGTCCCAGGTGACTGGAAAAAGGGAAACATTTCACCCATTTTTAAAAAGGTTAAAAAAGAGGACTGGGAACTACAGACCTGTCAGCCTCACCTCTGTGGCTGGGAAGATCATGGAACAGATCTTCCTGGAAGTTAGGCTGAAGCCATATAGAAGTCAGGGAAGTGATTAGAGACAGCCAACATGGCTTCACCAAGGGCAAATAATGACCGACTCATCTAGTACCCTTATATGATGGAGTGACTGCATCAGCGGACAAAGGAAGAGCTACAGATATCAAATATCTGGACATCTGTAAGGCCTTTGACACAGTCTCCTATCACATTCTTGCCCCTGAATTGGAGAGAGATGAATTTGAGGGATAGACAGATGGATTTGGGTTTAACCCCGGTAGGCAGCTAAGCTTCCTAGTGTACCTCCTCAAGTTATCTCTCTGAGGAGAAAAGGGTAAAGGTGTAATTTCTGACTGTCTTCATGAGATGGTGCTTGGAGTACTGAGACAACAGTAATGTAGGGCCCAAAAGCAGATGAGCATAATGTCCTAGGTAATCCAAAATTTTATTGTATTCTATATCTATCTGTGCCCAAGAATTGTTAGTGTTTAAGGCCCAGTGGTGCAGCCAGAACTGGAATTGCAGGCCAGTCGGGCAGTGCTGGTCCCTTTGAAAGGTCAAGGCACCCAAGCTGACTTCCTCTTTTGCTTGGTGGCTTTTGAAGGCAGAGGCTCCACTTTGGAGGGGGTTGTTTTGGGCAGGTTTCTGGGCTTGCAACAGTAGCAACTCAGAAAAACTGCATTTCACAATTAGAAACTGTTTCAGGGTGAATTTTGCAAACCCTATCAGCAGCGCAAAGCTTGAGTCAGTCCCTGGGGCCAGGCCACCCTGTCTCAGTGCTGACAGACCAGTTCTTCTCCCCCCAACACACCCGCAGTGTGTATGACAGCAGCACCAACACCGGCGGAGTCCAGCAGGTGGCAGGAGGAAGCGGCGAGCAGCAGAGCTGACTCCACACACTCCGGTAATTCTTCATCTGCCACTAGAACTGGTCCATAAGGTCCTACCTTCCGGGAAGGGGGTTTTTTTTGTCGGCCATCTTTCTCCCTTTGTCTCCCAGACTGGCGCAGTAGACTGGAGCACACCATCTTGGGGGAGAGAGCTGATGCCATTTTCCCTTTGCTGTTTTGCTTGTTAGTAAACTGCTATGTTTTCACTCATATCTACTCATATTTTGTTTTTCCTTATTAGTGGAAAGGGATTAGTTGAAACTAAGGGGAGATAACTCATTTTAGTGTTCAACTTTAAATTGTCCTTAACCAAGACACATAGCTAACACTATAGCTTAACACTGCGAGCCAGAACCTGGGCAGAATGGGGGAAGACTACAGAGCCCTGGGGGTGCAAGCAAAAAGTATTGGTGCCCAAGTTATCTTTTCCTTCATTTTACGATTACAGACAGAAATAAATGTATAATTCAAATCAACTTCTAGCTTTTTGGCTAGTGCCTCTGTGAAGGTTTTGACTTTTATTACAGGACATTCTTCAATGACTATAGCTTATTAGGGAGGAATGGGTTCCACCTGTCTAGCTGCCTCCCACGATGAGAACCAGAAGACCTCAAATGTATGTATACCAATGCACACAGCTTGGGGAACAAACAGGAGGAACTGGAGCTCTGCATCCAGTTAGAAAGTTATGATATCATAGGAATAACTGAAACATGGTGGGACAACTTACATGACTGGGGATTAACAATGGATGGCTATAGGCTGTTTCGTAAATACAGGCAGGGAGGAAGAGGAGTCGTGCTCTATATTAAGGAGAACCTTGAATGTATAAAAGTCAACTACAATGCCTGTGGAAGCCTTATCAAATGCCTCTGAGTCAAGATTAGAGGAGTTGTCTCCAAGGGGTGATCTTACAGTAGACATCTAGTACTGACCTCCAAACCAAGATGCTAAGACCAACAAAGCAATATTTGGGTCACTTAAGCAAGCTTTGGCCCAACAGAACCTGTTTTTTATGGATAACTTCAACTATCCTGACATTTGTTGGAAGAACAATACAGCAGCTCACATGCTATCCATCAAATCCCTGGAATACATAGAGAACTGCTTCCTCATACAAATGTTGGATGTGCCAACCAGGAATGAGGGGATAGCCTTGGCTGCAGTGATCACAATATTATGAAGTTTGGGATCCAGCTGACCATGCTTAAAGTTAATACTAAGACAAAGGTTTTAGATTTTAGAAGAGCAAACTTCAGCTCACTCAGAGCTCATTTGGGAGGGATTCTGTGGGAAGCTTCCATGGAGGATAAAGGAGCCAGCGAGTGCTCAGAGTTTTTCAGGAACACTCTCCTGGAAGCACAAAGACAGTTCATCCCCTTTAAAGGTAAGGGAAGTAGGCGGAGAAAGAGACTCTTAGCTTAACTGCAAGCTTCTGAATCTGCTCAAAACCAAAAGTGAAGGATACCAAAGATGGAAAAGCAGGCTTATACATGTTGAGAATTACAAGAGCATTGCCAGGGTGAGTAGAGATGCAGTTAGAATTGAAATCAGCCAGAGATGTCAAAAAACATAAAAAAGGGTTCTTCAGATACATAACCAACAAGCAGAAGCGGAAAATACTGGTCCACTGTTAAACAGGAGATGTGAATTAGTTACCAAAAATGCTGAAAAGGCAGAGGTTCTCTGTCGCTGTTGTACCAAGGAACGGCCAGAATCATGACACAAGTCCAAGGAGAAAATGGAATTCCTTTATTAAATACAAGCTAGGTTTATATGCCTTTGTACGTAAGAGAGCATGATATGATTGGTTGCTTGACCAGCCACCCCATAGAGGGATTGGCTGAGGTTCTCTAACACCCTTTCAAAATATTTTCTCTAGTGAACCATAACAACTTGCAGGTGCAGAGATAGAGAATGAGTTTACAAAACCATCTTTCACTGTTTCTCAGCTAAAGCATGAGAAAGAAAAACTTCACAAAATTGTGCAGCAGCTGGAAAATTCCTCTGCCCCAAACTTTTTAGCATCCACAGTTTTCAACATTTTCTTCATCTCTGTCTTTACCAGCACTGTGCAGCCCCAGGACCTGGGAACAAAAGTCTAGGCTGATGCAAACACAGACCCAGAATCAGTGAAGGAAGAGTTGGCGTGTGAACTATTACAGGAGCTTGGCCCCTGCAAATCGATGAGCTCTGCAAATATCCACCCGAGGGTGTTAAAGATGTCTGATGTCATTGTGAGGCCACTCTTTATGATGTTTGAGAACTTGTGGAGATCAGGGGATGTGCCAGAAAACTGTAAGAGGGCTAATGTCACCCCTATCTACAAGAAGGGCTTAAAGGAGGATCCAGGAAATTATAGGCCCATCAGTCTTATTTCAGTCCCTGAGGAAGTTATGGAACGAATCCTTCTGAGGGCTATCACAACTCAGATGAAGCACGGGATTGGGAAAACTAGCACGGATTCACTAAGGGCAAATCGTGTTTGACAAATGTGATCATCTTCTATGACAAAGTAGCCTGCTCGGTTGATATGGGATGAGCAGTGGATGCCATCTACCTGGATTTCTTCAAGGCTTTTGATACAGTTTCATGCAGACTCTTTTTAGAGAAATTGATGCATTATGGTCTCGACAAGTTGTCTGTGTGGTGGGTGGGGAACTGGCTGACAGGCCACACCCAGAGGGTTGTGGTAAATAGTTCCTTTTCAAACTGGCAACCTGTCATAAGTGGGGTCCCTCAGGAATCGATATTGGGCCCAATGCTGTTTAATATCTTCATAAGTGATCTGGATAATGATGGGATCAAGTGTTTGCCAATGATACCAAACTGAGTGGGGAAGTAGACACCTCATAAGGGAGATCCACCCTGCAGGAAGACCTGGATAGGCTGAAAGAGTGGACTGACAAGAACCTTATGAAGTTCAACAAGGACAAGTGTAAGGTCTTGCACCTGGGAAAACATAATCCAGGAGTACAGCACAGGCTGGGATCTACCTGGCTGGAGAGCAGCTCTGTGGGAAGGGTCCTGGGGATTCTGGTGGACAAAAAGCTCAATATGAGTGATCAGTGTGCTGCTGTGGCAAAGAAAGCCAACAGAATGCTGGTTTGCATCAACCAGCAGAGGTGATGAAGTCATTATCCCACTCTACTCAGTGCCACACCAGGAATACTGTGTCCAGTCCCCACTACTCAAAAGATGTGGACAAGACAGAGAGGGTCCACAAAAGGGACACAAAGATGATCAAAGGAGTGGGAAGCCTGCCATATGAGGAAAGGTTGAGACAACTGGGTTGGTTCAGCCCTGAGAAGAGAAGGCTTAGGGGAAACCTTATCACCATGTTCCAGTATTTAAAGAATGACTACAAAGAAGATGGAGACTCTTTTTACAAGGAGTTACATGTAAAAGACAAGGGGTAATGGATACAAGTTACTCCTGGAGAGATTCTGATTGGACACAAGAAGAAAATTTTTCACAGTGAGAACGATCAACTATTGGAATAATCTCCCCAGGGAAGTGGTGGATTCTCCAACATTGGGCACTTTTACAATTTGGCTGGACAGGGTGCTGAGCCATCTGGTCTAGACCTTGCTTTTGCCAAGAAAAGTCGGACCAGAAGATCCTTGAGGTACCTAGTATTATACAATTCTATGAAATCTGAAACACATCTCCTGTATTTCTCATCTGACATATCATGACTGAAGTTCAAAGTAGATATTGCTTTGCAAGTCAAATTCATAGGAAGAAAAAATATGCATTCTTTTCTTCAGCCTTTTATAGAATGGGCCATTTTCTCTGTTAAACTCCGAGGTCTCCTGTACTCTAGACATAATCCCAAAACCATAGCTGCACTGTGAACATACTGCTGGGAATAATTAACACAAATTCCTGGTAAGTATGTTCCTGGATTATCTTCCCAGAGCAATGTTGCCCACAATAACTTCCTCTCTCTAAACAGCTCTCTCTTCCCTAGCTCACTGAAAACATACTACAGGAATTTTATAGGAACATGTCATGAGGCAGGCTCTACACATTTTCATCTTTAAAAGAGCCCTCCCTCTACCCCCCTACTCCTCAAACTAAGAACATTATTGAATTGCAGCAATGCCTCTAAATTTGAAATCCTTTATGTTTATTCTTATTTTAAAGTTTTGTGCAGTACATGCGGTATAAATACAAAGGAGATTCTCTCTTTGTCTTGAAGAATGAAATATCTCCTTTTCTTGAGAGACAAACATAATCCTAGTTTGGTGCCACAAGACTGACTGTCATGTGAAAAAGGGAGATTTCCTCAACCCTTAATATTTAATTTGTCTGTCAGTGCCCCAGGAAAGCTGAGACCCTTGTGCCCGACCAGTCTGTCAGCATCCCCTTATGGGGACCCTTCACTGAACAGTCCTGCTGGATTGGAGGGCAATTCAACTGATTTATTCAGGGAGATATGCCAACAGCATAAGGGAGACCTCTCAGTGGGTCTTCCCGCTTTATGACCCTTCAGTGGGCCTTCCATTGTATTTGAGTATGTTCCCCGCTGCCAGCGATTTCCAGCACCCATGAAGGACTCACACTAACAGCTTATGGAATAACACTCTTTATTAATAGAAAATTGTGACAGGTTAAGGTTCGAGGATTGTCAGTGATAGTTTCCGACTGCAAAAACATATTCAAAGCAACACACAGACAAGCTCTAATCCCCTGTAAAAGTATTCAGTGCACATAGAATATGGTTCCTACCCAACAGACATCCCTATGGGAGAGAAGACAGGTTCAGCCCATCGACTGATCCTAGCAGTTAGGATGGAGTTTTCCCTAACTTCCCTCCCCATTCGTGACTTACTTTTATACTATTTCTTTGTTTTTAAGTGGAGCTTGAGTGACTCTAGTCATGCATACCTTTGTTACTGAGTGGTGTAAAATTCTCTTGCTTCACTTTTAAAGATACAGTCAAAAAAATATAGAGCACATTCCCAGTGAGGGGTGGTTGTACCTTGGAGGTGGGTAACTTTGTGATGGAGGTGTGCTCTAACATTACAATTAGACTATAATGACCCAAGTTCATCTGGGGAGAACAATTTCACCACAGTTGTTGGCTCAGCAGTAAGACATCTCCTATCTCCCCTGGTTGACAGGTGCTATGTGGTTTATCAGCTGCAAAGTACAATTGAGCTCCCCTCCCTGCAAGGATTTCGATACAGCCTGGCTGCGGTGTTTCCACTCCACTACACCCTCTGTTCCATCCCCCTTAGCAGGCGCTATGGTTGCAGATTGTGTGTGTGTATGGGGAATCATTGCAGAATAGGTCTCGAGCATGCCAACCACATTCCATTTAGGGAGCAGCAACTGTATTTTACCCTATAATTTCTGTACCATTATAACTTCTCTTAGGATGTGAATATAACTTCTCAGTTTCCTCTAATTTTACCCCCAGCCATCTTTCCACACTGATCCAGAAAATGCTACTTATAATGTGCCTCTAAGTGACACCTTGTGGCTTGAAGAAGTCATCTTACTTTGCTTTCTTTAGTCATGTTTGTTGTTCTGAAAGATGATTGTATACTTCCATAGTAATCTAAATGTCAAGAACAATAGTACTGATCCAGACCAGGGGTCTTCATAACCTAGTACTCTGTCCAACAATGGCCATAAATTGATGCTCAGAGAAGAGAGCAGAACAAATGTGATATTCCTTGATACTCTCATAGCTTTCAGATATTTTCAGATCAGGGAATTCTGTTAGCCTGTTTTCATGTGTCTGTTTAAAGCTCACAATGCATTTCTTCCATGTACTTGTTCAGTCTCCTGTTGAACCCATGTGAATGTCTTGCATATACATCAGCCTTTGAGAAGGGGGGTGTCCAAAGGAGAGCAACAAAGATGATGAAGAGTCTTGAGGGGAAGCCTTAGGAGGAGCAGCTGAGGTCTCTTGGTCTGTTAAGCCTGGAGAAGAAGAGACTGAGGGGAGACCTGATCGCACTCTACAACTTCCTTGTGAGGCGAAGAGGAGGGGCAGACACTGATGTCTTCTCTGTGGTGACCAGTGACAGAACCCAAGGGAAGAGCCTGAAGTTGTGTCAGGGGAGGTTTAGGTTCGGTATTAGAAAAAGGTTCTTCACCCAGAGGATGATTGGGCACTGGAACAGGCACCACAGGGCAGTGGTCACAGCACCAAGCCTGACAGAATTCAAGCAGCATTTGGACAATACTGTCAGGCACATGGTGTGTGACTCCTGGGGATGATCCTGTGCACAGCCAGGAGTTGGACTCGATGATCCTTGTAGGTCCCTTCCAACTCACCATATTCTGTGATTCTGTGAGATTGCATAAAGATTCACCTACCTTTGTTTTGAATGTTGCTCCCACTAATTGCCTTTAATGGACTGTATTCTTATATTGGAAAAGGCAAAGAAGAGTTGATCTCTATCCATGTTTCCCATGCCACTCAGGATTCTTAGGTCCTTACCATATTCCTCCTCCAAACTCTCTCTTTTTCAGGCTGATGAGTTCTGGCCTACTTCAACTTTGTTCAAATGGAAAAAAAAGCACAGTGTTTAACAGGTCAGGCTAGTATGAAAAGGCACATGAGTTTCTGTAGGTGATAGCACTGAAACTTAGCACCTACCTAATGCCATATCCTGCCACATCTGACTTTTCTGACTGGACAGCCACTTACAGCAGTCACCTGGAAACATTTTCAATAAAAATATAGAACTCATACTTCTGACTTTGCAGGATGCCTTATCTCACTCCATGCCACAAATCCATGCAATCTACAATCATCATTATATAATTGATTATACCATGAAATATTCATAACCTCCATATGATTTCAACCTCCTTTCATCTTACCCCTTTCACCAAAATATTCCTTTCACTTTAAATGCTTTTGTCTGCCATTTCTTACTCCAATATTGCACCTTTTTGGTCAGCAGAAAGACATCTCTGTGTAATGCATTTTTGCTATGAAGCAAGCTAAAGCATTCAATTATGGTCCTAAATCATTAAGACAATTAAAATACTCTGGGTGTTGTTGGGTTTAGAATTGTATGCTCAATATAGCACTAAAAATCAATTGATTTCCAAGTCTAACAGAGGTATATATATATATATATATAAATACAGCAAATTCTAACCATTTTTCTTAATGCACTGTTTCAATGCAAACCAATAATAAAAATTAATTGCTTCATTTATTGGACTACAGTTAAAAGTGAGGGTTTATTTTTCATTTGCATTGCCTGAGGTCTTCTGTGTTGATTTCAGGTTGTCTTCTCTTTTAGAAATTGTGTCCTTTCAAGACAAATGGCTAGCACATTCTGTCGTCTCCTGACTGGCCGTGCAGCTGCTGCATCCTTTGCAGCAGCAGGGACAGGAATCCTAACTGCTGGGTACCTCTTCAGTAAGCAAAATGTTAAGGCTACTGTTCAAGAAAAACGAAAACTCTTCCCTCCAAGGTAAGCTCTTTGGGTTAAGTAGTCAGCTGAGCATAGGGCGCAGCTAACTGGGCTAGGTATAGCATTTAACTCTTTGGGGGAGAAAGATCTCCATTAAAGCTGCAGAGCACCTATTCCCTCACTCAAACACACCATCTCTGTGTCTGCATACAGATTGTTAACTGTCAACCTAAAACCCAGTGGGCTTTATTAATAACTCCAGTTTTAGATAGCACTGACAATGGCCTTCAAGGATAGAAAATAAGGATGCTAGATCATATCAACATACTTACAAAATCATTGCGAAACAATTACAAGCCTGAAAAATGGTTCAATTTTTTTGGCAAAGCACCAAATCAGTCCTTATTTTATCTTGTCAGCTCTTGAATGTTTACAATGTCAATTGGACTGGCTGATTGCATAGATTCTAATATTAGGAAGCATAAAAGCATTTTAATTATGCAAGTAGTAAAGAAATGTCTTCTATAACTACTGAACTTGAAATATTCCTAATTCTGTTTAAAACCTAGTTGGTTGATAATTAGAAACTAACTACAGAAATGTAAGTTGACTTTGCTGGCCATATTTGTGAAAAGAAAAGGACCAGGCTTTGACATACTTTTTTTTCCTGTGGCAGATAGTTCAAATAAACCATTATAAAAGTGTTGCAGTGGGGATACTGTAACATGCATATATCAAACCAGGAGTCCCGTGGAAAGGAAATATATATGGACAGATAGAGTCCTGATAGATGTTTCAGAGAGATGTTTATTTCTCCAGCCGCATGGCCGGAGCTCTGCCCAGGAACTGTTCCAGTCACGGGACCAAGGGTCCTTTGCCCGCGCAGGGAAACACAAACCAACCAATCGGGAATGAGGCTGACCAGGGGCAGGGAAACCCCGTGCCTCCCCACCAGGGCCCCTCTCCCAGGACTACATGGCAGGGGGAAGGGACCCCAACATTTCACCCATTTTATTTTAATAAAAGGAGAATGAAAACAACTGGATAAACATAACAAGAACCGTTTCAAAACAAAAATAACAAAAACCGTTTAAAAAAAAAACAAGCCACCCTCCTGAGTCTTTAAATGTCCAAACAGATTCTCTGGAACATCTTAGGGCTGACAGGAGGGAGACAGGACTCTCTGAGCATGCTTTGTGGGGAAACTGAGGCAGGAGAGGGTTTAATTTCTTCCCTCCCCCTTTTCATCCCCCACTCGGCATTGGAAAGGGATTTTTGGGGAAACAATTGGCAAAAGCATGGTTTTGTGAGGGAAACCATGGATGAAAAAACGGATTGGGAATACACTGGGGGTAATAGGACATAGGGTAAAAGGGAAAGGTGGGATTAGGAAAGGGAGACTGTAGGGGGGACTTACAATGGAGATATTGTCTAACATGACTACGATTTTTTGCATATATACTGCCTTTTACAGGAACACCATCAGGCCCAGTGACCTGCGACGCTTGTAACCCTTTTCTACCTCGTATAATTTTGAATTCCACGACTTCTCCATCTCCCAAGCTTGGGATGCATTTTTCAGGGTTATTCTTTTTAATAGCAGTTCTATGCACGAATATGTCTTGCTGGTTGTCACACCTTGTTATAAAACCATAATTTTGCTTAACATTATACCATTTTACTATCCCTAAGGTCTTAGTTACTATGATCTTCTCCTTTTTCCGAGTGGCTGCTGTTTTCTGTCTCGCTGCGTCTGTGCTCTCTCCTTTGGTCGCTCCCGTGTTGGAATTGTCGGGGCTTCTCATGCCTGCGCGCCCTTCCCGGGGTCGCGTTCGGGGCTGCGCGGGCCAGGCCGGGCCGGGCCGCGCCGCTCAGTTCTCCGTGCGTCGCCTCCTCTGCTCTCCGCTTTGCTGCCGATGCCAGGCGC
>NW_008237923.1:33161-33440 GCF_000691975.1 Corvus brachyrhynchos
AACAGTCTCGGTAATTAAATAATATTCACGAAAATATTCTTCCATTGGCATATATTTTGACTCAAAAATTAACTGTGTCCAAATGGTCTTCCAAAAGCCCTTGGTAAGAATTAAATCTCAAGAAACATAGAAAAAGTTCTTAAACAACCATGAAAGGAAGTGTTTCAGTTCTTTTTGAGCTTGAATCAAGCTAAAATTTACAAATTGTTGTTCAAGAATCATTTTAAGATAAATGTCCATATGCGGCTCGGAGGGCCAAGAGTCTTCCCCCGGTTCCTC
>NW_008237923.1:33732-35526 GCF_000691975.1 Corvus brachyrhynchos
CGCAGGGGAACACAAACCAACCAATGGGGAATGAGGCTGACCAGGGGCAGGGAAACCCCGTGCCTCCCTCCCCCGGCCCCTCTCCCCGGGCTACATGGCAGGGGGGGAGGGACCCCGACATAAAAGCAGTGGGGTTGTGCATAAAGCAAAGTGCTATCAAAACAAGGCAAATGTGATCTGACTCACAAAAATGCTTTCCTAAAGCATATCTTCATTTTCTCTGCTTTATTATACTGTACAGCTTTTGGTAAATAAAACCATTAAAACAACCTCAAATATTGTAAAATAGATTTCCAGCTGATATAGATCAGACAGTTACACTGATGTCCACAAAGCTGCAAGAATATCTCAGTTCAGAATGAGAGCTCTTATCCAGTTAAACATAATTAATTTCCTACTTGAACAAAATAATGTTAGAGTGCTTTTAATTCACATTAAGTGTCTTAGAAGAGATTTAATAGGCTTTAATACACTTTCAAGGATTCATTTTTCTGGTTGCTCCGAGTAACAAAAAGCTGCTATTGTCTGTTAGTGGGGTTGCCCAGCAGTGCAGTGTGGAGTACTTTGAGTGACTTCAATATTCCTCCCTTCTGAAATTTCAGTGCAATGTATTGTGATGGGTTATCCTTGTCTGACTGTCATACGCCCACACAGCCACTCTCTTACTCTCCCTCGTCAGCAAGAAAGGAGAAAATAAGATTAAAAACCTCATGGGTAGAAATAAGGACAAAGAGATCAGTCACCAATTTCCATCATAGGCAAAACAGACTTGACTCGGGGAAGAATAACTTTAAAAATTGCCAATCAATTGTAACAGAGTAGGATATTGAGAAATAAAAACAAAACTAAAATCACCTGTCCCCCACACCCCTTTTCTTCCCAGGCTTGACTTCACTCCTAATTCTGCTACCTCCTCCTCCCCAAATGGCATAGGAAGGGATGGGGAATGGGGGTTCTGATCAGCTCATACCACTTTGTCTCTGCAACTCCTTCCACACTGTTCCCCGGATCCAGAGTGGGTTTCCTCCCATGGGATACATTCCTTCATGAATGTGTTGGTTTTGCACAGCCTGGTTTTTGATAGCAGGGGGCCACGGAGGTGGCTTCTGTGAGAAGCTGCTAGAAGCTTCCACCATGTCCAGCAGAGCCAATCCCTGATGGTTCTGAAGATGGACATGCTGCTGGCCAAGCCTGGGCCAGTTAGAGATGTTGGTAACGCCTCTGTGATAACATATTTAAGAAGAAAATCAAAACAAAGTGGTGCACTGCTAATTCCAGCTAGAGAAGAGGAGGAGGTGAGAACATGTAAGGGAAACAACATGGAGACACCAAGGTGTGTTGGTTTGAAAGACAGGTGTCTGCCAAGGAAGGCAGGAGTCTCCCTTGAAATGAAAAACAAAATTGCAGCCCCCTTCCCTCTGAATTATTATAACTTTGAAATTAAGGGGTTTTCAGGCAAAGATATGAGGAATAGGAATAACAGTTCTTTAATATTATATATCTATATGTGTATAACAAGGAAAACAAACAACAATATCTATGGCAGTAATAGCAAACAGAACCACAAACGCAGTGCCAGCCTTCTCGGCTGTCAGGCCCTTTCCCCTCTGGTGCAGTTATGGTCGCAGCCGGCAGGGGCGCTGGCGGCTCCCGGTGAGCAGGGCAGGTGCGATGGTTCCCCCGTGGCTGCAGGGGGCGCTCCAGAGAGAGCTTGGGGAACACGCGCCACTGGTGGCTTGGGATCCTGGGAAGAGATGGAACAAAGGCTTCCCAAAACCCCGGGCAGCCGGACCC
>NW_008237923.1:36524-37770 GCF_000691975.1 Corvus brachyrhynchos
AATTAACATCTGCTGTCTGAACTAACATTTGCTGTCTCCCAATAGTTAACTTGTGCTTACATGAGTTAGTTATTGACTGCCCTTTCCTCAACCCTCCCTTTTCTTTGGTTATTTGTAATTCTTTACAAATCTCGCATATGTTTAAAGTAAGTACCTTTTTCTATCTTATTTCTAAGTTTGTGCTTGTGCTGTTGGGCATAAGCATCACGATTCCAAGTACATAATATCATACAACAGTAACTACTAGTACAAACACTAAGTAACAATGCAATAACACAAATAGCTATTACAAACAATTGTTTAAGCTAGGATAAGTTGGGTAACCATGATGTAAGTTTGTTTTATACCTCTTTAAACTTTCAAGAAGTGTCATCTAACGTGATCTGATGCAATGTTTGTACTGATTGTAATTTTTGATCTAAATGCTTTATATAATCTATTAGGTAGCTTTGCCCTACCAGAGCCACACTGTCATTGTGAATCACGTTTGTTCCATAGGGCTTTCTATACAGAATTTCAAAGGGACTTAATTTTTCTTTGAGCCGTGGTTTTACCTTAATTCTTAGCAAAGCCATGGGCAGAGCTTGATACCAATATAAATTAGTTTCTTGACAAATTTTGGCTAATTGTTGCTTTATTAAGTGATTCATCTTTTCTACTTGTCTACTTGCCTGAGGCTTGTATGGTGTATGCAACTGCCAGTGTATGCCCAGTAGATGACTCACTCCCTGCACCACCTGGGCTACAAAGTGTGATCCTCTGTCAGAATTAATTTCTCTGGGTACCCAAAATAGTGGAATAATTTCTTGTATTAAAGCTTTAACAACTTCTCTAGCTTTATCTGTTCTACAAGGGAAAGCTTCTGGCCAGCCTGAGAAAGTGCCTGTGAGGACTAGAAGGTACTTATATCCTCCCTTCCTAGGTAATTCAGAAAAGTCAATTTGCCACACATCCCCAGGTAAAACTCCTTTAGTGACAGTTCCTGTGCTTAGCCTAACAGTGGTATTAGGGTTGTTTTTAAGACAGATTTCACAAGTGGAAGTTATGTCCTCAATTGTTTCCTTTAATTTAATGCTGTCACTTTATCCTTCAAATGGTTATATAAAGCTCCCCAATGTGTCTTAGAATGTTCGCTTTGGATGAGTAATTTTAGCAGTTTTCTGGGTATGACAATGAGATCCTTTATCCTAGCCCACCCATCAGATCCTATTTGTCCCTTCCCTTCTTGTATCCAATTTAAATCATC
>NW_008237923.1:40939-41687 GCF_000691975.1 Corvus brachyrhynchos
CATCAGCTGTTGAAATCAGGTGGGGCAGTGTTTCCTTGCCTCCTCCCCCCAGACTATCTTTCTGTTAATTGCCCATCATTGTCCTGCCGCCTGACTCAGAGATAACTCCCTCCGGACTATCTTCTGTTAATGAGCCTAATCAACACTTGGCCTCATGACTCATTACCCCATTGTGAGATGCTCCACCCAGAGGGAGGAACCAAGCATCCCATCGTGGATATAAGCTGGGACTCTGAACACCAGAGGCAACGCCTTTCCACTGGATTTCCAGAGGACAGGAGCTACACAGCCACCACTGGACCTTCTGAGGAGGAGCAGACCCTTTGTTTCTACAGGATCACCACTTCGGGAGGACTGCAGCCACCATTCTACCAGACTGCCACCACCACCCTGACTAACAGGGTGCCAGGTTGTATCCTAACTCTGTCAGTTTAACCCAGTGTTATCCGCTTTTATTGGTTTTTTTTTTTCTTTTTTCTTTCCCCCTCTTTTTATGTCCCTATTAAATTGTTATTCTGACTTGGTGTCTCCCACTAGTTTGTTTTCAAACTAGCACAGATGGGCATGTTCAACAATGCCTTGTGCTGTTGGGGAGTGAGGAATACCTGTAATATGTCGAAATCCCCACTGCTGACGAAAGTTTTTAAACTCCTGAGAGGTGTAGGCAGGTCCATTATCAGTTTTTCTATCTTCAGGTATAACAAGCACAGCGAATGCTTGGACAAGATGTTTTTCAACGTCCTTAGCT
>NW_008237924.1:0-226 GCF_000691975.1 Corvus brachyrhynchos
GCACCCCAAAAATGGGGACACCCCAAAAATGGGAACATCCTGGACCTGGGGAACCCCAAAATTTGGCCATGGGGACACCCCAAAAATGGCGACACCTCTGACCTGGGAAACCCCAAAACCTGGCACCCCCAAAAACGAGGCCTCCCAACGCGGGGCACCCCCAAAATCCACCCCCGCACCCCAAAATCCACCCAAAAACCCCCAAATTTTTCCCCCATTTTTCGGG
>NW_008237925.1:0-453 GCF_000691975.1 Corvus brachyrhynchos
CTTTAGGCCCCTCCCTGCAGGCACAAATTCCCTTTCTCTGCTTCTTCTTTTTCTGGGGCTGCATTTCAGAGCAGCCCAAGCTCAGGGATCAATCAGGGAATAAAGAGGATTTTTTCCCTTCACCTCTGCTTCCCCAATCTCCTGTAGCCAGGGACATTTAACAGCCCCCAGTTAAAGAGCTCTGACCTGCAGACAGCAGGAAAAAGCTGCTTTTTCCTCTGCTGATCCTCAGATGTGTTTTCAGTCCCTGCTAGGCGGCTCCCTAATTCCAGCCCTGTAACAAAAGGCCCATTTTAAACCCAATATTCCTATTTCAGGCAGAGCTGGGGGGATTTTTGCTGAGTTTGAAGTTCCTGGAAGCCTTTGGCACTTTGCTTTCAGTGATCCTGGATCCAGCCCAGCAAGAGCTGCCCCAGATCTGGGGCAAGGTGGAAAGAAGGGAGCAGATTAAGA
>NW_008237925.1:3489-7530 GCF_000691975.1 Corvus brachyrhynchos
GCTTACAAGAACTTAGTACCAAAGCTGTTAAGAGGATGCTCAAGAAGCTCAGTAGGCCTAGAGAAGAAGGCAACAACTGCTAGGGGACCGGGGCGATCGCTCCGGACCCAAAGGCGAGCTCCTCAGGCAAAAAGATCTGCGATGACATTGAGACTCAGAGAAGGCCGATGACATGAAGCTCGTGAGAACACAGAGACGGGTCGGAACCGTCCTGCCCGGCAAAGGGTCGGGTGATGCTGAGGAGAAACCCTCTCCCTTTACTTCCAAGGGGCCTATCCCGCTACAGCCCTCTCCTCTAAGCTAACTTCAAATTGCCTCCTGCAATTCCAAAGGGTTTTCTCTTGTCCCCACCACCGGTCCCAACACTTAGCTTTTGGAAGACAAGCTGACAAAATCCATCCTTGATGGAAATGAACACACGGGCGCCATGGATGTTGATACAGTCCCCAGGGTCTGTTTCGGTGGCTGCAAAAATTCAGAAAAAAATTCAGACTGTGATGAGACGTCCCAAAAGCGACTCCTTCTGCAAGGCCTCCCTCCCTCCTAAGAGCCGAGGCTCATCGCTTACTGTCCGCTTCCAAACTTTGGCTCCGCACCTGCTCACAGTACCTAAGACAACAAAACAGAAAACATCACTGTGGCCCTCAGGAATATTAACCCCCAGGGGTCCTCTGCACTGGTACCCCGGCTCACCTCAAATCTTCATCCGATTCCAGAGGCGGCCCAGAAAATACCGGCAAAGCAAAAAGGTACATGCTCAGCACACCGCCACATACCGCTCACCTATTACTTGCCCCGCTTAAAGGCCAACTCACCTCATGGTCTCTATTTCTTGGCATGTCCAAGGCAGCAGCAGCACCTGCAAAGAAACAAAGCAAAAAAACATCCTGAAAGACGCTGAAATCCCAACCTCCCCCCTCCAATTAAAGTACACTGCACCTATACCTTAAGCTTGCACCCACCTGGCTGCCAGCATCCCAGACCGGGACATCTTGCCGGTGGACCGCCTGAAATGCACAAAAAATAACAGATGCTTAGAGCCGCACCAGAAATTGGTAACTGAGCAAGAAAAACTAGTTCGGTCCACCGGTCACCGCTTACCTCGCTCGCTTCACCTTGATGGCTGAGATCCGGCTTGACCTCCTAAAAATAAAGACAAAGAACAATGCTGGAACACAGCCACCATTTGCACTTGCCCCGCAAACACAAATGGTGACCGACCTTCCTGCGGGAACCCCCTCGCCCGGTCCGGGGCACTCTGCCATGGATTTAATCCCTCCGCATCTGAAAGAAAGTGATGACAAAAGTCAAAGTGCTGCACGAGAACTTAACAGCTCCAGCCATCTTGCGTCAATCTAGGAATGCCATCTAGAGGCCAAACTACAGCCTACATCACAAATTACAAGTCCCCAGGCCTTGTCCTATTACACCCATATGCCAGACCATGCAGCAGGGCAGAGCAGCTCCGGGCCAAATTCGTGCAGACACCTGTGACACAGGAAAGGACAAAGGAGGGGATGCGATGAAGAGAGAAAACCCTCGGTGAGAAGAACGATCGCAAGGGCCGAGAGAATGAGGAACGAGATGACCTAGGCAAGACCGACGGTGAGCCGACAAGGCTCGAAGAACCCTGGCAGAAGAGGGACTTATTCTGAGAACCACAAAGATGGATGCCTGAGAATCATACGGTCAGAATCCTCTACTGCTCTTCACATTCTGACAAGTCCTAATCCACTCTAATGGATCATTGCAGCATACAGCTGTGAATACAGCTCAGAACAAGACCATAAAAGACATCCGACTCGACGCTTCTAAAGAGAGATGCAATTCTGATGCACCTCTGAGCTCTCAAGTCAAAGGATCGATGGTATCGGCACTGGGCCAAGGTGCACCAAGAGCAGAGATGCTAAGAATAACACCCAGCGTTTTCCAATAAGATTCTCAAAGGGCTAAGGCAAAGGACCTGCAACACAAGATGCCCAAAAGACGCAGAACGTACAATAGACAAGTGATATGCATCAGGACTGCTCTGCCCTGCGCACCCTGGCCTTGTGATCAAAAGTGAGACTTTCCCTTTATGGGGCCTAAGGGGCCCCTTCTTGGGTATCCCCACCTCCAAATCTGACTCAAAAATCCCAACTTGATGCCCCACTTTCACCCCCTCTGTGGGTTGCAGGCCTCGACTTATCTCTTGGATATCTGGGGATGTGAATCCTCCTCGGGTGCAAAAGAAGGCCGCTTCGCTGAGCGGGAAGCTCCTGCCATCGCCGGGCTGTTCTCTCTTAGTCGGCTACAATAAAGAAAACCAAACAAACATCAGTACACGAACTTAGTGGCACTTCAACCAAAACCCAACAATTCCGCTACTCACTATCTCCTACGAAGGCCGGGGTCCTCGGGCCGCACGTTTCAGCCGCACTCTGAGGCTGATGCTGTCGTCGCAGGGTATACCTGGGTTAAGAGGAGACAAGGTGATGTGGCATTGCTGAAACTTGAACAGACCCTCGCTCCTCCTCCCTGCCTGACTCACCACAACTACCTGGCCATTGCCAAAGGCTGCCCGGACAGCACATTTGAATGGAAAAGTTAAAGGCTTCATCGCAGAGTCCCGTAACACATCTGGAGGTCTCACAAGGGTGGCCAGCTGGGTGCATCAGCTCGACAGCGAGGGGGTTCAGCATAATACAAGGGGACCACCTAAAACACACAAATGACAATGGATGCTTAGAGCTGTACCAGAACTTGACACCCAAGGAATAACAACTTTTTCTTTCCACCGGTTACCGCTTACCTTGCTCACTTCACTTTAACTGCTGCTATCTGGCTTTACCTCCTAAAAACAAAGACAAAGAACAATGCTGTAACACAGCCTCCATTTACACTTGTCCTGCAAACACAAACGGTGACTGACCTTCCTGCGGGAACCCCCTCACCCGGTATGGGGTGCTCTGCCACAGATTTCATCTGTCTGCATCTGAAAGAAAGAGATTACAAAAGTCAAAGGGCTGCATGAGAACTTAACAGCTCCAGCCATCCTGTGTCAATCTAGGAATATCATCTTGAGGTCAAACTACACCTGACAATACAAGTCTCAAGTCCCGTGGCCCTGTCCTATTACACCTATAGACCAGGCTCTGCAGTAGGGCAGAGCAGCTCCGGACCAAACCCATGCAGGCACCCGTGACACAGCAGATGACAAACAAGGGGATGTGACAAGGAGAGAAAACTCTCGGCGAGAAGAACGACCGCAAGCACATCGAAGGGCTAAGACTAAAGACATAGGACATGAGATGCCCAATAGAGACAGAACGCACAATAGACAAGTGACACGACATGCACCAGGACTGCTCTGCTCACATTAGCATTGTGATCAAAAGTGAAACTTTCCCTTTATGGGGCCTAAGGGGCCCCTTCCTGGGTATCCCCATCTCCGAAGCTCACTCAAAAAATCCCTCCCAGTGAGTCCTGATCCAGCACCCCGCTTTCACCCCCTTTCTGGGTTGTAGCCCACAATTTATCTCTCGGACATCTGGGGATGCAAATCTGCCTCGGGTACGAAAGAAGACAGCCTCGCCGTCCAGGAAGCTCCTGCGGTCGCCGGCGCTGTTCTCTCTTAGTCAGCTACAGTAAAGAAAACCAAACCACACATCGGTGCACAAACTTAGTGGCACCTTGTCACGATCCGCTAACGCAAGCGGGGGTCGTGATGGTTCGTTTATCGATCTCAGAGTGTAAAAGGACACAAGAGATTTCAGTTTTAATCAAAACAGTGCACCTTTATTAAGTGCCCACAACCCAGTAATGCAATAGAAGAGAGTAAGAGAGAGAGAGAGAGAGAGAGAGAAAAACAAAGTAGAGAGGGGGAAAAAGAGGGGGCAACAGCTACCAACAGATGAGACAAAGTCCTTGTGGTCTTCTGCCAATAGATTCGTCTTCTTTCCATGGGGAGATCTCCTACTTGGTTATTTTAGAAGGTCCCTTTATAGTCCTTTTCAGAAGCGAGGGGCAACTGGCCAAGAGGTTGGGAAATCTACAGCCATT
>NW_008237925.1:7608-10107 GCF_000691975.1 Corvus brachyrhynchos
GCCAGGTCCTCGCCTCCTGGTCGGCAAGAACGGCGCAGTCCATTGTGACCTGCACTAATTTTCCTCAGGAATGCGTACCAGTTCCCAGTGGGCACACCCGTAGGCAACACTTGGCAGACAATCCCACCTCAGCCAGGCCAGGACTGCTGTGTTCAGTCTCTGTCTTTGGCGATGATCGTGAGGCAGATGAGGGATTTTCAGACCGTCTCTTACACACCTCGGCCAGAACCCAACAATTCTGCCGCTCACCGTCTCCTAAGATGGCCGGGGTCCTCGGGCCACACGCTTCAGCCACGCTCCGAGGCCAACAACGTCAACATTGTAGGGTACACCTGGGTTAAGAGGAGACAAGGTGATGCGACATTGCTGAAACTTGAGCGGACTCTCGCTCCTCCTCCCTCCCTCCCTGACTCACCACAACTACTCAGCCATTGCCTGAGGCTACCTGGACAGCACATTTGAATGGTAAAGGCTTCGTCACAGAGTCCTGTAACACTTCCGGAAGGCTCACGAGTGCGGCGAGCCACGTCCGTTGGCCGGACGGTAAGGGGGGTGCGGCGTAATACAAGTAGACTGCCTAAAACATACAAATGACAATGGATGCTTAGATCTGTACCAGAATTTGGCACCCAAGGAATAAAAACTTTTTCTTTCCACCAGTCACCGCTTACCTCGCTCACTTTAACTGCTGCTATCCGGCTTTACCTCCTAAAAAGAACAACAAAGAATAATGCTGTAACACAGCCTCCATTTACACTTGCCCTGCAAACACAGACGGTAACTGACCTTCCTGCGGGAACCCCCTCACCTGGTGTGGGGTGCTCTGACACAGATTTCATCCATCTGCATCTGAAAGAAAGCGATGACAAAAGTCAAAGGGCTGCATGGTAACCTAACAGCTCCAGACATCTTGTGTCAATCTAGAAATACCATCTAGAGTGCAGCTCAGGACTATATTACAAATTTCAGGTTCCCAGGCTTTGTCATATCGCATCTATACACCAGACTATGCAGCAGGGCAGAGCAGCTCCAGGCCAAACCCACACAGGCACCCGTGACACAGGAAATGACAAACAAGGGGATGCAACGAAGAGAGAAAACTCTCAGCAAGAAGAATGAGCCCAAGGACCTCAAAGGGCTAAAGAAAAAGACATAGGACACGAGATGCCCAAAGGACACGGAACACACAATAGACAAGTGACACGACACGCACCGGGACTGCTCTGCCATGCGCACCTTGGCCTTGTGATCAAAAGTGAAACTTTCCCTTTGTGTGGCCTTAGGGGCTCTTTCTCGGCCATCTCCATCTCCAAAGCTGACTCAAAAATCCCTCCTGGCAAGCCTGACCCGGCACCTCACTTTCATCCCCTCTGCAGGTCATAGCCCTCGACTATGGTGGCTGGGGACGCGAATCCGCATCGGGCGTGGAAGAAGGCTGCCTCACCGTCCAGGAAGCTCCTGCCATCACCAGGTTGTTGTCTCTTAGTCGGCTACAATAAAAAAACCCCAAACATTGGCACATAAACTTAGTGGCACATCGGCCAAAACCCAACAGTTCTGCCACTCACCGTCTCCTAAGAAGGCCCGAGTCCTCGGGCCACATGCTTTGGCCACGCTCCGAGGCCAACAACGTCATCATCACAGGGTATACCTGGGTTAAGAGGAGACAAGGTGATGCGGCACTGCTGAAATTTGAGCGGACTCTCACTCCTCCTCCCTCCCTCCCCGACTCACCCCAACTTCTTGGCCGTTGCCGAAAGCTACCTGGACAGCATCTTTGAATGGAAAAGGTAAAGGCTTCATTGCAGAGCCCTGTAATACTTCCAGAGGGCTCACGAGGGCTGCGAGATGTGTCTGTGAGCCAGTCGGCATGGTGGTTCGGTGTAATACAAGCAGACCCCCCTAAAACACAAACAACAATGGATGCTTAGAGGTGTTCCAGAACTCGGCACCCGAGCAATAGCAGCCAGTTCTGCTCACCGGTTACCGCTCACCTCGCTCCATCGACCTTGACTACTGCTATCCGGGTTTACTTCCTAAAAATAAGGACAAAGAGCAATACTGTAACATAGCCATGGCTGCTTTGTCTGAGGTGTGGCTCAGGTGGCTAAGCAAAGTGTCTCGGTTTTGAAAGACAGGTGTCTGCTAAGGAAGGCAGAGGCCCCCCTTGAAGTGGCAGATATAACCCCTTTTCCCTCCAAGTTATTATATTTTGAAATCAAGGGCCTTTAGGCAAAGATGTGGGAAATAGGAATAACAGTTCTTTACTCTATATATATATGTATATAACCAGTCAAACAAAACAACAACAACTCTGGCAGTAACAGCAATCACAAACCCAGTGCCAGCCTTCTCGGCTGTCAGGCTATTTCCCCTCGGGTGCAGTTCTGCTCGCAGCCGGCAGGGGCGCTGGCGGCTCCCGGTGAGCAGGGCGGGTGCGATGGTTCCCCCGCGGCTGCAGGGGGCGCTCCGGAGCGAGCTCGGGAAACCCGCGGCTCT
>NW_008237925.1:10365-13671 GCF_000691975.1 Corvus brachyrhynchos
AACTGACCCCACACCCAGGTGTAGACAAAAGAGTAGCCAGGCCCGCCCCACTCCCCTTTTTGTCTTTCTTAAGTACAGCTATTTGTCCCCTAGCAACATGCATATGGGAGAAAATTCCTTTAACAGGAAAAAAACTAAGACTAAACTAAAACCCCAACACAAAGCTAAAGGCTACCTGCAAAGTCTTCTTTCTATTCCAACTATCCCCCAGTCTATTCCACGGGGCAGAGCAGTTCCAGGCTAAACACAAACAACACATTATGCTACGAACAGTGTGACACGAAGATGATAAAAAAAAAAGCTCTCAGGGAGAAGAACGATGGCAAGGACCAAGATGACGCCAAAAGAGACTACCGGTATTGTGGCAACAGCGGACGGAGGAGGCTCTAGGGAGCAGAAGACAAGACTGTAACAGAGTGACCTGTTACAAGAACTGTCGGCCACAATGATTGAAATGGCTGCAAGACAATGCTACGTCCAGAATGCTCCCCATATCCTTAAAATCTTACAAGCCCCAGGCCATTACAGCTCACAGCTGGAAAGGATGGATGGCAATATAGCCGGGAACGAGGCCTCAAAAGACGTCCGACTCGACGCTGCCGAGATGAGATTCCGAGACATGGCCAAGCCCGCCAGTAAAAGAATGAATGATATCAGCATCGTGCCAAGAAGTGTGAATGCTCAAGAACCTAGAGATGACAGCTCACATTTGCAATAAGGTCCTCGAGAGGAAAAGGCAGAGATAGCTGATCCAAGGGATCCCAAAAACACACTAGACAACACAACACACTAGACACACAAGACAGACTGGAATTGCTCTGCACACCCTATGGTTACAATCAAAAGTAGAGCTGCTGCCTTTGGCTGTCCTAAGAGGCCCCTTAGAGGACATCCCTTGCTCCTGCACTGATTTTTAAATGTCTCCCAGGAATTTCCAACCCACTACCCTATCATTCCATCTCCAGGTCCTAGCCTATGACTTATCTTTCGGATGACCAGCGACATGAACCCATGTCAGACGAGAAATGAGTCCTCCTCGGCCGTCTTGGAAGGCCCCGTGATAGCCAGGTTAGCCTCTTAGTTAGCTAAGGTAAAGAAAACCGAAATCAATGCACAAATTTAGAGGCATCAGGGCCAAATTCCAACAATTCAGCTACTTGCCCTGTCTTAAGTGCGCCCAGGTCCTCGAGTCTCCGGCTTTGTCCTGAGTCAAAAAGCCGTGACCGTTATTTCAATAGACACCCGGGTTAGGGAGGGCCAAAGTTATATAGCGTTGCTGTAAGCATAGCAGATGCATTTGTCTGCTTTAAGACACGTAAATGCATCTGCTGTGCTTGAGGAAAAGCCTCAGGGGGCCCCAAATGGACACTGTTTCCCACCGTGTGGCTTTCAAAAGTCCTCCTGATGCTTCCTAAACCAGTTACCCCGCTCCCTCTCCCAGATATGATCTCACTTATCAGAAGCCTTGATTTCAGATGTTGTCTTCGACACAGGGCTGGTCCCTTTTGCAGCGAGATGAACACACCAAAAAAATTTGAAGTTTCGTATTTGATGTGACCCAGAAGTTACGATGCTCCTAAAAAAAACAAGAACAAAAAACCAAAATTACAAGAACAAAAACCTAAAGGCTCAACCCAAAATTGTGAGCTTAAATATTCCCTGTGTTTAAAGCTATCTTCTTCCCAGCATCTTCAAAGCCTCTTTTGCTTTAGAGGGTAAAAGCATCTACTGGAAAAAAAAAAAAAAGAAACAAAAAACAACCAAAAAAAAAAAAAAAAAAACAAACTTAAAATAAGCTGAAAGACCCCCTTCATTGAAGTGAAAAGAGAGCTCTTACCCCCATCAGTTCCACAGAGGAAATGAGCCCCTCTAGTAAAGGCTGGGATTAATATACCCCTGGCCGGGCCCGCCTCTCCTTCCCACAATGCCCGGGGAAAAGGGAGGGGGCAAATAACACGAGGTATAAAAGTCCTCCGAGGAGCTACAGCTGTGTTGCTCCTCTGACTTAAATTCGAGATGTGCAAAGGGCTGAACAGAGGAAAAAAAAGTCCTCAGGGCAATGATAATGCCTTCTTCTTCACTACAGCTACATCGAGTGAAAGGGCAGAGACCGGGTAAGAAATAAAACTTATTGTTTTGGTAGCATAGGTAGATAAGTGGGATAACTAGTTGCTAACTTACATAACTGTTCCTTAGTGATTACTAAGTAGTACTCTACATGTGGCTAAGAAGGGTGAAGAATAGCAATGATATAAATGGTGTAGCTCTCGTTAAGATCTGGCTAATTATGGCTATATACATTATAAAGAAAAATAACAGACCCCTGAGTGACGTTAGGGTTACGTCCGTGCCGGGTTCGCTCCCGTACGAGATATTTGGTACCGGGGCACAGATAGAAGTGCCCCGAAATGCAGCTTTAAACCCTTAACATGCTGAAAAAGAGAGAGCTTCCTTTGACTGAACCCCTTAAAATGAGGAAACGGGGGGTGCTTGCCTCCACTTAAACCAACACAATGGCAAAAAAATGGCTTCTCCCCTTTAAATTAATCCCCCGAAAAATAGGGAAATGAGGGGGTTTCCTCACTTTAAATCTCTCAAATGATGGAAAAAGGGGGATTTTTCTCTCAGTTCAAACCCTTAAAAAGGAGGGAGAACTGGGCTTCGTGCTCAATTTAAACATTAGGATGATGAAAATGCGGGCGTTACCCTTAACTGAAACCCATAAAATAGCATGCTTGAGGTTTTCCTCTTCCGTTTAAACCAGAAAATAATGGAAGATGGGGATTCCCTGTCAATCGATACCCCTAACAGCACAGAGAAGGCAGGGTTTCCTTCAAATGGTTTTTGCGCTCGGGAGTTGGACCCGGAGCTTGCTCCCTCCGCTCCGCGCATCGTCCCGGTATTGCAGTGCCTCCGGGAACGGTGCACCCCAACCGGGGACCTTCCACTGGTGAAAATCAGAGTAAGAAAGCAGAAGCGCTGGAGTTAATAATGCCCATGGCGACATCAGACACGGTTCAGGGATTAAAGTGTCGCTGCCGCCCGCGAAGGCGGCGCCGCCGGCTGGGGATCCTGCCCGTCCCTTCCCGTCAGCTCGCGCCCAGAGCATCACCTGCCGTGATCCCCGCCCGTCCCGGGAGGCTTTGCGATAGGGCGCTAATAGCGGGAGCGTTAATTAGCCGGTTACAGTGAAAAGGGACAGCGTGTGTCCGGTTCTGCACCTGGGCGGCGAAAAGAGCCGACTGCTGGTGCCGGAAAGACCCGAATGGTGGACGGAGGAGGGGGTTCGTGAGAGGGGGCGAGGGG
>NW_008237925.1:14783-16046 GCF_000691975.1 Corvus brachyrhynchos
GGGGTTTTCGGGGGTCCCCGGCCTGCCCCAGGCGACGGTGCTGACAAGGGGGTGCAGGGTCGGCGGCTGGTCGAGGAGCTGGACTGAGATGGGGAGATCCCGAGGAAACACCCCTGGGAGAGAATCCGCTGGCGAAGGGGCAGGACTGATGAACGCCCAGAGAACCAGGTCCGGGAAAGCTGCTCATTAAGGGATAGGACTAATGAACATCCAACAAAACAGTGCCAGGAATGACTCTCATTAAACGATGGGATTGAGGAGATCCTGGTGGAAGAGACCCGGCTCGTTAAGGGGTGGGACTAACCAACATCCAACAAACTAGTCTGAGGAATGACGCTCGTTAAGGAACGGCACTCATTAAGGGAGGGGACTAACAAGACGCCGAGGAAGTGGATTCACGAGAGAAGCAGCTCATCAGCCGTCCAGACTAAGGAAGATCGAAGGAACAAGGCCCAGAACTGCTCGTTAAGGGCCGGGACTAAAGAACATGCCAAAAACCAGTCCTGGGGACGATGCTCACCAAGGAGTGGGACTCAGCAAGGACAGGACTTATGAGCAGTAAAACACCATTAGGAGAGATCCTGAATTAATTAAGGGTCTGGGCTAATGAAGGGCTGGTGAAAGCCGCACAATAACCAGATCCCGAGGAAAAGGAATGAGGAGCAAGCCTCCTTGTTAATGACCCGGCTAAAGAACATCTGGGAATAAACCTGGACCCAAACAAGCTCATTGTGCTAATTAGTGAGTGCGGGCACTGATTGAATGTGGGTGCTGATTAATGAAGGGGGCACAAATTAATAAGAGGGGGTGCCAATGAATGTGGGCATTGATTAATGAAGGGGGCACTGATTAATGAAGGGGAAAACTAGTTTATGAAGGGAGACACTAATTAACACAGTCAGAAAAAAGAGGAAGACCCCAAGACTTTATTACAAGTGATCCACAGTAATGGACCTGTGGAACCTCTGTCACCGGGAGGGATGAGGACCCTGGGGGCCCTTCAGCAGTTGGGGGGATCCCGAGGGGGGTCCCTCAGTTTATATGAGAGGGTCCTGAGGGTCCCCATTCTCAGTAAGTGCGGGTAGTCCCGAGGGGGTCCCAGGGGGTCCCTCAGTTGATTTGAGAGGTGTCCCGAAGGTGCCTCAGTGGATGGGGGGGACCTTGGGGGTTCCACAGTTAATGCGGGGAATCCCAAGTGGGTCCCAGGGGATCCCTCTGTGGATCTCAGGGGGTGCAGGGGGGTCTCAGAGGAAGCCTCAGTAG
>NW_008237925.1:20506-20842 GCF_000691975.1 Corvus brachyrhynchos
CATCAGGGGGTCCTGGCACGGGGGGGTGCCTTTCACGGGGGTCCCTCACTCATAGGGCAGGAGGCTGCACGTGGGGGGTCCTTGCACAAGGGGGTCCTGCCCCGGGGGTCCCCAGGGTCCTGTGACGGTCCAGAGTGTCCCACGAGGTTCTCTCTTGCAGGAGGGGCCCACAGGGGTCTCAAGGGTCCCACAAGGGTCCCATGAGGGTTCCACAAACATCTCAAGGGTCCCACGAGTGTCTCTCTTGCACGGAGGGGGGGTCCCGGGGGTCTCCTGAGGGTCTCGGGGTCACTCCACAACGAGGTGGAACCTCTCAGCCTCCTCGAACTGGGCGTT
>NW_008237925.1:25634-26391 GCF_000691975.1 Corvus brachyrhynchos
GCCCGCCCAGAGCCCCCCTCCACCTCACGCCATCGTCCACATGGGGGGGGAGACCCCAACCCTGCACCCAGGTGAGTCTGGGGGGGCCGGAGGGGGTTTGGGGTGTCCCCATGGTGCCGGAGAGGCTTGGGGGAGCACCATTAGGTTGCATTAGGTACTGTGGGACTCTGTCGGGCTCCCGAAAATTCTGTGGGGGTCCCATTGGGTTCTATGGGGTTCCAGAAGGTTCTGTGAGGTTTTACGGTGGTCTGTCGGGTTCTAGAAGGTTCTATGGGGTGCTGTGGGGTTGTAGAAGGTTCTGCAGGGTTCTAGAAGGTTCTGTGGGGTCCCATTGGGTTCTATGGGGCTCCATTGGGTTCTATGGAGCTCTGGAAGAGTCTATGGGGCTCTATGGGGCACTGTGGGGCTCCAGAAGGTTCTGTGGGGTTCTATGGAACTCTGTGGAGTTCTAGAAAGTTCCGTGGGGTCCCATTGGGTTCTGTGGGGTTCCAGAAGGTTCTATGGGGCGCTGTGGGGCTCCAAAAGGCTCTGTGGGGCTCTATGGTGTTCTGTTGGTTCCCATTGGGTTCTATGGGGCTCCAGAAGGTTCTGTGGGGCTCTGTGGGGCTCTGTAAGATTCTGTGGGGTCCCCACTGTGGGGTTGTGGGGCTTGGGGACCCCATGGGAGAGCAGGGTTTGGGGACCCCCAGGCCCCGCGGGGAGGTTTTAGGGTCCCTCTTCCCTGCCCCACAGGCTCTGCCCCCCCCCAGCCCCTGGG
>NW_008237925.1:28361-28704 GCF_000691975.1 Corvus brachyrhynchos
GGAGCGTCGGGGGGGCTCCAACCCCCCCGGGGCCCCCAAAAACTCCCCTCAGATCTTGCCCCTTCCCCCCCGGTGGGGTTACAGGGATCCCCCAGGATTTTGGGGTGACCTGGTGGGGGTCACAAGGAGTCTCCCCAGATTTTGGGGGTGCACAGAGGGATCGTGTCCTGTCCCTGGGGTTTTGGGGTGCGTGGGGGGGTACCTACCCGTTGCTGCGGGGGTGAGATGTGTAGGGTCCCCGGCAGAGCTCGCGGGGAACACAGAGGTGCCCCCCAAAAGTGTTGAGGCAGCTCTGGGCCCCCCTGCAGTCGTGGGAGCCCTCAGAGCACTCGTCCCGATCTGG
>NW_008237925.1:29356-29835 GCF_000691975.1 Corvus brachyrhynchos
GGGGGGGGCCCGGGTGTGGAGGGGCGGGGCTCTGGCAGGGTGTGGCCAATAAATGGTGCCCCCTTGTGGAGAGGAAGGCAGAAGTGTCCATGCGATTCTTGGAGAAGCACCAGTTCCTCCCAGTGAGCCCCAGTTCCATCCCAGTGCCCTCCCAGTAACACGCCAGTTCCTCCCAGTGTCCCCAAAAACTTCCCAGACCCTCTCAGTCCCTCCCAGTTCCCACCACTCTGAACTGCTCAGCACTAAGACGCTCATTGTTTGCCCCCACACTGGGGGTCCCGGGGGTTTCTTTGGGGGGTCATGGGGATGGTTTGGGGGATCCTTTGGGGGAAGCTGGGGCTCCCAAGGGAGAAATTTTGGGATCCCAGGTAGGGTGAGGGTTGTCCCAGGGATGGTTTGGAGCAGGCCCGGGGGGGGGGCTTGGGGTCCTTGGAGGGTCCCAGGGGGTTCTTCAGGGGGTCCTGGAAAAGACCTGGGGG
>NW_008237925.1:34656-35570 GCF_000691975.1 Corvus brachyrhynchos
TGGAGCGGTCCCGCTTGCCAGACACCCCCAGCTTTGGGGAGTCTCCATGGGGTTAAGTCGAGGTGTCCCAGTTTTGGAGTCACCCCTTTTTTTGGGGTTCCCCAATTCCCAATGTCCCGATATTTGGGGTGCTGCCACTCCTGCATCCACTGGATTTGGGGTGTCCTAATGCCCACAGTCCCCATTTCCGGGGGATCCCCCGGACTCCAAATATCCAAATTTTGGGATGCTGCTCCTCCATCCTTGGGGCTGTCAGATTTTCAGGATTCCCCCTCTTTTTTGGGTCCCATATTTGGAAGCTGCCCCATTTTTGGGGTGTCCCTTGCCATTCGGGGGGCAACTCCCAAATCCTTTAATTTCCCAGGGGTGTCGCATCCTCGGGGTACCCCAGTTTTGGGGTCTGCGGTTTTCGGGGCCGGCCCGTTTTTGGGGCTCAGTCGTGGTACATGCGCAGCAGGCAGGCGGTGATGGCGGCCATGTAGCGCTCCCACAGCGCCTGGTGCCTGCAAAACAGGGCAGCCCAAAACCTTGGGGGGGTCCCTCGCTTTCAGGGAACCCCCCTGGTGTTTCAAATCACCCCTCAGCCCAGTTTTGGGGTGTTTTTAGGGTCCCTCTAAAGGTTGCCGGGGAAGATTTGAGGAATCAGGGGGGTTTCCAATTCTGGGGTCTCACCTGAAGCCTGGTAGGTTCCAGGGGGGATCTGGGGGTGCTCAGGGGAATTCGAGGGTGGTTTAAGGGGGTGTTTCCGGTTTTGGGGTCTCACCTGAAGCCGGGCAGGTTTCGGGGTGCCGCCGTGTACTGGGTCAGGAAGAGCCGCAGGTCCCCCGGGCTCCACTTGTCGGAGCGGCAGGGCTCGATCACCTGCGGGGACCCCAAAGCCCACCGGGATTTTTTGGGGGGGGGTCCCAGTTTAG
>NW_008237925.1:35824-36048 GCF_000691975.1 Corvus brachyrhynchos
CCACCCACTCACCCCCCACAAAGGTGCCCAGGGGGGTCCCCTGGGATTTTAGGGGGTCCCAGGATTTTTCAGGGGGTTCAGGGGGATTTTGGGTCCCCTCCCCCCCTCAGGACTCCCCCTTTTTTCAGGGGTTCACCTTGAAATTGGCCTCGAGCTCGTTGTAGACCGAGATCTTCCCCCGCAGGGCCGCGCACACCAGGCTAAGGGGAGGGGGAGGGTTGGGG
>NW_008237925.1:36112-36872 GCF_000691975.1 Corvus brachyrhynchos
CACCCCCCCCCCCCCACCCCAAGAAAGACCCAAGGTTTGGGGGGGGGACCCAGGAATTTGGGGCACAAATGGCATTTTTGTGGGGGGCACTGGGCCACCCACCCACAAACTGGAGAAGTTTGGGGAGATCCAAGGGTTTGGGGAGATGAAAGTTTGGGGGATCCCAGGAAATTCTGCAGGACCCGGAGATTCGGGGGACCCGCCCAGTTTTGGGGGCCCCAGGGGTCTGAGGGGGCTCCACTGCTGGGGTGGCCCTGCTCGCAGTGAGCCGGCTTTTGGGGTGCCCCATAGAGTTGGGGTGCCCATTATCAGGGTGTGGCTGTTTTTGCTGTCCCCGTTTTTGGGGTGTCCTTGTCCTGGGGTGTCCCCATCCTGCGGTGTCACCTCTTGTGCTGGTCCAGCAGGTCCTTGTCGGTCACCAGCACCTTCAGCTCTTTCAGGTCCTGCAGGAAAGACTTGGGCAGGTCCCCATCTGGCTCAGCTGCCTCGGGTGCTGCGGACAGGGGGATACCGGGGTCACGTGGGGACAAGGGGACACTGGGGACACCACGGAGGTGTCGCAGTCACAGAGACACTGGGGATGCTGGGGACGTCTTGGGGTCATGGAAACATTGGTGGTCACCAGGGTCCCTCGGGGTCACCAGAACACCAGGTCACGCCTGGGGGGTTCCCGATGTCACCAGGGGGGTCTCCGAGTGTCCTTGATGTCCCCAAGGCATCTCCTCGCCCAGAGCCCCCCACCTCCCTCCCACACAAAAAA
>NW_008237925.1:37849-38257 GCF_000691975.1 Corvus brachyrhynchos
CCCATTTTTGGGGTTTCTCCCCCATTTCCCTCCCCCCTGGTTTAGGATTCCCCCGTTTCTCCCCCGCCCCCCCCGGGTTTGGGCTCCCACCTGGCGCCGGCAGCTGCGGATCCCGACCCCGGTGCGGGCGCTGATCTCATCCAGCTCCTTCTTGGTGCCCTTGGAGAGTTTCTTACCGAGGAGCTCCCGGGCCAGGGCCTCATCAAAGGCGTAGTACCTGGGGGGCCCAGCACCTGTCCCAGCGCTCCCAGTCCCCCCACCTGTCCCTCCCTGTTCACTCCCAGTCCCCCCAGCGTCCCCAGTTACGCTGTTCCAGTCTCTCCCAGTCCCTCCAGTTTGCCCAGTACCGCTGCATGAGCACGGCCTGGCACTCGGGGGGATGTCCCAGTGCCCCCCAGCCCCTCCCCG
>NW_008237925.1:38349-39233 GCF_000691975.1 Corvus brachyrhynchos
GCTCCAGCATCTGGAAGGTTCTGTAGTGGTCGCGGGTGTCGCTCTGCAGCACCGCCACCGATGTCCCCTCCCGCTCCAGCACCCCGCCCCGCAGGCGCCGCGCCACCGCCTCGGCCACTGCGACAGGGACGTTGGGGACATTTAGGATGCGAGGGACACTGGGGACAGCACTGGGACATCGGGGACATTGGGGGTGCCATTGGGACACCGGGGACAGCACTGGGGACACTGGGTATCCCCCAGGTGTGTGCCAAGCGTCCTCCAGATGTGTTCAGGTGTGTCCCACTTGTCCCAGATGTGTCCCAGCTGTGTTCCAGCTGCCCCTGCTGTGTCCCCAGCTGTGTCCCAGCCATTGCTCCTCAGGTGTCCCAGGCGGATCCCAGCTGTGTCCCAGCTGTCCCCAAATGTCCCAAGGTGTGTCCCATTGTCCCGAGTTCGTCCCAGCTGTCCCAGGTGTGTCCCCGGCCATGGCCCAGCTGTCCCGTGTCCCTCACCCGAGTGCCCGTCCAGCCACAGCCGGTACCCCTCCTCGTCGATCAGTGTCGTGTTCCCCACAAACACGTCCAGGTCGCTGCTCATCCCTGCGGGGGGCCACGGTGTCCCCAAGTGTCCCCAAATGTCCCCAGTGGCCCCAAGTAGCCCCAGACACGCTGACCCCACGCCGGGACACGCTGACCCTAAACTGGGCCGTACTGGGAACGCCCTGAGCCCCTCCCGCCACCCTGGGATCACCCCGGCCCCAAACTGGCCCGTACTGGGACCCTCTGACCCCAACTGGGCCATACTGGGAGTCCCTCCCCACACCCCAGCCCAAACTGGGACCGCCCCCCCGAAACTGGGCCGCACTGGGAGCCCCTCCCCCCCAAAGAGCAGTTACGACCCCT
>NW_008237925.1:41324-41563 GCF_000691975.1 Corvus brachyrhynchos
TTGGCACCGTCGCAGCGGGGACAGGGACACTGGGGACAGGGACACCGGGAACAGGGACTCCGGGGACAGCGTCAGCAGGGACAGGGACACTGGGGACAGGGACACTGGGGGAGCACGGCCACCCCTGTCCCTGTCACCTGCTCCATGGTGACGCGCTTGCCGCGGTAGTCCAGCCAGACGGGGACATCGGCCGTGAACCGGAACTCGCTGCGGACACGGGGACAGCCCTGTCACCTCCC
>NW_008237926.1:0-2495 GCF_000691975.1 Corvus brachyrhynchos
AGGATTTGGGGTGCCGGGGTCTCCAGGTACTGGAGTGTTGAGGTGTCTGTGTCCGGGGTGCTGCAGGATTTGGGGTGCAGACGGCGTTGGTGTGCCGGGGTCTCCAGGTACTGGAGTGTTGAGGTGTCTGTGTCCGGGGTGCTGCAGGATTTGGGGTGCCGGGTGTCCGTGCACTGGGGGGTCTGTGCTTGGAGCGCAGCAGGATTTGGGGTGCGGGAGGATTTGGGGTGCTGAGGTCTCCATGCCCTGGGGTGTGTGTTCTTGGGGCGCAGCAGGATTTGGGGTGCTGGGGTCTCCAGGCACTGGGGTGTTGGGGTGTGCGTGTCCGGGGTGCTGCAGGATTTGGGGTGTCCCAAGACTTGGGTGCTGACGTCTCCATGCACTGGGGCGCAGCAGGATTTGGGGTGCAGGGGGATTTGGGGTGCCGGGGTCTGCACGCACCGCGGTGTTGGGGTGTCTGTGCTTGGGGTGCTGCAGGATTTGGGGTGCAGCAGGATTTGGGGTGCTGAGATCTCCAGGCACCGGCGTGTTGGGGTGTTTGTGCACTGGGGTGCTCCAGGATTTGGGGTGCAGGAGGATTTGGGGTGCTCCAGGGTTTCCAGGCACTGGGGTGTCAGGGTGTTTGTGCTTGGGGTGCAGCAGGATTTGGGGTGCTGCAGGATTTGGGGTGCTCCAGGGTTTCCGGGCACTGGGGTGTCAGAGTGTTTGTGCTTGGGGTGCTGCAGGATTTGGGGTGCTCCAGGGTTTCCGGGCACTGGGGTGTCAGAGTGTTTGTGCTTGGGGTGCTGCAGGATTTGGGGTGCTCCAGGGTTTCCGGGCACTGGGGTGTCAGAGTGTTTGTGCTTGGGGTGCTGCAGGATTTGGGGTGCTCCAGGGTTTCCGGGCACTGGGGTGTCAGAGTGTTTGTGCTTGGGGTGCTGCAGGATTTGGGGTGCTCCAGGGTTTCCGGGCACTGGGGTGTCAGGGTGTTTGTGCACTGGGGTGCTCCAGGATTTGGGGTACTCCAGGATTTGGGGTGCCGGGGTTTCCAGGCACTGGGGTGTCAGGGTGTTTGTGCTTGGGGTGCTGCAGGATTTGGGGTGCCGAGGTCTCCATGTACCGGTGTGTTGGGGTGTCTGTGCTTGGGGCGCAGCAGGATTTGGGGTGCAGGAGGATTTGGGGTGCCGGGGTTTCCAGGCACTGGGGTGTCAGGGTGTTTGTGCACTGGGGTGCTCCAGGATTTGGGGTGCAGTGTCCGGGGTGCTGCAGGATTTGGGGTGTCCCAAGACTTGGGTGCTGAGGTCTCCGTGCACTGTGGTGTTTGTGCACCGGGGTGCTGCAGGATTTGGGGTGCAGCAGGATTTGGGGAGCCGAGCTCTCTGTGCCCTGGGGTGTCTGTGCTTGGGGTGCAGCAGGATTTGGGGTGCCAGGGTCTCCAGGCACTGGGGTGTGTGTGCTTGGGGTGCTGCAGGATTTGGGGTGCTGAGATCTCCACGCACTGGGGTGTCAGAGTGTCTGTGCACTGGGGTGCTCCAGGATTTGGGGTGCAGCAGGATTTGGGGTGCCAGGGTCTCCAGGCACTGGGGCGTGTGTGCTTGGGGTGCTGCAGGATGTGGGGTGCGGTGGGATTTGGGGTGCTGAGGTCTCCAGGCACTGGGGTGTCAGGGTGTCTGTGCACTGGGGTGCTCCAGGATTTGGGGTGCAGGAGGATTTGGGGTGCTGAGGTCCCCCGGCACTGCGCTGTTGGGGTGTTTGTGCCCGGGGAGCAGCAGGATTTGGGGTGCTGAGGTCTCCAGGCACTGGGGTGTCAGGGTGTTTGTGCTTGGGGTGCTGCAGGATTTGGGGTGCGGTGGGATTTGGGGTGCTGGGGTGCCATTGCAGGGGGTGCCAGGAGCATTGGGGTGCTGAGGTGCTGGGGCAGTAGGTTTTGGGGTGCGGGAGGATTTGGGGTGCAGAAGGATTTGGAGTGCCGGGGTCTCCAGGCACTGGGGTGCTGCAGGATTTGGGGTGCTGGGGTCTCCATGCACTGGGGTGTGGGGTGTCTGTGTCCGGGGTGCTGCAGGATTTGGGGTGCAGGAGGATTTGGGGTGCCGGGGTCTCCAGGCACTGGGGTGTCAGAGTGTCTGTGTCTGGGGTGGTCCAGGATTTGGGGTGCTGCAGGATTTGGGGCGCAGCAGGATTTGGGGTGCTGAGGTCTCCAGGCACTGGGGTGTCAGGGTGTGTGTGTCCGGGGTGCTGCAGGATTTGGGGTGCAGCAGGATTTGGGGTGCCAAGGTCTCCAGGCACTGGGGTGTCAGGGGGTTTGTGCACTGGGGTGCAGCAGGATTTGGGGTGCTGGGGTGCCATTGGGGTGCCATTGGGGTGCCATAGCAGGGCGTGCGTCGCACACCTGTGTGTCAGCGCCTGGCACACGTGGAGGCGTGTCACACACCTGTGTGTGGGTGTGTCACACCTGTCTGGGGGTGTGTCACACCTGTCTGTGGGTGTGTGGGTGTGTCACACACTTGTCTGGGGGT
>NW_008237926.1:2776-3180 GCF_000691975.1 Corvus brachyrhynchos
TGGGCGTGTCCCACACCTGTCTGTGGGTGTGTCCCACACCTGCCTGTGGGTCTGTGCCAGCTGCCTGGGGGTGTGTCACACCTGTCTGTGGGTGTGTCCCACACCTGCCTGTGGGTGTGTCCCACACCTGCCTGTGGGCGTGTCCCACACCTGTGTGTGGGTGTGTCACACCTGCCTGGGGGTGTGTCCCCAGATGGGTGTACGAGGGGTGCTCGGGGGGTCTGTGAGGGCTGTGGGGGTGACACACGTGAGACACCCCTGTGTCCCCAGCCCGGTGGACGGGGGGAGGGTCCATGAGGGTGGGGTGCCAAGCCTGTGACGCTCCTGTCCCCTGCCCCCAGCCTGGTGTACGGGGGCTCGCGGGGGTCGCACCCTGACCCCGACCTGCTGCACCGGCAGCCCTA
>NW_008237926.1:3333-8279 GCF_000691975.1 Corvus brachyrhynchos
CGACCTCCCGTGCCCCCCGCTGTCCCCCCGTGTCACCCACTGTCACCCACTGTCACCCCGTGTCACCCACTGTCACCCCGTGTCATCCCATTGTCATCCCGTGTCACCCACTGTCACCCGCTGTCACCCGTGTCATCCCATTGTCACCCCGTGTCACCCACTGTCACCCACTGTCACCCCGTGTCACCCACTGTCACCCCGTGTCATCCCATTGTCACCCCGTGTCACCCACTGTCACCCACTGTCACCCCGTGTCACCCACTGTCACCCCGTGTCATCCCATTGTCACCCCGTGTCACCCACTGTCACCCACTGTCACCCCGTGTCACCCACTGTCACCCCGTGTCATCCCATTGTCACCCCGTGTCACCCACTGTCACCCACTGTCACCCCGTGTCACCCACTGTCACCCCGTGTCATCCCATTGTCACCCCGTGTCACCCACTGTCACCCACTGTCACCCCGTGTCACCCACTGTCACCCCGTGTCATCCCATTGTCACCCCGTGTCACCCACTGTCACCCACTGTCATCCCGTGTCACCCGGGGCACCACGCATGTATTGTCACCTTATGGCGCTGATTGTTAGCCGAGGGCAGCCTCCGTCACCCACAGACACCCAGCGTCGTCAGCTGTCGCCTGGGGGCACCCCATGGCACCTCCTGGCACCCTGTGTCACCCCGACTGTGTAGCACCGTGCCTGTGTCACCTTGGGACCAACCCGGTGTCACCCTGGGACACCCAGTGTCACCCCAAGACAGCGTGGGGCAGCCCGATCCCACGGTGCTGCGAGCCCGGCTGCCCTCGCCATCGTGTTGCCACACGAGCACAACCGGTGTCACACTGGGACATTTGTCCCCTCACCTTTCCCTCCCTTTTCCCCCCCTCACATTTCCCACCCTTTCCTCCCTCACACTTCCTTCCCTTTTCCCCATTTCCCACCCTTTTTCCCCTCAAATTTCTTACCCTTTTCTCCTCATGTTTCCCGCTCTTTCCTCCCCTCACGTTTCCCGCCCTTTTCTCCCCTCACCTTTCCCTCCTTTCCTCTCCTCACATTTCCCGCCCTTTTCTCCCCTCACCTTTCCCTCCCTTTTCTCCCCTCAGCTTTCCCTCCCTTTCCCCCTCACATTTCCCGCTTCCTCTCTCCTTTCCCTCCCTTTTTCCTGTCACATTCCTGCCATTTTCTTTCTCACGTTTCCCACCTGTTTTTCCCTCACATTTCCCACCAGTTCCCTCGTGCTCTCCCCCACATTTCCTGCCTTTTTCCTTTCATTTCCCACCTTTTTGCCCTCGCGTTTCCAGCTCTTTTTTCTCCTCGTGATTCCCGCCCTTTTTCCCCTCGCATTTCGTGCTTTTTTCCTCTCACGTTTCCCACTGCTTTTTTTCGCTAAACATTTCCTACCAATTTTTTCCTTGCATTTTCTGCCGTTTTGTTGTCTCATTTCTCACCCGTCTTCCCCTCACCTTTCCCACTCTTTTCCCCCCTCACATTTCCCACCCTTTCCTCCCTCACATTTCCCACCCTTTCCCCCCTCACACTTCCTTCCCTTTTCCCCATTTCCCACCCTTTTTCCCCTCAAATTTCTTACCCTTTTCTCCTCACGTTTCCTGCTCTTTCCTCCCCTCACGTTTCCCGCCCTTTTCTCCCCTCACCTTTCCCTCCTTTCCTCTCCTCATGTTTCCTGCCCTTTTCTCCCCTCACCTTTCCCTCCTTTCCTCTCCTCACATTTCCCGCCCTTTTCTCCCCTCACCTTTCCCTCCCTTTTCCCCTCACCTTTCCCTCCCTTTTCTCCCCTCAGCTTTCCCTCCCTTTCCCCCTCACATTTCCCGCTTCCTCTCTCCTTTCCCTCCCTTTTTCCTGTCACATTCCTGCCATTTTCTTTCTCACGTTTCCCACCTGTTTTTCCCTCACATTTCCCACCAGTTCCCTCGTGCTCTCCCCCACATTTCCTGCCTTTTTCCTTTCATTTCCCACCTTTTTGCCCTCGCGTTTCCAGCTCTTTTTTCTCCTCGTGATTCCCGCCCTTTTTCCCCTCGCATTTCGTGCTTTTTTCCTCTCACGTTTCCCACTGCTTTTTTTCGCTAAACATTTCCTACCAATTTTTTCCTTGCATTTTCTGCCGTTTTGTTGTCTCATTTCTCACCCGTCTTCCCCTCACCTTTCCCACCCTTTTCCCCCCTCACATTTCCCACCCTTTCCTCCCTCACATTTCCCACCCTTTTCTCCCTCACACTTCCTTCCCTTTTCCCCATTTCCCACCCTTTTTCCCCTCAAATTTCTTACCCTTTTCTCCTCACGTTTCCCTCCCTTTTTTCCCCTCACCTTTCCCTCCCTTTTCTCCCCTCACCTTTCCCTCCCTTTTCCCCCCTCACCTTTCCACCTTCCCCTCCCTTTGCCCCCCTCTCCTTTCCCTCCCTTTTCCCCCCTCACCTTTCCCTCCCTTTTCCCCCCTCACTTTTCCCGCCCTTTTCTCCCCTCACCTTTCCCATCTTTTCCCTTCACGTTTCACGCCTTTTTTTTTCTTCTTTTCCTCCCATTTTTTTCTTCCTTTCCCCCCATTTTTCTCACATCCAACCCGCCATCCACCAGGACCCCCAGCTGCCTTCCATGTGAAGAGGGGACCCAAAATTTACATCAACCCCGCTAGATCACCCCAAAACCTCCCACCCGTGTCACCCCGACACCCCCAGCCCCGTGTCCCCTGCACCCTGTGTCACCCCACGTCACCTTGACCCCGTGTCACCCTGGCACTCGGTAAACACAACGTCCCTGCCCGCTGTCAGCCCAGCCCTTTGTCCCCGTGTCACCCCAGCCCTGTGGCACCACAGCTGCTCCTCCCCCAGTCACCCTGTCTCCGTGTCACCCCATTTCTGTGGCACCTCAACCCTATGGCACCACAGCTGTTCGTCTCCTGGTCACCCTGTCTCCGTGTCACCCCGTCCCTGTGTCACCCTGTTTCTGTGGCACCCCAACCCTATGGCACCACAGCTGTTTGTCCCCCGGTCATCCCGTCCCTGTGTCACCCCGTTTCTGTGGCACCACAGCTGTTCGTCCCCTGGTCACCCTGTCCCTGTGTCACCCTGTTTCTGTGGCACCACAGCTGTTTGTCCCCTGGTCACCCTGTCCCCGTGTCACCCCATCCCTGTGTCACCCAACCCTGTGGCACCACCGCTGCTCATCCCCCGGTCACCCCATCTCCATGTCCCTGTGTCACCCCGTCCCCGTGTCACCCAGTCCCCGTGTCCCCCCACCCTTTCCCTGTGTCACCCCGGCCCTGTGTCACCCCGTTTCTGTGTCACCCCAACCCTGTGGCACCACCGCTGTTCGTCCCCCGGTCACCCCATCTTCATGTCCCTGTGTCACCCCGTCCCTGTGTCACCCCAACCTTGTGGCACCACAGCTGCTCGTCCCCCGGCCACCCTGTCACCCTGTTTCTGTGTCACCCCGTCCCGGTGTCACCCCAGCCCTGTGGCACCACAGCTGTTTGTCCCCCGGTCACCCCATCTCCATGTCCCTGTGTCACCCCATCCCTGTGTCCCCCAGCCCTGTGGCACCACCGCTGTTCGTCTCCCGGTCATCCCGTCCCTGTGTCACCCCATCCCTATGTCACCCTGTTTCTGTGTCACCCCGTCCTTGTGTCACCCTGTTTCTGTGTCACCCCGTCCTTGTGTCACCCTGTTTCTGTGTCACCCCGTCCTTGTGTCACCCTGTTTCTGTGTCACCCCGTCCTTGTGTCACCCTGTTTCTGTGTCACCCCGTCCTTGTGTCACCCCGTCCTTGTGTCACCCTGTTTCTGTGTCACCCCATCCCTGTGTCACCCAACCCTGTGGCACCACCACTGTTCATCTCCCGGTCACCCCGTCCCTGTGTCACCCCGTCCCTGTGTCACCCCGTTCCTGTGTCACCCAACCGTGTGGCACCACCTCAGTCATCCCGTCCCTGTGTCACCCTGTTTCTGTGTCACCCCGGTTCTGTGGCACCCCAACCCTGTGCCACCACAGCTGCTCATCCCCCGGTCACCCTGTTTCTGTGTCACCCTGTTTCTGTGTCACCCTGTTTCTGTGTCACCCCGTCCCTGTGTCACCCAACCCTGTGTCACTTCGTCATCCTGACCTCGTCTTACCTCCTCCCCGTGTCCCTTTGTCACCGTGACCCCAAAGTTCCTGGGTCCCTTTGTCACCCCGACCCCACCCCCACGGTGTCCCCACGGTGTCCCCAAACCATCCCCAGCACTTCCAGGGCTCTTCGAGACACGGCCGCACCCCTCGGGGTGACCCCAAACCGTCCCCTCCCTTCCCCCCAAGGTGTCCCTGGGAGGGAGAGGGGGGTGAGGACGGGTCCCGCTGTCCCCAAGGTGTCCCCAAGGTGTCCCCAGGGCTGTCAGGGCTCTTCAAGATGGAGCTGCACCCATCGGGGTGACCCCAAACCGTCCCCTCCGTTCCCCCCAAGGTGTCCCTGGGAGGGAAAGGGGGGTGAGGACGGTTGCCACTGTCCCCACATCCCCAAAGTGTCCCCAAAGTGTCCCCAAGGTGTCCCCAAAGTGTCCCCAAGGTGTCCCCCAGGGCTGTCGGGGCTGCACCCATCAGGGTGACCCCAAACCGTCCCCTCCCTTCCCCCCAAGGTGTCCCTGGGAGGGAGAGGGGGGTGGAGGACGGGTCCCGCTGTCCCCAAGGTGTCCCCAAAGGTGTCCCCAAGGTGTCCCCAGGGTGTCCCCAAGGTGTCCCCGTGTCCCCAGGGCTGTCGGGGCTCTTCGAGACGGGGCTGCACCACGCGGGGGGCGCGGCCCCCGACGCCTCCGTCATGAACCTGATCTCGGCGCTGGAGTCGCGGGGACCCCAGCCCGGACCCTCGGCCTCCTCCCTGCTCTCCCAGTTCCGCACCCCGTCCTGGCAGACTGGTGGGTCTGGGGGGGGTCCTTGGGGAGGGTCTTCATTCTGCACCCGGGG
>NW_008237926.1:12969-14333 GCF_000691975.1 Corvus brachyrhynchos
GCCCCAAAATTGGGAGTGGGGATGGTCTGGAGACCCCTGAGCCGCTTAAGGTGAGGAGTTTGGGGGGGATTTGGGAGGAAAAGAGGGGTTTGGGGAGGTTTCTGATGTCCAAATGGTCCCAAAATGCCCCAAAATTGGGAGTGGGGATGGTCTGGAGACCCCTGAGCCGCTTAAGGTGAGGAGTTTGGGGGGGATTTGGGAGGAAAAGAGGGGTTTGGGGAGGTTTCTGATGTCCAAATGGTCCCAAAATGCCCCAAAATTGGGAGTGGGGATGGTTTGGAGGCTCCCAAATCCTTCAAGGTGGGGAGTTGGGGGGTTTTGGGGGGAAAGTTGGGAGAAAAAGAGGTTTTTGGGAGGTTTCTGGTGGGCAAATGGTCCCAAAATGCCCCAAAATTGGGAGTGGGGATGGTTTGGAGGCTCCCAAATCCTTCAAGGTGGGGAGTTGGGGGGTTTTGGGGGGAAAGTTGGGAGAAAAAGAGGTTTTTGGGAGGTTTCTGGTGGGCAAATGGTCCCAAAATGCCCCAAAATTGGGAGTGGGGATGGTTTGGAGACCCCTGAGCCGCTTAAGGTGAGGAGTTTGGGGGGGATTTGGGAGGAAAAAGAGGGTTTTGGGAGGTTTCTGATGTCCAAATGGTCCCAAAATGCCCCAAAATTGGGAGTGGGGATGGTTTGGAGCCACTTAAGGTGGGGAGTTGGGGGGGAAATTGGGAGGAAAAGAGGTTTTTGGGAGGTTGCTGTGGTGTTCTGTCACCCAAAATGATCCCAAAACGCCCTAAAATTGGGAATGAGGATGGTTTGGAGCCACTTGAGGTGGGGAGTTGGGGGAGGATTTGGGAGGAAAAGAGGTTTTTGGGAGGTTTCTGATGTCCAAATGGTCCCAAAACGCCCCAAAATTGGGAGTGGGAATGGTTTGGAGACCCCTGAGCCGCTTAAGATGAGGAGTTGGGGAGGGGTTTGGGAGGAAAAGAGGGGTTTGGGGAGGTTTCTGATGTCCAAATGGTCCCAAAATGCCCCAAAATTGGGAGTGGGGATGGTTTGGAGCCCCCCAAATCCTTCAAGGTGAGGAGCTGGGGGGGTCGTGGTGCCTTTGGAGGTGAAATATTGGAGAAAGGGGGGGGTTTGAGGGGTCACTGGGGGTCACTGGTCCATACTGGAAACCCCCCAGATCAAACTGGCCCTATCCAATGGGAGGGTCAGGGGGTCCCTGGTGGTCCCTGGTGGTCCCTGGTGGTCACTGGTCCATCTCTCCTTCCCCAGATCAAACTGGCCGTATCCAATGGGGGTCACTGGTGCTCACTGGTGCTCACTGGTGGCCCCTGGTGCTCCCTGGTGGCCCCTGGTGCTCCCCGGTGGTCCCCGGGGGC
>NW_008237926.1:15758-18541 GCF_000691975.1 Corvus brachyrhynchos
GTGGGGAGGGGGAGGGTTTGGTCATGGCGTGCCCGTCGCCCTGCAAGCGCCTGGACGAGGAGCTGAAGCGCAACCTGGAGCCGCTGCCCAGCTTCTCGTCGGACGAGGAGGATTCGGTCAGCAAGAACCAGGACCTGCAGAAGAGCATCAGCTCGGCCATCTCGGCGCTGGACGAGCCCCCCGAGCGCAGGGACGCTGAGCCGCACGGTGAGACACGGCGGGGTATCTGCCAGGACCTGCCCCGGGGGGTTGGGAGGGCATTGGGAGCTGCCAGGACCTGCCCCGGGGGGTTGGGAGGGCATTGGGAGCTGCCAGGACCTGCCCCGGGGGGTTGGGAGGGCATTGGGAGCTGCCAGGACCTGCCCCGGGGGGTTGGGAGGGCATTGGGAGCTGCCAGGACCTGCCCCGGGGGGTTGGGAGGGCATTGGGAGCTGCCAGGACCTGCCCCGGGGGGTTGGGAGGGCATTGGGAGCTGCCAGGACCTGCCCCGGGGGGTTGGGAGGGCATTGGGAGCTGCCAGGACCTGCCCCGGGGGGTTGGGAGGGCATTGGGAGCTGCCAGGACCTGCCCCGGGGGGTTGGGAGGGCATTGGGAGCTGCCAGGACCTGCCCCGGGGGGTTGGGAGGGCATTGGGAGCTGCCAGGACCTGCCCCGGGGGGTTGGGAGGGCATTGGGAGCTGCCAGGACCTGCCCCGGGGGGTTGGGAGGGCATTGGGAGCTGCCAGGACCTGCCCCGGGGGGTTGGGAGGGCATTGGGAGCTGCCAGGACCTGCCCCGGGGGGTTGGGAGGGCATTGGGAGCTGCCAGGACCTGCCCCGGGGGGTTGGGAGGGCATTGGGAGCTGCCAGGACCTGCCCCGGGGGGTTGGGAGGGCATTGGGAGCTGCCAGGACCTGCCCCGGGGGGTTGGGAGGGCATTGGGAGCTGCCAGGACCTGCCCCGGGGGGTTGGGAGGGCATTGGGAGCTGCCAGGACCTGCCCCGGGGGGTTGGGAGGGCATTGGGAGCTGCCAGGACCTGCCCCGGGGGGTTGGGAGGGCATTGGGAGCTGCCAGGACCTGCCCCGGGGGGTTGGGAGGGCATTGGGAGCTGCCAGGACCTGCCCCGGGGGGTTGGGAGGGCATTGGGAGCTGCCAGGACCTGCCCCGGGGGGTTGGGAGGGCATTGGGAGCTGCCAGGACCTGCCCCGGGGGGTTGGGAGGGCATTGGGAGCTGCCAGGACCTGCCCCGGGGGGTTGGGAGGGCATTGGGAGCTGCCAGGACCTGCCCCGGGGGGTTGGGAGGGCATTGGGAGCTGCCAGGACCTGCCCCGGGGGGTTGGGAGGGCATTGGGAGCTGCCAGGACCTGCCCCGGGGGGTTGGGAGGGCATTGGGAGCTGCCAGGACCTGCCCCGGGGGGTTGGGAGGGCATTGGGAGCTGCCAGGACCTGCCCCGGGGGGTTGGGAGGGCATTGGGAGCTGCCAGGACCTGCCCCGGGGGGTTGGGAGGGCATTGGGAGCTGCCAGGACCTGCCCCGGGGGGTTGGGAGGGCATTGGGAGCTGCCAGGACCTGCCCCGGGGGGTTGGGAGGGCATTGGGAGCTGCCAGGACCTGCCCCGGGGGGTTGGGAGGGCATTGGGAGCTGCCAGGACCTGCCCCGGGGGGTTGGGAGGGCATTGGGAGCTGCCAGGACCTGCCCCGGGGGGTTGGGAGGGCATTGGGAGCTGCCAGGACCTGCCCCGGGGGGTTGGGAGGGCATTGGGAGCTGCCAGGACCTGCCCCGGGGGGTTGGGAGGGCATTGGGAGCTGCCAGGACCTGCCCCGGGGGGTTGGGAGGGCATTGGGAGCTGCCAGGACCTGCCCCGGGGGGTTGGGAGGGCATTGGGAGCTGCCAGGACCTGCCCCGGGGGGTTGGGAGGGCATTGGGAGCTGCCAGGACCTGCCCCGGGGGGTTGGGAGGGCATTGGGAGCTGCCAGGACCTGCCCCGGGGGGTTGGGAGGGCATTGGGAGCTGCCAGGACCTGCCCCGGGGGGTTGGGAGGGCATTGGGAGCTGCCAGGACCTGCCCCGGGGGGTTGGGAGGGCATTGGGAGCTGCCAGGACCTGCCCCGGGGGGTTGGGAGGGCATTGGGAGCTGCCAGGACCTGCCCCGGGGGGTTGGGAGGGCATTGGGAGCTGCCAGGACCTGCCCCGGGGGGTTGGGAGGGCATTGGGAGCTGCCAGGACCTGCCCCGGGGGGTTGGGAGGGCATTGGGAGCTGCCAGGACCTGCCCCGGGGGGTTGGGAGGGCATTGGGAGCTGCCAGGACCTGCCCCGGGGGGTTGGGAGGGCATTGGGAGCTGCCAGGACCTGCCCCGGGGGGTTGGGAGGGCATTGGGAGCTGCCAGGACCTGCCCCGGGGGGTTGGGAGGGCATTGGGAGCTGCCAGGACCTGCCCCGGGGGGTTGGGAGGGCATTGGGAGCTGCCAGGACCTGCCCCGGGGGGTTGGGAGGGCATTGGGAGCTGCCAGGACCTGCCCCGGGGGGTTGGGAGGGCATTGGGAGCTGCCAGGACCTGCCCCGGGGGGTTGGGAGGGCATTGGGAGCTGCCAGGACCTGCCCCGGGGGGTTGGGAGGGCATTGGGAGCTGCCAGGACCTGCCCCGGGGGGTTGGGAGGGCATTGGGAGCTGCCAGGGGTACATAGGGAGCTGCCAGGACCTGTAGGGAGCTTCCAGCTCGGCCATCTCGGCGCTGGACGAGCCCCCCGAGCGCAGGGACGCTGAGCCGCACGGTGAGACACGGCGGTGTATCTGCCAGGACCTGCC
>NW_008237927.1:0-540 GCF_000691975.1 Corvus brachyrhynchos
TGTAAGAGCTGACATTATAATTCCCCAAGTCGCAAGATACCTGGATGCACAGACGTCACTCGCACTTGCAAGATAGAAAAGTTTTTGCCCAACCGTTTGCCAAGCATCTAAGTAACAAATTCTGCCTAGTGGGATATCTTTGATATGCGTAGAAAGCCAATCTAGGAAAGAAAGGAATTTAGCATCGGAAACATCTCTGTTCTGCCTTCGTAAAAGCTGCCGCACAGTCTCTAGGGTCTGTTTCTGCTCAAGAGACAGCTTAGTACCCATTATTAACTGCAGTTCACCTCAAAGTGTCGAATGCCAAGTTTGATAAGGTGAAGCTGAGAGTTTGCTTGGGTTGCCTAAGTGTGCTGCCTGGGTTTGCCGCTGGAGCTCGCCGCCAGAGTTCACCGTAGGGATGCGCTGCCTGGAGCCACTGCCAGAGTCCTTTGCGTGGGCTTGGGCACTGCCTGGGGCCACTGTGGGGGGTCCGCGGGAACCGGTGCAGGTCGCGGGCTGGGGCCGCTCCTGGGGCCCAGGGGCTTTGGGCCTGGGCGA
>NW_008237927.1:2248-2879 GCF_000691975.1 Corvus brachyrhynchos
CTGCCATGTGCTCTGAATCCCCTTTGTTCCAAGCGCAAGTAGAATCTGAAAGTAGCACGGACTCCCCCGAAACAGAGTCCGATTGGCTGGTTACCACGGGTCCACGCCCTGCTCTCCCCGTTGCCCTCCCCCAAATAAAGGTGGCTGATCGCAGCTGGCCCGTCCCCGTTTCTCCTGCTTCTCCCTTCTGTGAACAGATTCTCTCGTCCCTCCTGGGACAGGAGGAATAAAGAAAACGAATACAGGCATGGAGTCAGGGCTATATTTCTACCTATTTGCTTCTGCTTATGATGATAGCCTAACAGCTATCACTTGCCGTGTTTCGGAGCCACCGAGCTGCCGAATCGCCTGTGCCGTCTCTCCAGGCAGCTTGAGGCATTCCAGGGCATAGAACGGTGAGTCTGCCGACTGAGCAAGAAGTGAATTCTCGTCAAATGGCACCCAACGTGCTATCTCGGAACCACGGTTCTAGAGAGACTTTTTAGGGTGTCCCGGCAAGCCACATGTCAGCCAGAGTGAACCCTGTGCATGCAGTGCCAGCACTTTGCAGCCCTGCTGTTGCTTTTTGCATGGTAGCGAGCTCAGAGCACCAGCCGAAGCCCCCCCCCCCCCCCCCCCCCCCCCGCGCGCG
>NW_008237927.1:2957-3777 GCF_000691975.1 Corvus brachyrhynchos
TGTGAGTATTTCCTCACTGGCTTAGGGGCTCGTGTCTTATACCTGGTTTTGGTGCAATTTTTTTTCTTTTTTTCCGTTTTTTCGCGATTTGGGGCTGAGGGAGTGGTGTTGCTTTTATAATGAGATCTGAAGTCTCTGCACACCACAAAGAAATATATTACCAAGTTCAGAGTTACCTTTCTTGTACTGGGCATAAATATCCTAAAAGTTTAGTTCAATCTTTTGTGCGCTGGCGTTTTCAGTACTTTCCTCAGCTAACCTCCAAAGACATAAGGTCTTCTGAGTTTTGGGATGGTGTCGGGAGAAAGCTTTCCTCTCTCAGGCGCTCAGGAGATGAAAGAGTTTCAAAATTTTTTCCTCTTCTGCTACTAACTTACACTTTGCCAAAGAAGAATGCAGTACAGGAAAAGCCACTGCAAAAATTCCCAGTCTACTCCCTTATACTTTCTCCTAATCCCCGTGTCCCTGATCCCGCTTCCCCTACGCTGGAAAACACGGCTGGAGCAGCCTGCTCTTTAGCACAGGAGAGCTATCGACCTCCTGGCCCACCCATGTCTCCTCAGCACCCTGCCTTCGACGGGAATCCGGAGCCCGTCCCAGGACCTTTCCAACCCCTTTTCTCCACTCCCTTGTCCCCAGTTTCTAGTCCACATGTTGTAAGCGCGCGAAAACAACCCTTCTTCCCTGATGTCTTTGTTCCCAGGAACAGCAATAGCCATGTCCTTGTAGCCCGGGAAAAAACCCCTCCCCCAACCCCTTTTCCCTGAGTCTATCTGTTTCCAATAATGGTGGCTGCCACGTGGCCCCATCTCCCAACTAC
>NW_008237927.1:4409-5680 GCF_000691975.1 Corvus brachyrhynchos
CCCCTGTTTCCCACTGTCCAGCCCCATGTTCCCACGGTCATGTGACTATCCCTTTACATCCGGGAACCCATGGCTACCAGGAATTGCCTCCGGTTGCTACTGCTCTCCCTCGTAGTAGCACAGGAACTAATCCTAGCTGGACTCCTTTCCCATATTCCAATATCAAAGATTTGTGCAAAGAAATTAAGGAGTTTGGGATGCATAGTCACTATTTTAAAAGCCTGTTAAGGGCTACCTTTTCAACGCATCCGTTTGTGCCTCATGATTTGATTACAATAATGCAATCCCTTCTCACCCCTGGTGAATTTGTGTTGTGGAAACAACAGTGGAAGCTAATTTTATCTGATTTATTGCAAGTTCTGTGGCAAACTCTGGATAATTATCTGGATTTTGACAACAATTATCTGACATTAGACCATTTATCTGGTGACAATAATATGGCAAATGCTCAAAAACAAGCAATGTTTATTCCACGCCCAGTCCTTATTGAAATAACACGTGCTGCTGAAAAGGCCTTAACATTAATACCATCTCAAACTCCTGAATCTCATGATACCAACTTTAAACAATTGTGAACTGAAAATATTATACAGTTTTATAATCATTTGCGTGAAGCAATCTTTTCCCAGGTCCCGAATCCAGACCTGCAACAAGCATTCCTCCTCGAACTGCTCCAAGTCAATACAAATGATGCTTGCAAGCAAGTGATCCTGAGTCCTCCCTTGCGTCCACCCCCAACTGTGCAACTGTTGAAACCATCCTCAAAGTTTGTACAAAGAAGGTGCAGCTGAACACAACTGTTCCCTTTTCAAAAAAAGTGGGGATGGTGGGGAAGGCCGAGAGGACGCAGTGGGTACAGGGGAAACTCAATCTCGAGGTAACCTCGTGTGCTACCATTGTCACAAAAAGGGACATGTGACTCGGAATTGCAGAGCAATTATAAATGCTGCTAAAAATTCTTTAAAGACTTTTTCCCCAGGTCAACAGCAGGGAAACTAACGGCCCAGCATATCACAGCTCTGCGTTCGGACATAAATGGAGCCGCAGACAAAGTAACATGGACTCCGGGACTAAGGTTCAAGGTAACCTGTGATGTAGCACATCACTTCACCAACAACAGCCGGACTGTGATACCAATCACATTCCAAAATGTGGACCACATACTAGACTTTACATACCCTTTTGTTATTGGAGACACTCAGGAAACACCTGCTGAGATAGAGGTTACACCTACACTCATGAAAGTGGATCGGAATGGGGGGTCCATCCTA
>NW_008237927.1:6135-6527 GCF_000691975.1 Corvus brachyrhynchos
ATCAAAATTTTCCCTTGCGGCCACTGGAGCTGAGTGCCTTCCACAAAAATTGACTTGGAAAACTGATAAACCTGTGTGGATTGACCAGTGGATGCTAAAAAATGAAAAGTTAAAGGCACTCCACACATTAGTAAATGAACAATTAGCTAAAGGGAACATCGCGCCAACTAATAGGCCCTGGAACTCGCCCGTGTTTGTAACACAAAAACCAGGAAAGAACAAATATAGGCTCCTCCAAGATCTTAGAGAAATCAATAAGGTTATTGAGGGCATGGGACCCCTTCACCAGGTATGCCATCACCTTCAATGCTCCCACAACATTGGAATTTGGCTGTCCTTGATATTAAAGATTGCTTCTTCCATATTCCACTCCACCCTGCAGATGCCCCTCG
>NW_008237927.1:6929-8748 GCF_000691975.1 Corvus brachyrhynchos
TTTCCACCAGGCAGGCACACAGGTATCAGCCCTTCCTACCCTTTAAGCTTGTCATTCTGGGGAAGGTACCATGCTTTCACGGCCTCATTTTTCAGTGGGACAAGGAGCAGAAGGAACACCTCATCATAACTGAATGGGGGTTCCTCCCACTCCAACCATCCAAGACCATAACGCAGCCACAAGAACTGATGGCTAAAATTATCATGAAGGGTAGAGCAAGGCTCCGCACCCTGGCAGGATGTGACTTTGCGTGCATCTACTTACCTGTAACAGCAGACTCATTTAGAACACCTCTTCAAAATAATATGAACTTACAATTTGCATTAGACAGTTACTCAGGCCAAATATCAAATCATTACCCACAACATCAATTGTTTAATCTGGCATTCTCTTTTATCCCTTGATGCTCTAACCATTTTTACCGATGGCTCAGGGAAACCTAAGAAGTCAGTTATGACTTGGAAAGATCCTAAGATGCAAAAGTGGGAATCTGACGTCAGGGTAATCCAGGGGTCGCCACAAGTAGCTGAACTGGCAGCTGTCGTTAGAGCATTTGAGAGGTTCAAAGAACCCTTTAATTTGGTCACTGATTCAGCATATGTAGCTGGAGTAACTGTGAGAGCAGAACACGCTCTCCTAAAAGAAGTTTCAAACAAGAAAATTTATGGTCTGCTCTCAAAGCTGATTTATCTGCTTTCCCACTGAGAGCATCCCTATTTTGTCATGCATGTGAGGTCACATACAAACCTGCCAGGATTTATTGCAGAGGGTGATCGTAGAGCTGATGCTCTGGCTATGCCAGTAGACCTAGTTTTATCAGCTGACTTACCAAAGCTCCCCCAAGTTTTTGAACAGGCAAAATTGAGCCATGCCATGTATCATCAAAATATTCCTGCTCTTATCCGCATGTTCCACTTATCGCGGACACAGGCAAAAGCAATAGTGGCAACATGTCCCAACTGCCAGAAGCTACAGCTTCCATCACTGGGCATTGGAATTAATCCCAGAGGCATTAAGAGCAGTGAAGTGTGCCAGATGGACATTACACATTTCCCTGAATTTGGGAGATTAAAATACGTTCATGTTTCTATTGATACCTTCTCTGGTGCTATGTATGCCTCGACACATGCTGTTGAAAAGGCTAAGGACATTGAAAAACATCTTGTCCAAGCCTTCGCTGTGATCGGTGTACCTGAGGAGATAAAAACTGATAATGGGCCTGCTTACATCTCTCAGGAGTTCAAAAACTTTTGCCAGCAGTGGGGATTTTGACATGTCACAGGTATTCCTCACTCCCCAACTGGACCGGGCATTGTTGAACGTGCCCACCAAACTCTTAAACGAATGTTGCTGCAACAATCAGGAACTACCAAAATCAACTCACCTGTCCTCAGACTCAGCAAAGCATTGTTTACAATAAGTTTCCTGAACGGCACCTTTGAGGATCCGAACCCTCCGATCTGTCGTCATTTCCAGAACACCAGGAGACAGAAGCTGGAAGAAAATCAAGAGGTCCTGATCTGGGACCCAGAGACTCAAAAGATCCAGGGACCGTACAAACTTATAACTTGGGGACGTCGATACACTAGTGTATCCACCCCTCAGGTATTGAGGTGGATCCCCAGCAAATGGGTAAAACCCTGTGTTACTTCCACAAAGGTCAAGGAGGTCAAAACTGCCTCCTGGAGGAGTGTTAGGGACCGAGTCTGGAGAGCTGGCCAGAGTAACGACACGTACACCGATACGATTTGAGCATCGTTCTCCCTTTATTGTTTAACTATGCAAGCTTATATCTACTTTTGCAAAGATTCACGCCCAG
>NW_008237927.1:9299-14083 GCF_000691975.1 Corvus brachyrhynchos
CTGCAGCCAGGGGCCAGTTCAGGGGTTTTTCCTCAGCAACCCTGGGTTGGCCAATCTTTCCAGGGGTATCATATGCCCCTGTTCCACAAGGAATCCCTCTACAGAGTAGACGCCATAAGGAAGATCCTGATTTTGCACCTCCATTTGAACCCTTTGCACTGGATTTCAATGTCGATCCCCTAAGTTAAGTTATGCTGCTTGCACTCACATTTTGTACTTTATTTTGTAGATCCTCCTCCTGATACCCCGTACCATAGATGTCCTGACTAACCTTCGGAGTCTTCTCCCCTATCTGATGTCCTAGAAAGCCATATCAATGGCCGTGTGGACTGTCGCACAGCCCAAAAACAAGCTTGAGGGGTTACGCTGCATGAACTTTTCATCTCGCAGTCAAATCATTCCACGTCTCCATAAGGAGATCAAGGACTAAATCAACCATCTGAAAGAAGAACTGGGGGACTGGTTTAGGGACATCCTGGGTAGTGTCGGGTTATAGGGACGGTGGATTTCAATTATGTTTTGCACTGTTGTTTTATTACTCTTTTGTACACTAAGTTACTCAGGGTCACAGCCCAGCTTTAAAGAAAAAAAATGGGGAATTTTTGCTGCCTGCCCGAAGGGCCGGCTGGCCTCGGGACCCGCCCAGGCATGTCCGGACTTGTCTCTGCCATGTGCTCTGAATCCCCTTTGTTCCAAGCGCAGGTAGAATCTGAAAGTAGCACGGACTCCCCCGAAACAGAGTCCGATTGGCTGGTTACCACGGGTCCACGCCCTGCTCTCCCCGTTGCCCTCCCCCAAATAAAGGTGGCTGATCGCAGCTGGCCCGTCCCCGTTTCTCCTGCTTCTCCCTTCTGTGAACAGATTCTCTCGTCCCTCCTGGGACAGGAGGAATAAAGAAAACGAATACAGGCATGGAGTCAGGGCTATATTTCTACCTATTTGCTTCTGCTTATGATGATAGCCTAACAGCTATCACTTGCCGTGTTTCGGAGCCACCGAGCTGCCAGATTGCCCATGCTGTCTCTCCAGGCAGTTCGAGGCATTCCAGGGCATGGCAGGCAAGTGGACAAGTAGAAAAGATGAATCACTTCATAAAGCAACAATTAGCCAAAATTTGTCAAGAAACTAATTTATATTGGTATCAGGCTCTGCCCATGGCTTTGCTAAGAATCAAACCACAGCTCAAGGAAAAACTGTCCCTTTGTAATTCTGTATGGAAGGCCCTATGGAAGAAACGTGATTCACAATGACACTGTGGCTCTGGTAGGGCAAAGCTACCTAATAGATTATGTAAAGCATTTAGGTCAAAAATTGCAATCATTACACACTACAGTTGTTAATTGTCAACCACCACCACCACCTGATAAACCCTTTCATAATGTGAAACCAGGGGATTGGGTTTATGTTAAGTCTCTTTCAGGGGATCCACTCCAGGAAAAATGGGAAGGACCTTATCAGACACTGCTGACTACTCATACAGCAATTAAAGTACAAGGAAAACCAACTTGGATCCCTTATACAGGGACCAAACCTGCACCAAAACCAGAGTGGGAGGCAAGAAGAACAGGACCCCTGCGCCTTCAAATATGAAAAATCGACAAAACCTGATTTGGACCATATTAGTAACATTGGTAATTGGGGCGGGCTCGTGGGACCAAAATACATACCTTCAATTGCTCAAAGGTCTTGTTGAGAATTTTAATCTGATTGCTGGATATGTTCCCAGCTGCCTGAAAATTCTGCTAGAGGCTTTTCTTTGGTTGGGGCAACATTCCCTAATATAACAGAAATCCATACTGCACTTAGTACTACAAATCTTTCACATTATGTCAACATATCCCTAGATCAACTTCAATGGAAATTAGAGTTTGAAGAGCCAATAAGTGAGTCCTCACAGGTACCCTGTGTGCAGAGGTGCTGGGAAGAATTGATACCTAAAAACTCAGGAGAAAATAAGACCGACTCCAAATGTGGGAACTTAACATTTATAGGGAGTTATCCTAACTGCTCAGGTTTTTGGACCTATGGGGGGTCTAATATGTCGAATAAGAATCAAATGAGACGAGGACCAAAGCCCAAGGGTTGGCCAGTGTCCCCAGGACAGGGTTGGTATTGGATATGTGGACACAGCGCCTATAAATTTTTACCCTTGGGATGGCAAGGCCACTGTGCAATAGGACCAGTATTTCCCCACATTACTGTTGTTTCTCAACTACAAGGCTTACTCTGAACTTTTGTACGAAGGACCAAAAGGACATCAAACCCCTTAATAGATGAGCCCACTGGATTTCACAGCTTTTCCAGATGGTTTATACCCAGACTCGGAGTAAGTGAGCTAGAGAAATCAATAGTGAATCTTTCCACTACTGTAGAAACCATAATGAATGCCACTGCAGATGATATAAGAGCACAGCAAATCGAGATTAAGAGTATCTCACAATTAACTATACAAAATAGACTTGCATTAGATTTGCTGTATGTCAAAGAAGGAGGAGTATGTACAGTTATAAATACAAGCTGTTGCAGTTATGTTGATTTAAATAAACAAATAGAAACAGATTTGCAGACAATTCTGGACAAAACGTGAACATTGCATCAGATTACCTTAGATGACACTTCTTGGGGGGTTAAAGAGATATGGGATAAGCTTACAGCATGGTTACCCAACTTATCCTGGCTTAAACAATTGTTTGTAATAGTTATTTGTGTTATTACATTGTTATTTACAGTTTGTATTAGTAGTTATTGTTGTATGATATTATGTACTTGGAATTGCAATGCTTATGCTCAATGGCAAACATACAAACTTAGAAACAAGATAGAGAAGGGCACTTTCAAGACATGCAAGTGTGTAAAGAATTACAAATGATCAAGAAAAAAAGGGAGGATTGAGAGAGGGAGATCAATAGTTAACTCATGAAAGCACAACTTAACTGTTGAGAGTCAGCAAATGTTAATCACAAGCCTAAGAAGCAGGATGTGCCTTAGCCTTGTCAAGATAAGAGGAACAGAACCTGTTGAAACTAGCACAGAAACTGCTGAGTCAGCCAACAAAAGACTGCTCATGCTCCAGAAAGAAAGGTGAAAAGTGCATTGTGATGAAGACTACTAGCCTTCATCAGAAAGACCCCCAAGGAAGACGCGGGGCCTTCCCCAGTGCGACCACCAGGGTACACAGCGCCTGTGAGTCACATATGCTAATGATATTAATGATTTCCGAGAAGTAATTTGTACACCCACTCCTATCCCAAGAAATGTGATGAATATTCATGAATTTTAACCATATACAGTGCTGTGTGAAGTGCTGTGTGTGCGTGTTAGGAGGAGCGATCCCCCACGCACCTGGCACGCTGAATAAAGCAAATGCCCGCTTCTCTGACTCTGTCTCTGAAGTGTCTCTAGGCTTGGTTTGGAGCGATTCAGTACCTCTCCGTGAGAGGAGTTCTACACTGTCTGATGTAACACTGTGGATCGCGTCAGTCCTCCAGTGGAAGGTCCCAGAAATGAGTCTGGGGGCACATCAGGGTTGTTGGTGGTCACAGATGCCACCTGTCCCACAACTTAGGGTGATTTTGAGCAGTGATATGGGTAGAACACTTGCTTCCTCTCCCACAGTTTGCCAGAGTTTTTTGTCTGGATGCATTAACTAGGATGTGCTAACCACATCTCACCTGTGCCAGGTCTGGAATTGGCACCTTCCTGTCACAAATTCCTGCCTTCTGTGCTTCTCTCAAGTTGCCACTGTGGTAGCTGTTCTTATGGCAAGTTCCATCTGTGGGCTTGACAGTGTTTGAAACAGGCAACTGTGTGCCTTAACTCTGGAATAAAGTACTCACAGAGAGAGGATTCTGCTGTGATCCGTAAAATAAATACCAAGGTAAAATCCCTTTTCCCCTTCTAACCGTGTATCTCTTGATTTTAAGACCAGGAAAAGGCATCAGTTGTTGATGACCATGAAGGGATCCTAAAGACCTTGAAACTCGCAGTCTTGGGTTGGAACACATCTTGCTTTGCCCCTCTCTTTGCCGGCAAATTACAGAGGGGCCGGAGCAACAATCCAAGACTGTGACCAGGACTTTAGGACCCAGCACGGAAAGGCAGAAGCACGGAAAGGGGTGAGTGAAAAGGGGATCGATACTACCGAGACTGTGCTAGCACTAAGGAAGGAGATCTCCAAGGGGTTTGGAAAGGTTGGGGGCATAGAAGCCCACGAAAGGGAAAAGCTTAAACTTTTCCCCTGCAAACTGTGGAAAGGAGGGGACGCCCTCCATGGAGCCCACAGGAGCCCAGAGGCTGCACCCTACGCAGCTGCAGGAGTGGCTCAGAGGTTGGTTGGTTGAGACGTTGGGAAGTTGTGGGTTCGAATCCTGTTCAGACCAGATTTTCGCACGCGCGCATTTACTGCTTGCTAAAACTAGTTGCTCTTTAGTATTTTAAAGTGCTGTTTTGAAGTGTTTGTGTAGTAACCTAGATAAACTGCCTGGGAAATTGGAATTCCGAGGCCAGATTGCAGGCTGAATTCCGGAGTTAAGAGCTTTCCTCTGGCAGAGTTTTCCTGTCTGTGAGCAAACATGGGCGGTGTGAATGAAAAAATCCCTCCTAACAGCCCATTAGAGTTGATAATAAAACACTGGAGATGGCTGACAGGGCAAAAAACTACTTTGGACACCTGAGAATTGATCAGACTGTCCACACGGGTTTGGCCAACTTTAAAATTAAGTCAAGGAAATTGGCCTCACTATGGGAGTTTGGAAAGTAACATCATTACTGACCTGATGGTAGAA
>NW_008237927.1:16627-17538 GCF_000691975.1 Corvus brachyrhynchos
GGCTAGGTTATATGAGATCAAACAAAATCCAAATGAGACCCCCACAGAGTTTCTAAATAGGCTTAAAGAGGTTGCACAAAAATACACTACCTTAGACCCTGACTCACCTGAGCAGCAGATCCACCTGGCCTACCTGTTTACAGGTCAATCTGCTAATGACATAAAGCTGCAAAAGATAGATGGGCCACCAGACATAAGTAAATTGTTGACTGTAGCCTGGAAGGTGTAGGAACCCAGAGTGCTGAGATTATTTCTCTGCCTGTTTTTAAGGGTTTTAACCCCCCTGAACAACACTAGTTTAGCTTCAAACCTTAGAAAAAAATTACCAACAGTCAGACAAGAACTAGAAAATACAGTGGTGTGAATTAGGTCTGCTATGTAAGACTGTCACAGCGTGAAAAATTTAGAGGTTTTGGGCTTCTGTTTGTAGTAAATAGATAAGAGTAAAAAATACCATAATGGAAGATTGTTGTTGTTCTCTAAACCTTCCTCTCCTTCTTCTACTACTCCATATTCTGCAGTAAAAGTGGTTTGGAATGATTGGATAGAAAATTCCGCAGTTCCTAGTTGTGTTACTGAATAATTGGTAGGAAAGTGAAAATAATGTACGTTTTTAGTAACTATTGGTTAACATATCTTTAAAAGGCTGTGTAAATCTTGATAATTGGACTCACTCCTACTTTTCTTCCTTCTATGCTGTACCTGGGTCACGCTGTGCAGGGTGAGGCAGCGCAGGCTCTGCCTGTGGAGCCGGGGGTGTTTTTTCGGATTCACCATCATTTGCCCCCTCGGACATTCCTCCGTCACTCATCACCGAAATAGGCGAGCCAGCTCAGCTGCTACAGTCAAGGTCTGTCAGCAGCATAAATAACGAAAACCAGGGCTGGTATAATTCTAATACTGATGAGTCC
>NW_008237927.1:18099-25886 GCF_000691975.1 Corvus brachyrhynchos
CAAGACTTTTCAAGGTTGCAGGTGGCTTGGTTGTTTACATACTCTGCTACCTCTTCTGTGAGAGAGAAAAGTCTCTCACAGACTTAGAAAGTAGCAAGAAAATCCTTGCTAGCAGCATTTTTGTATCTACAGGCTACTGCAAAAATTAACCCTGTTCTGGCTGGACCATGGACAACACTGTTCCTGATCCAGTGGCTTCTGGCCCAAATCCCCATTCACTCCAATAGTTGACACCACATCCCACAGGGTGCCCACACCTCTGTCTGACTCCAGTAGATGGCCACAATTCCATTCACACATGCCTCACCATTAGCTGGCACTTAGTTCTCTCAGGAGACACACACACAGGATAGAGTAAGATTGCACAGAGAACTAGTTAAGAAAGCATTTTGTCGGGGTCCCTCCCCCCTGACATGTAGCCCTGGGAGAGGGGCCCTGGGGGGGAGACATGGGGTTTCCCTAGCCCCTGGTCAGCCTCGTTCCCCATTTGTTGTTTTGTATTCCCCTGCGCGGGCAAGGACCCTTGGGTCCCGTGACTGTAATAGTTCCTAGGGAGAGCTCCGGCCATGCGGCTGGAGAAATAAACATCTCTCTGAAACATCTATCAAGAATCGGTCCATATATATTTCTTTCCCACGGGCCTCGTTGTTTGATACATTGTGTTACAGAATCCCCACTGTAACAGCATTTAATAAGAAGATAGGATAGAGTGCTGTGATTAGGTTGTGTGGCTCAGACAAGTGTACTGACCAGCCTTATTTTACATGTGACCAGCCCCCTTTATACTTTTGTTTCTACCCCATGTTTGTTCCTCCCCAATTTTCTTCTGCACATTGACATTGGTTTGCATAGTTCCACTGACCTCCCCCTCCAACATGCTGAAATCTCAGGTTTGAAGCCTTATCAGTTGCAAAGTCAGAATTTGCCTGCAATTTCTTGATAGCCCATCAATTAAACCATGTTTTTTCTGGTTATTATCTTTGTTAAGACTAATTGGTCAAGTTTTATGTCTGTTTGTTTGTCTCTCTCCCTCATCATCCCAATTTGGCAAGATTCTTAGTCAGATAATCTTGCCTAAAAAATTAAACATTTGTCACACTCCACCTAACCTTACCAATTGATTGATTGGGTTTCTTCTCATCACTGCCTCCCTTATTTGTTGGTCAGGTTTGTGTCTGTGTGTTCTTGTTTAAGGCTCCTTTAACCAGATACCTTTAAAGGAGAAGGCACTCTCCTTCCACATACCCTTACAGTCAATTCCAGGCTAGTGCAACAGTAAGACTTATCGGGTAGGGCATCAGTATCCACATTCTGCAAAATAAATCGAATTCACTATTTTCTGTAAACCAAATTAACTTAAATTCTCCAAATCAAATTTGTTTTGCCCATGACAGTTATTGATGGGTGTTTTCCCTGTCTTCATTTTGACCGATTAGTTTTCTTGCTCCTGTTTTTCCTAATTCCTCTCCTGCTGATGGGAGGTGGGTGAGTGAGTGCCTGTGTGGGTGCTAGCTGTGGCCAACTCATGACAGTGAGCCAGAGCATGATCAAGACAAGGAGGAAAAATGCAAGAGTAAGTGAGAGCAAGTAAGAGACTTCAAGTGAGCAAGAGAGACAGAAAGCGAGAGCAAGATAGCATGAGTGAAGCAGCACAAGCAAGACCATGACTCAGATAGTATGAGGAGGAGTGTGAGTGAGCAAGATTGAATTAACACAAGCAAGAGCACAAGGGAGAAAGAGTAAGATGGACGTGGGAGAGGTCATGACAGTGTGAGTGAGCAAAAAACTATATGTGAGCCAGAGTATGACTGGAAAAGCATGGAAGCAAGAGAGCAAGCAAGAATGTGAGAGCAAGTAAGAACAAGCTTGAGGCTGTGACTGAGCAAGAGAGAACAAGAAAGTGTACATAAGTGAGAGAATGTCAGTAAGACGACAAATGTGATTGCAAGCAAGCCTGAGGACAAGTTAGGGAGACTTAGTGAATGCAAGCAAAAGCATGACTGAGGGAGCACGAGAGGGAGAGATCACAAATGAAAGCAAGAGAGTATGAACAAGAAAGAGTGAGAGAATAAGAGCAAGATTGAGCAAGCGAGCAAGAGCATGACAGAGAGCACAAGCAAGGGGAGCTCACAAGAGAGTGACTGAGAGCACAAGAGTATTTGTGTGCAAGAGAGAACAAGTGTAGAGGGAGGGAATATGAGTGTGCTCATGGGTGGGTCAGAGAGTGAGAGAGCATGAGTTCAAGAGTGAGACTGAAAGCACGAGATAGCACGAGAGCAAGTAACAGAATGAGAGCGAGAGAGTGAGAATGAGAGTGAAAGCATGTGAGACAGTAAGAGAGAAACTTGACTTAAAGTTCATTATGAAGATGGTTTAATTCTAGACTAGGTTGTTCAAAAGGGTCACGGAGTCTCTTTCCTTGAAGATATTCAAAACCTGACTGGAAAAGGCCCTGAGCAATCTTCTTTAGTTGATCCTGGTTTTAGCAGGAGGGGTTGAACTAGAGTATCTCCAGCTGTCCATTTCAACTCAACTATTCTGATTCTGTGATTCAAGGATATGTGAATAAATAAAATTACAAAATAATTTCTGAAGGGTTTAGTAATTTCAATATTGTATTGAAATAATTTAAATATTGTACAACTAAAAATCATGTTTATTACTGCTATTAGGTTGGTAATTTTTCGAGGTGAGATCATACTTTTTGTGTTATAAATGGTTTATTTTATTCTGCATTTTGAAACACTTGAAAGACGTTTTTTCAGTGCTGTACTATAAATCAGCTCAGTAGTAAAAGAATTCCTATATCAGGTGGTGCTTTTAAAAACGGGGAAGAAATTAAGCTTATAATTTTTAATGAAGATAAGCTGTCAAAGTGCTTACATTCTGGTTACATTAGGCTTATTTGATTAGTCCTTTTAAAAAATAAATAATGTGAAAGTGTGCACAGTACACATTATAGTCAATGTATATACCTCTAGACGTGTAACTATGTACAGAGAATTTTTTCCCTGGTATCTCTTTTTTTGTCTATTTTATTCTTCCATCTCAAGAACCATATATGCTCATGCTTCTGTTATGCCCTCTACTTTTTCATATATTTAATTATCTTTATGGGGGGAAAAGTAAATTATATTTTGGTAATATGTTTCTAACATCTCAGCATCTTTATAAAGCCAGCTTGACCATTTTGTCCCATGCAGTGCTACAGGCTTGAGGAAGAGTGGCACAGCAACTGAACATGAGCCAGAGTGTGCCCAGGTGGCCAAGGCCAATGGCATCCTGGCCTATGTCAGCAATAGTGAGGCCAGCCAGCAGGACTAGGTCAGTGATTGTCCCCCTGTACTCTGCACTGGTGAGGCAGCACCTAGAGTCCTGTGCCCAGTTCTGGGCCCTTCATGACAAGATATTGAGGTGCTGGAGTGTGTCCAGAGAAGGGCAACAGAGCTGGGGAAGGGTCTGGAAGATGAATCCTATGAGGAGCGGTTGATGGTACAAGGGTTGTTCAGTCTGGAGAAGATAAGGCTCAGGGGAGACCTTATCTCTCTCTATAACTCCCTGAAAGGAGGTTGTGGCCAGGCGGGGGTCAGCCTCTTCTCCCAGGCATCCAGCAATAGGACAAGGCAAAATGGCCTCAAGTTGTAACAGGGGAGGCTCAGGTTTGACATCAGGAAGAATTTCTTCACTGAAAGGGTGGTTAAGCATTGGAACAAGGTCCCCAGGGAAGTGGTGGAGTCACCATCCCTGGAAGTGTTAAAAAAATGAGTAGGCGTGACACTTGGTGATATGGTTTAGTGGGCATGGTGGTATTCAGTCAAAGGTTGGACTTGATGATCTTGAAGGTTTTTTCCAACCTTAATGATTCTATTATTCTATGATTCTAAACAATTGTTGGGGGGTTTTTTATATTTTTCCTTGAAGTTGCTGTCTATCTGACCAGGTGCAATGCAGTAGTTAGACTAGCAAATCACATTCATAAAAGCTAAATGCTAGGATCTCATGTTCTCTGAGCAAGGAAAATACACTGGATAGTCGATTAGTGGGATTTGGGGTCATAAGCCAGCAAACACACATTGTAAGCACATGCCTCTGTAATGTTCCTCTGTAGAATATTTCACAAGAACACTCTGAGTTTTATTTCCATTTTAATTACACAAATAAATCCTCAAAACTATTAGTGATGGAGGGAAAGTATAAGAAAATCAAAAATAAATTAATTTGATTCCTGTGTGCTGGCAGTGGGGCAACTATGAAGGCAAGTTAGGGAAAAACTCAGGTGAAGTCAAATAGAGCCTGTTCTCTAGTTCAGGGACTGTAGACAGTGGTTATGAAAGGCATGTGCCTTGTTCATGGATTGGAGGCTAATTCTGACTCCTCTATTTCCATTCCTGCAATCCCTCAAAAAAAAAAAAAAAAAAGGGGAAGTACTGCATAGCTTTTAAAGCATTCAAAGGGCAATCTTAGAGATTTTTGCAAACTGTTGTAATTGTTATAAAACAACTTTGAATGAGAAATGCAGCATACTTTCATAGCCTCCTGAACAATCCTGGTATTTTTCTTTGCTAAGACACAAAGCTGGAATCCTGTTAAGCATCACTGAGTAGTTGCAAGACAGAATAAGCATGCAACAGATAGTCTCCACTTTTTCAGTACCTAAATTTGGTTTGAGAGTGCTGCTAAGGATATTAAAAAAGTGCTGAATCCAGTAGACAGACTGTTGCGGATAGGTAAAATCTTATAAAATGAAGGCCTTGTTACCCTTGTAAAATCATGGTTCACTTCTGTTACTTCAGCTAAGTAGAAAAGGATTCTGGGTAATGACTCAGATGGAATAGATGTGGAAAACAAGTTACATAACTGTAGAAAACAAGTTCTATAACCATCACGTGTTTACATTGTGGTTTATGATGGTTGGTTGAATTATATTTGTTTGGCTTTAATGGAATATTACTGACAAAGGCCTAATTTCTTAAAAAGGCCTGATTTTGGCAATAAACGAGCTCCCTTTTGCACCTGCCTAAGGACTCTGCATTGCTTCTTACACCAACAGACAGACCAATGCATTTCTCCTTCCTGGTCCCTGAAGGCCAGCCTGGTATACTCTAAGACTTGGGAGGTCTTTCTGTCCCAGTCGGATGGATGTGGTTGCTGTTTCTGTTTGCAGGTCTGGCCAGTAGTGAGGCTGAGCATGTATTCCAGAGAGACACATACACATTCATGTGATACTAACACAGGTGGCCATACAGTATAGTAGACGGAGCAGTGCCTTTAGCAGCACTCAAACACTACCAGAATGCACAAAAAATATTAAGTATTGAGTGTCAAATCCTGTTCATCTCTGGCTGATCAGGACTGAAATTCACTAATGAAAACACACATCCTCACTTTCGACTCAGAAGCACACGCACATTCATGGATACCTTGAATATCAGCATAGGCTATCCCTGACACAAGCAAGAGAGTTGTGTTAGGAATACAGAATACAGGAATACACTAGGAATGCACTAGGAATACAGAAGCTGTAAAAAGGTATAACAGGGGTATAAAAGAAAAGGCAAAAATCTTCATGGCATCACTATAAGTCCATCCAATATCATGCCTGGGCCCCTTACCTGATGTGCAGGGTCTCCTTTGACCAACTACCCCAGCTTGATACTCAATAGCAAACAGATGCATGCACTCAAACACTTGTTTCACAAACACCCCCACAGTCATGGAGCCCTTGTATATTAGCACAGGTTTTCAGTTCACCTAATGTCCATGCCTGCCTCTCCTCTGCCTTCCCTTGCCTAGCCACTGTCGAAGACCACGAGCCTTTCCAGATGCAGGTCTTCTACTTGCTGACTAGTTCAGCTTGATGTTTGCTAGCAAATTACATATATGCACAGGATATTGATTTTTATAAGAAGCACCTGCTATTGCTTCAGTCTGTATTTCATGTATTAGATTATGTAACACACATTATATATATATATATAAAATGATTACTGATAAACAAAGAAATTATAATGGCAAGATATAACATTAAATTCAGAGCATTCATTGTGAGGGATACAGGATGTTTTGTTCACTAAAAATTAAGTAGCAGGAAGTCAGCTGCCTAGATCTAGATGAAAGCCAGATGTAAATATGTGCTTGCCTAATCCCTATCTGTACTTGCTTAATCAGCTTTTAGTTCCAGGAATTACCATATAAGGAGGGGTCAACCAAAGGACACTAGAGGATGACTACTAGCCTTCATCCTGCGACCACCAGAAGGCAGAAAAAGACCCCCTAGCAACAGGTCACACATGCGCAGAGTACCATGGAAAAGACACGTCGACCGGAAAAGAGACTGTATAAGAAGGAACTGAAACTTGCAGGGGGCGCGGCAGTTGGTGGAGCGGAGACTCCCCTGCCGCCCAGCGCTGTATTTGCCTTTGCCTTGTTTGCTTGCTGTTAATCAATAAAATTGTGATTGGCAGATTCAGTCTCGGAATTTATTACATTCATGGTAGTTGGGGACAATCCAATAAGTCACTTTCCTTGTGTTGTTATCAGTCTGTGTAGGTCAGGATGTTCTCCACCCCTTGAGTGTTAAAATCAGAGAAAGATGAGATGCAAATCAGGAACAAAGAAAAGCTTGTGGAGGTAGTTTCTTGGTTACAGTGACTGGAGGAGTTCAATAGATGGTCAGCGACTCCTTTCACTTCCATTCACGCTTCTTAGTTCGGTGTTCTTTTTCAGTGAGGCTCAGTATTTCACATATTCTTGCTCAACATGTCAAGTGTTAGACAATTCAACAATAACCCGAATAAATATACAAATACTAATTAGTATTTTAATACTATGCAAACAAACTTAAATAGAATAGTCATCCATCCTTCTGAGACCCTTTAGAAGAAATGGCTATTGTCGGGGCCCTCCGTACCCATAAAACTTCCCCCGGTGCCTAGAGATAGCCCACTGGGGTTTATGTTAGATAATTGGAGACATTACCCTAGCACAGGGGGTAAGGATAAAGCTAAAATGATTCACTATTGTATAGAAGTATGGGGTGGGAAGGAAATTTCCCAGGGTGTCTTCTGGCCTATATTTGGATCATCTGAGGGATGGGTAAAGCAGAAACTTAACATTTGGATAAATACAAAAACTCCTTTTAGTCAGGAAGAGAGTGATTATGCTAGCGTTTGGGCGACAACACCTGAGGGCGAGGTGCTCCTGTTTCCCCTTAAGGAAGAAGGGCGAAAGAAAGATAAGAATAAGGAAGAAGACATTCCTTTGATCCCTCCTCCCTATATACCCCCTCAGGATCCCCAACCCCCAAATGCACCTCTAATAGAACCCCAGGGAGTGGGAGGTAACCCCGAGCCCCAAGAGGAGGAACAGGGACCTATGACTAGGGGCAGGGCCAGACAACATAACCTATACCCATTGAGGGAAATGCCCATGGGAGGCCCGGGTCCTCAACCCACAATAGGGTTCATCTCAGTACCCCTTAGTTCTGGAGATGTACGGGAATTCAAGAAGGAGATGGGGAACCTCCTGGAAGATCCACTGGGGGTGGCGGAGAGGTTAGACCAGTTTCTGGGGCCCAATATATACACTTGGGGTGAGTTACAGGCCATATTAAATATTCTCTTTACGGCCGAGGAAAAGAATAAAGACAAAAAAAAAGGAAGAGACACCCACAGAGTGGTTAGAGCGCCTGAGAAAGAATCTGCAGATGTACTCGGGTTTAGACCCCGAAACACAACTAAGACAGGCATTGTTGAAGACACAGTTTGTGGCTAAATCATGGGAAGATA
>NW_008237927.1:27139-32520 GCF_000691975.1 Corvus brachyrhynchos
GGATTTACAGAGTCTCCGAACTTATTTGGACAAGCCTTAGAGCAAATCCTGCAAGAATATCAGACTGGAGAAGGAGTGGTCCTCATTCAGTATGTAGATGACCTTTTAATTGCAGGAGGAACAGAGGACAAAGTACGAGCAGAAAGCATCAGACTATTGAATTTTCTCAGTGTTAAGGGACTAAAAGTATCTAAGGTGAAATTACAGTTTGTGGAGGAGGAGGTGAGATATTTAGGCCATTATCTGAGCAAAGGAGAAAAGAAAATAAACCCTGAAAGAGTGAAAGGGATTCTATCCATACCACCCCCTAAAAACAAAAGACAAGTGAGGCAGTTACTGGGTCTGGTGGAATATTGTAGACAGTGGATTGAGAACTATAGTAACAAGGTTAAGTTCCTATATGATAAGTTGAGCCAAGAGGGTTTAATAAAGTGGAGCGAGGAGGACGACCAACATCTAAGGGTATTGCAGCATGATCTGGTCAATGCCCCTGTCCTGAGCCTACTGGATTTAAAAAGACCTTTTATTCTATTTATAAATGCTGACAATGGAACGGCCCATGGAGTACTAACCCAAGAATGGGCTGGGAGAAAGAAACCTGTGGGGTACTTATCAAAATTATTAGATCCTGTAAGTAAAGGGTGGCCTACATGCCTGCAGGCAATAGTAGCTTGTGCTCTCCTGGTAGAGGAGGCTAACAAGATTACCCTCAATGGAGAACTAAGGGTATTATCCCCTCATAATATTAGGGGAATTTTACAACAAAAAGCAGACAAATGGATAACTGATGCCAGACTCTTGAAGTATGAGGGGATCCTATTAGACTCCCCGAAATTAACCCTGGAGGTAACAACTTTACAAAATCCTGCTCAGTTTTTGTATGGGGAGCCCGATGAAGCTAAATTAGCCCATGATTGCCTGTTAACCATAGAAGAGCAGACCAAAATAAGACCAGATCTTGAAGAAGAAGAATTAGAAGAAGGAGATAGATTGTTTGTGGATGGATCATCTCGAGTAACCGATGGGAAAAGAGTATCCGGTTATGCAATAATGGGAGGGGAAGAGTTTAAGGTGATAGAATCAGGACCATTGAATAGATCCTGGTCCGCAACAGCCTGTGAGCTTTATGCCGTGTTACGAGCACTGCAATTATTAAAGAATAAGTTAGGAACAATATACACTGATTCTAAGTATGCCTATGGGGTTGTGCACACTTTTGGAAAAATATGGGAAGAACGGGGACTAATAAATTCCCAGGGAAAGGACTTAGTCCATCAAGATCTAATAAAACAAGTGTTACGGGCTTTGAGGGGGCCAAGAAGAATCGCTGTTGTAAATCTAAAAGGACACCAGAGAGGGCTGGACTTCAAAAGCAGGGGAAATAATGCAGCAGATCAGGAAGCAAAAAGGGCCACACTATTAGCATTACGACCCACTCCCAAAGAGGATCCAGCAGCTGAGAGAAGGAAGTGCCATACTTGCGGGGGAAATCTACAGGACCCTCCTTGCTATGCTTGTTGGAACAATTGGGGTATGGATGCTATAGAATGCGCCTGTGAGACACCAAGGGCTAAGCATTGTCTTCTCCACGGTAAAATTTGGCAGATTTATAGTTTTACCGCCCAAGAGAAAGAAAAGATGCAGAAAATGGGGTTGAGAGAAAATTCAGAGGGGGAATGGAGACTCCCAGAAGATGACAGGATCGTACTACCAAAATCATTAGCCATGGAAATTATGAAGAGAATGCATAACAAAACACATTGGAAAGCACAGGCATTGGTAGACCAATTTGCCATTAAGTATATGTGCATTGGGGCAAATGATCTGGCAAAACAAATAGTGAGAGGATGTGTTACTTGCCTAAGGGTAAATAAGACGAACCTAAGGAAATCCCTAATGGGGGGACGGCCTACAGCATATAGGCCATTCGCCAATATTCAGTTAGACTTCACTGAGTTGCCAAAAATTGGAAGATATAAATACCTACTGGTAATAGTGGACCATTTAACCCATTATGTAGAGGCGTTCCCGACTGCAAGAGCAACAACACAAGCAGTGATTAAAACCCTGTTAGAACATATTATCCCAAGATACGGGATAATGGAAACCATTGATTCAGACAGAGGACCACATTTTGTGTCAAGAGTGATCAAAGAAATCATGACAGTAATGGGGATAAAATGGGACTACCATACTCCCTGGCACCCCCAAAGCTCGGGGAGAGTGGAAAGAATGAATGGGGAAATCAAGAAGCAACTGACAAAACTTATGATAGAAACCAAATTGTCATGGATAAAGTGTCTACCTCTAGCATTATTGAACATTCGAACCCAACCTAGGTCGGACATGGGAATATCTCCTTTTGAAATATTGTATGGAATGCCCTATAATATGGAAGAGCCCCAAGATCACCCAAGCCTAAGAGATCAGAATATAAATATGTATATTACAAGTTTAATGAAGTATAGAGAGAATCTATGGAAAAAGGGAATGCTAGCCCAGAGACCCCCATTAGACCTGAAATTACATCGGGTACAGCCAGGAGATTGGGTGATGATAAAATCCTGGAAGGAAGCAACCCTACTCCCACTGTGGGAAGGTCCTTATCTTGTATTACTTACCACAGAGACTGCAGTTAGAACAGCAGAAAAAGGATGGACGCATGCTAGCAGAATCAAAGGACCAGTGACGGGACCAACCCCCGAGTGGCAGGTGATCAGCCACCCCGGAGATCTGACATTGAAGATTCAGAAGAAAAATCGTTCATGAGCAAACATCGGGTAGAATATGCACCAGAACCATATTATACTGAGGAAGGACTAATTCTAGCGCGGATGTTAAAATAAGGTGTGGGGACCCCAAGTGTCACTGTTATCCATTTGTATGCTACATCTGTAAAGTATGCGGGGACAAGTGGTGGAGTCACTGTAGGCGAAGGGTTCCCCCTAGAGGGGTTTGTATTCCTTGCTGGACGCTCCAGCGGAACTTAACTGATTGGATCTTAAAGTATAAGGTGGTGCATGAAGGATTAATAAAAAAAGAATCTAAAAAATGGTGGAAGATCCTTGCATACGGGATTGAGCCAAAATATTATTGCTATCATCCTAATGAGCCAATCCCCTTTATAGTTGAAATTATTCATTGCACCTGTCGTACCCACCTGAAGGGAATCCGGTGTGATACACCTCAGGTTAAGAACTGTAACTGGGACGAGGTTAAGAACTGTAACTAGGACTCCTATATTAAGAGGCAAGAAGAGCGACAGAGCTGCTCCCAGGGGTCTCCTGAAGAATACTCTTGCTGCCGAGAAGATGGTACCCCTCGTGGCTCGAAGCAACCGAGTCGACGAGCGAGGCAGAAGAGTAAAAAGCTGTGGAGAAAAGAACCCCCAGAATGGGATAATAAAACTATATTCATGGAAATGCCTCAGGAGTGGGATTAAGTGTAAAGGTCCCTGGAGAGAGGGCAGGTCGCAGTGTATAAATTGGAAGAATCCTCGAACATACTTTTGTACTCCCCACGCCTCTAGTGATGCTCGTTGCTTGACCTGGCATATTACCCTTCTTGTGCTTATATTGTACTTAAATGAAGCTAGCGCAACAGAATCTCCATCACACCAACCATTTAAATGGTCGTTAATATGGTGGGAAGATCAGAAAGTTATACAGACAGTAACTACACCAAGTAACCCAAGCTTTAATTGTCAACTCTGTGATCTTATACGGGTAGAACCATGCCTGAATAAAAAAGGATTTTATTTCTGCCCAGCATCTAACCCAGGGAAAGCCTATTGTAACTGGCCTGGACACTACTACTGTGCATACTGGGGCTGTGAAACAGTCGCCTTTGGGTTTTCCCCTGGAGGAGGAGACAAGTGGTGGCGTCACTGTAGGCGAGGGGTTCCCCCTAGAGGGGTTTGTAATCCTTGCTGGACGCTCCAGCGGAACCTAACTGATTAAATATTAGAGTATAAAGTAGTACATGAAAGATTAATAAAAGAATCTAAAGAATAGTAGAAAATCTTTGCATACGAGATTGAGCCAAAATATTATTGTTATCATCCTAATGAGCCAACCCCCTTTATAGTTAAAATTATTAATTGCACCTGTCGTACTCACCTAAAGAGAATCCAGTGTGACACACCTGAGGTTAAGAACTGTAACTGAGACTCCTATATTAAGAGGCAAAAAGAGCGACAGAATTGCCCCCAGGGGTCTCCTGAAGAATACTCTTGCTGCCAAGAAGATGGTACCCCTCGTGGCTCGAAGCAACCGAGTCGACGAGCGAGGCAGAAGAGTAGAAAGCTGTGGAGGAAAGAACCCCCAGAATGAGATAATAAAACTACGCTCATGGAAATGCCTCAGAAGTAAGATTAAGAGCAAGGATCCCGGGAGGGAGGGCAGGTCGCAGTGTGTAAATTGGAGGAATCCTCGAACATACTTTTGTACTCCTCACGCCTCTAGTGATGCTCGTTGCTTGACCTGGCATATTACCCTTCTTGTGCTTATATTGTACTTAAATGAAGCTAGCGCAACAGAATCTCCATCACACCAACCATTTAAATGGTCGTTAATATGGTGGGAAGATCAGAAAGTTATACAGACAGTAACTACACCAAGTAACCCAAGCTTTAATTGTCAACTCTGTGATCTTATACGGGTAGAACCATGCCTGAATAAAAAAGGATTTTATTTCTGCCCAGCATCTAACCCAGGGAAAGCCTATTGTAACTGGCCTGGACACTACTACTGTGCATACTGGGGCTGTGAAACAGTCGCCTTTGGGTTTTCCCCTGGAGGAAGGCAAGACAGATATATCAGGGTCGGGTGGAGGCCCAGCGGGTGTCAGCCCCCAGAGGGAGGGTTGGGCAACGGGAGCAGGCAGAGCAGAAATTGTCACGGAATCCAGATAAATGTGACCAATAAAATGGATTCCAGATGGGCAATAGGAAAAACCTGGGGAGCCAGATTGTGGGAATCTGGTACAGACCGGGGTGGGCACTTTCTGATAAAAAGGGAAGAGATACCACCGAGCGTTGAAGCCATAGGCCCTAACGTAGTTATTAACCCCCCTATAGAAATTCAGTCCCAAGGTAATCAAACGACAGAGGGAAACCATACTGCTCAAACACCGGCTATTGAGACTCAAACTGAATCAAACCAAAAGGAACTGAGGGAATACAGCACCTTGTGGAAAGTAATGCAAGCCAGCTTTGGCATCTTAAATAAAACCAGCCCAGAACTGACAAAAGGATGTTAGCTATGCTATAATATCAGGCCTCCCTTTTATGAGGCTATCGGAGTAACGGGCAAACCACAAAGACTCAACGAGAGCAACCCAAAACAGTGCTCCTGGAAAAAGAACAAAGTGAGTGAGCAGGG
>NW_008237927.1:32699-34907 GCF_000691975.1 Corvus brachyrhynchos
GATGAGAAGGGAACCTTTCACCGCCCTAACCATAGCAACCCTCTTAACGGTAGGAGGAGTGGGAGCTGGAACAGGAATAACCTCACTAATTAGCCAGCAAAAAGAGTTTAGAGCACTAAAGATCTCTGTAGATGGAGATCTAAGTAAAATAGAGCAAGCAATTGATGGGTTGGTCAAGTCAGTCAGGTCACTGTCAGAAGTGGTCTTACAGAATCGCAGGGGACTAGACTTACTGTTTTTACAACAAGGGGGTCTTTGTATAGCACTCAAAGAAGAATGCTGCTCTTATGCCGATCACACTGGAGTGGTAATAAACACCATGAACGAATTAAGAAAGCAGCTAGAACAAAGGAAACGAGACAAGGAAGCATACCAAAGCTGGTATGAAAACTGGTTTAATCATTCCCCTTGGCTAACTACGTTACTTTCAACCATCGCAGGACCGTTGATTTTGTTAGTGCTTGGACTCACCTTTGGACCATGTATATTTAATAAACTAATTTCTATAGTGAGAAGCCGCTTAGAAGCAGCACACCTTATGCTTGTCAGAGCTAAGTATGAACAAATACTTGAAGAAGAAAATTTAGAAACATTAGAATTGGCTAAACAGGAATTACAAAGATTCAGTGAACAAAAATGAATAAAGAAGAGAAATGGGGGATTGTGAGGGATACAGGATGTTTTGTTCACTAAAAATTAAGTAGCAGGAAGTCAGCTGCCTAGATCTAGATGAAAGCCAGATGTAAATATGTGCTTGCCTAATCCCTATCTGTACTTGCTTAATCAGCTTTTAGTTCCAGGAATTACCATATAAGGAGGGGTCAACCAAAGGACACTAGAGGATGACTACTAGCCTTCATCCTGCGACCACCAGAAGGCAGAAAAAGACCCCCTAGCAACAGGTCACACATGCGCAGAGTACCATGGAAAAGACACGTCGACCGGAAAAGAGACTGTATAAGAAGGAACTGAAACTTGCAGGGGGCGCGGCAGTTGGTGGAGCGGAGACTCCCCTGCCGCCCAGCGCTGTATTTGCCTTTGCCTTGTTTGCTTGCTGTTAATCAATAAAATTGTGATTGGCAGATTCAGTCTCGGAATTTATTACATTCATGGTAGTTGGGGACAATCCAATAAGTCACTTTCCTTGTGTTGTTATCAGTCTGTGTAGGTCAGGATGTTCTCCACCCCTTGAGTGTTAAAATCAGAGAAAGATGAGATGCAAATCAGGAACAAAGAAAAGCTTGTGGAGGTAGTTTCTTGGTTACAGTGACTGGAGGAGTTCAATAGATGGTCAGCGACTCCTTTCACTTCCATTCACGCTTCTTAGTTCGGTGTTCTTTTTCAGTGAGGCTCAGTATTTCACATATTCTTGCTCAACATGTCAAGTGTTAGACAATTCAACAATAACCCGAATAAATATACAAATACTAATTAGTATTTTAATACTATGCAAACAAACTTAAATAGAATAGTCATCCATCCTTCTGAGACCCTTTAGAAGAAATGGCTATTGTCGGATTTACACATCTTGTTAGATCCAATTTTGCAAATTTGGAATAGAATCCGTGTACCAAACATTAATGTCAGAACTATGGTAATTACGCCAATCGGTTTTCTCACAGTCACATTTAAATTTGGAATCCATTAAGTTAACCAATCAAATATATCTTCCCCTTGATTTTTTTGTATTTCATGTAAGATTCTAGTGTTCTTTGTAATTTCTTCCAAATCAGTCTGTATTCTCAGAGTCTGATCTACATATACACAGCAACTGGTGTTGATAACTGTGCACACACCACCTTTGGAAGCCAAAAGCAAATCCAAAGCCATTTGGTTTTGCTTGACTACCTTTGAGAGGCTGGTAATTTCTTGCTGTAGGGCACTGATTGCATGGTTTGTCCAATTTTCTATTCGTTCAATAACTGGATATATTCACTATTGCCTTTTCTAATTCAGGCACCCCTAACCATTGTAAGAATCCTCTCACAAATCAGTGGAATCCAGAGGATCTCTCAACTAAGATATTTAAATTTTGTTTGTGTTTTGTTATAAAAGATCATAGGTGTCCTCTGGGGAATTCTGATTGTGCCGGTTTGGACAAATTTGGAGGAAAATATCCGCTGATAGAAGGCAGGTTACAACCATCCCTCCCCCACCAGGTTCGGGAAGAAAGAAATTTTCCTCGGAGGAAAGTGAAAGAGATAAAAA
>NW_008237927.1:34978-41854 GCF_000691975.1 Corvus brachyrhynchos
GCTGGGTCAGTGTGGGCCCACCTCCAGGGCCTTGGTGTAAAATTCTCCTGATGTGTTCTGATGTTGAAACAGTCCAGAAGAGAAGAAGGGAAAAAAAACCCCCGAAGTCCCAGGAAAACAACATTCAACTCTCTGTCTCCCTCTGGAGAAAAGGAGCCGAAAGCTGGCTGAAAAGCAAGAAGGGTGCTTCCTCCGCTCTTGCTGCTGCAGCAGGAGAACACAGAGGAGTGTGTATCTGTGTCCTTGAACAACTGCTTTGAAAAGTTCGCTCAGTTTTTTCCTCTCCCCCCTCTCAGGCTCAGTTTAAAGGCACAGAAAGGCACAGGATTGATTTTTGGGCATAGAGCAACAATAGGGGATACACATCACAAAGTCACCCCAAGACACTGATTTATCAATGATGTCTATTTCTGGGACTACAGTTCCAATGGTGCATATTCCTTGCCATTTAGGGGGTAGAGCTTTCCTGGCTTGATTTCCACAAAGCTGATAGTATCCCCTATTATCTGAAATAGGCCACCAATGTGTCTTTAAAATGCCTTTCCCTGTTGCATCTAAATATGAGTGACACTTGAGATAAACCCCTACTATTATACCTTGGTTACATTCAGGTAACTTCATTTTTTGGTGTGAAGCCATTCCTGGTCCCTTTAGGCATCTGTGAACACAGGGGGTTTCAACGACTATTATATCTACTGTCAGGATTTGTTGATCTATGGGGGTTTGGGCTCTCTTTCCTTCCAGAAGGAGCATCACTCTAGCTGGAGGAACAGCATTGGAAAATATGTTTGACGTCGTGATTCCCATCATCCAAATACTTTCATCTGAATGAGTGGGAAACTGAGAACAAATCCAGCAGTTGCTGCAGTTTGTTATCAGTGTGTCCTGGGTTGCAGTGCATTCTATTACCATCCTCATGAGCTGTTGAAATCAGGTGGGGCAGTGTTTCCTTACCTCCTCCCCCCAGACTATCTTTCTGTTAATGGCCCATCATTGTCCTGCCACATGACTCAGAGATAACTCCCTCCAGACTATCTTCTGTTAATGAGCCTAATCAACACTTGGACTCATTACCCCATTGTGAGATGCTCCACCCAGAGGGAGGAACCAAGCATCCCATCATGGATATAATCTGAGATGCTGAACAATCTGAGATGCTGAACACCAGAGACAACCCTTCCACTGGATTTCCAGAGGACAGGAGCTACACAGCCACCACTGGACCTCCTGAGGAAGAGCAGACTCTTTTACTACAGGATCACTGCTTCAGAGGACTGCAGCCAACATTCTACCAGACTGCTACAACAGGGAGTCAGGTTGTATCTTGACTCTGTCAGCTTGAACCAGTGTTCTCTTTTTTTTTTTTTCATTTTCTTTAATTTCCCCGTTAAATTGTTATTCTGACATGGCGCCTCCCACTGGTTTGTTTTCAGTGTCACAGCTTGCATTAGTTTTAGGTGGGAGTTTCTTTTCCAAGGGTCAGGTAGCATTTGTTTTATGTGTTATGTTGGAGTGGCTGTTAGGAAAAGTGACATTGCCCTCTTCTTTCCCTTTACAATTGTTAGTTGCAAGGTTTTGTTAGGATGGCTGATTAGCCATGCTGAGTTATTGAAAACACTGACCTGTAAACATAAAAATGTAAACAATAGCACAATTAACATTTTTGGCTACAGCGGATTTACTAGTTACTGTGCAGTCCAGTATGGTTCCTCTGTGTCTGGAACTGGCTTTATTTACTTATAGAAATCCAGGAGTGTCTGTCAGTAGCCTTCACAGATGTGTCAACAGGTAGTCAACAGTCCTTCCCACTCCTGCTTGAGCAGCTCCTTGTCTCACATCTGTATACACACCTAGTCTTTTTTCTGGTGAGGATATACTTGAACATAAACTAAACCAACAGAACTTAAGCAATAATAGACATGTTTTTCCCACTGAGAGTTAAGGCAGCAGTTCCATCTCTGGCCTCTAGTTGCAAACACAACGCTATACTCACTGCTGCCACACGGGGGCAGTGTAGGAGTGGTTTGCAAGGCTTCATTGAGAAACGTTTGTTCAGAGCAAACCCAAACTTGTACAGAGACAAGAGCAGATTAAAATGTAGGGAATACCCATCGAGAGCTGATTCTGTGTTGGTGGCCAATAGAACCAATAGCCATCCAGGCCACTGGTCCTTGAATGTCCATCAAAGTCATAGGTACCGTCCCAATTTGGGATAGTTTTACCATGACTGGTTGGCCCATCTTTAAGTTATCCTGAAAAATATCAATTTTATTATCTGGAGCTGTTTCAAGAGATATAGGGCTGAGGAAAGCTTGTGAAACAGGACTACCTATTGGCCCATATCAGTTATTTATCTGGTATAATACAGAGGGTAACCTTTTATCCCATCCAGATTCGTGTGGCCTAAGGTAGCGCTTTAGCAAACCATTGGCACACTACGATTCCATTTGCTTGGGGATAATAAGGTGTATGGAAAACCCATTTAATAACTTCCTTTTTGGCCCAATCTTGTACTATCACACTGGTGAAGTGTGATCCATTGTCACTCTGTATAGTCTGAGGCAGGGAGACTGGAAAACCAGTCACTGAGTCCTGAAATAGTAGTTTTTGCATCACCACGCCTGCTTTTAGTGGCAGTTAACAGTCCAGATACCACTTCCACACCTGTTAGTATGTACTTGTAACCATTAGATGTCTTCAGAGGTCCAATATAATCTATTTGCCAAGTTGACCAGAGTGCTTTGTTATTTTGATCTGTAAAGGCAGTGCCAGGTCTGGGTGATTTTGTTCAAGTCTCAGTTGGTGCTGGGGACACTGTGTGAGAATGCCTTTACACATCTTCCTGGTCAATGGCCAGCTTCTGCTTTGTGCTGCAAAAAATAGAGCTTCCTGTCCAGTATGTCCTAATTTACAATGTAACTATTCACCCAATCGATACCAATGTTGTGGATCTTCCAACTGATCAATTTCATTTTCCTGATTTTTGTCAGCTGATCCACCTTGTTGTTCCAATAAGTTTGTAAAGCTTGGTCATTTGCAAAAGCTTTAACCCATCCTATGTGAATTCGTTGGGACTGAGCCTGTAACAGCAACCACTTCCAATCTTCCTTCTGCCAAACCTCCTTTATAGGAGGTTTCACGAAGGATGTCTGGACTTCAGGCGGCTCTCTTGAAAGCTGTTTATTGCATAGGCGAAGTTACAGCAGCTCAGGGAGTGGGTATCCAGAGCCAGCCTTACAGCTGCCTGCTCCAGCTGTAGGCATACCTGAAGCCGCTTTCTGTTCAAGTTACAAAGCATTTTATACTTTTCTTTGCAGAGTATCTTAACACATAACAACAATGGAAAATTCTCAGACCTTTCTTCTACCTGCCACACTGACATTTCTTGTTTGCCTGCGATATCTCTCTTTTTGGTAAAAACATGTTTTCTATTTACTTATGCTCTTCTTGAGACTTATTTAATTGGTGAAAAACGTCTTTGTTTGTAGTCACATACCTTTGTCCTATTCCTAAAAATCTCCTTCCGACTCATCTCCAACCTCTGCCTTCTCAGTTATTCAGTGATCACTGTTTCAGCAAAACATCTTTTACTCTATATCAAAACTTGCTTTCATTTCTATCTCATCCTCAGTTTCTACATTCAGAGATCTTTCTGCCAAGCCTACATACCTGTGAAACTTTCTTACCAAACTTTCATCCTCCCCAACACTCCTTTCCATTCACTTGACAATCTAACACTTCCCACTGAGACAACCACTGTGTGGCACCAGCCCATACGGCATATGAACCAACATACACCATCCTTGCTTTCTCTTTTACTGCCAGTAATACAGCTTTCAGCTCTCCTACCTGTGCACTTCCCATTCCTTCTTCTACTACTTCCATTTCTGTTTCAATGTTAAGAGCAACTGCTCTGTACTTCCATTTACCATCAATGCATTTGGCTGAGGCATCAGAGAACCAGACACCTTTAACTTCAGACTCTGAAGTAAATGCAGGAGCATCCATTATAGGACTAGGTTTAAATGGTGATTGTAGAGCTAACATGCCTGGAGTCACAGTAATCTGTAACTTTGTAGGCTTTGTTGGCCCTTCAGTAACCTTCATCTGATCTGTAAACCCTGGGACATATGCATACCATTTGTGAACCATGTGCATACCATTGGTCAACTTGCAATTCCCTCTGGGGGAGCACCACCTTAATGCTGGCTAGCAGATTGAAAGGTCCTTGGATTTTTACAGGTTGCTGCTGTTGAATTTTTTCTACTTGTTTAAGATCTCAGGTCAGAGATAATAATCCCTTTTCTCAATCAGTGTATCTCTTTTCAGTATCTTTTAATGCTGTGGAACTGAATCTTAATGGTCATTTTGGTCCATGTGGCCCTTTCTGAAACATATTACAGTAAGTTCCATGTTCAGCAAAACCCCATTCAGCTATTATAAGATCACTGGGATGAACTGGCCCAAGTGATTGATATGTTTTCATTTCTTCTATTAGTGTTTGCAAAGCCTGTTTGTGGTTGTCAAGCCATTCCCAATTTTGTTTTTTCTCATTAGTGTGTACAAGGGTCTTGCTGTTATGGAAAATTCAGGAGCATGATTTCTCCAGTATCCCAGAGTACCCATGATCTTTTGAAGTTCCTTTTTAGTACTGGGGGTAGCTATAGCATCTAATTTTGTAATGGTTTCATCTGGAATTACAGCTTCCCACCAAGCACCTAAGAATTTTACCTCCTTAGAGGGACCTTGGCACTAAGCTGAAGGCACTTCTATCCCCTCTTCATTTAATCTATTCCATATGTCTTGTGCTGTTCTTACTGTACTCTCCTCCTCACCTCCTACCAACACATCATCAATGTATTGATAAATCTGCACTCCTTCCTGGATTTTTATTTGCTGAAGGAGTTCAGATAAAGCATTGTGTGCTATGGTGGGTGAGTGCTTATACCCTTGGGCCAGGAGATTGAAGGTGTATTGTGTTCTTTCCCAGACAAATGTAAATGTGGGTTTATCTTCCTCCTAAATTGGGACCATAAAAAACATATCTTTTATATCCAAAACTGCCATCCATTTTTGTCCAGATGCCTGCATTTTGGCAGAGATTTGCAATATTCAGAATAGCTGTGGTCAATGGTCCTGTATTAGCATTAAGCCTTCGATAATCAACTGTTAAGCATCAGCTCCCATCTGCTTTTTTCACTGGCCAAACAGGAGAATTGTAAGTGGAATGCATCCTAAATATAATGCCTCTCTGTTCTAAATGTTTAATTACTTAATTTATCCCTTGTTTGGCTGCAGGGGACATTTACTGGAGAAAACCAAAAACACCTAGGTGTGACCATCAACAAACCCCTACAATGGAAGAAGGCTCAAAGAAGATAGGCAAGGGTGATGTGCTCAAGTGTTGCAGTGGGGATACTGCAACACGCATATACTGAACCAGGAGTCCCGTGGAAAGGAAATATATATGGACAGACAGATTCTTGATAGCTGTTTCAGAGAGATGTTTATTTCTCCAGCCGCATGGCCGGAGCTCTGCTGAGGAACTGTCACAGTCACCGGACCAAGGGTCCTTCTGCCCGCGCAGGGGAACACAAACCAACCAATGGGAACGAGGCTGAGCAGGGGCACGGAAACCCCGTGTCTGTCCCCTCAGGGCCCCTCTCCCAGGGCTACACGGCAGGGGAGGGACCCCAACACTCAAGAAGCTCAAAGAATAATGTATCTTCTTAAGTCAGACCAACGGGGGAAGGGTATATGTGTCTCAGCCCAACATAAAGTATAAAAATCAAACTACCACCAATCCTTGGCCATATTTAATTCCAGATGGGCCTTGACCTTTCTTGTCTCATTTCTACTTACTTTGACAACCTTTCTATATTTGTTCCAAGTGGCCTGACCCTGCTTCCATCTCCTGTGTGTTTCCTGCTTACACTTGAGTAATGACAGGAGTTCTTTATTCATCCATGCAGGTCTCTTGCCCCCTTTGCCCAACTACTGCTCATTGGGATGTGTCATTCTTGAGCCTGGAGGAAGTGGTGCTTGAATATTGACCATCTCTCTTGGACCCCTCTTCACTGCAGGGGCCTTCGCATCTCCAACAAGGCCTGCCCTGTTTGTTAGTATGAGGTCAGGCAGCAAACCATTCTTTGTGGGATCCTCCAGTACCTGTGACAAAGTTGTCATCAATGTGTTCCAGGAACCTCCTGGACTGTTTGTGCTTCACTGTGTTGCTTCTCCAGAAGATGTCAGGGTAGTTCGAGTCCCCTGCAAGAACCAGCACCTGTGAGTGAGAGGCTGCTTCTAGCTGCCTGTAGAAGGCCTCATCTGCTTCCTCCTCCTGCTCAGGTGGCCTGTAGATAACACCCACAACAGTGTCACCCTTACTAGTCTGGCCTTTTATCCTAACCCATAAGCTCTCGACTCGCTCGTCATCCACCCCAAGACAGAGCTTGATACATTCCAAGTGTTGCCTCACATAGAGGGCAAGTCCACCACTGCACCTTTCTGATCTGGCTCTCCTAAACAGCATGTAGCCCTTCATGACAATATTCCAGTCATGCAGGCTATCCCACCAAGTCTCCATAATCGCAATGAGATCAAAGCCCTGTGACCGCACACAGATCTCTAGTTCCTCCTGTTTGTTCCCCATGCTGTGTATGTTGCTGTACAGGCACTTTATAGAGGTATTTGAGTGTGTCAATATCCCAGTAGGGGTGTTTTGTCACTGTTCTTTGTAGCAGGGGGGGTCCTGTGAGCAGGAGAATCCAGCCAGAGTCACGATACGAACACCGATATGATTTGAGCATCGTGCTCCCATTTTATTGTTCGGTTACCCCAAGTTATACTTTTTTCCAAAGTTCACGCCCCTTTCCC
>NW_008237927.1:41977-42542 GCF_000691975.1 Corvus brachyrhynchos
TGTCTGCACCAGCCCTGGAATTCCAAAGCCCCCCGGGGGTATCCTATATTCCACAAGGAATCCCTCTACATATGAAGAAATCTGGGAAGCATCTTAAATGGTGGGAACATAATCACAACTACTCCTAGCACCTCTCTGAATGCTGAAAGAAAAAATGCCCTTGACTAATCAAGTGACAAGTGCTATCTGGAGTAAATGGACAGTCCTGATTACCCAGCAGTCTCCGGTGAGGAAACAGGGATATCCTGGTCTGGTAGAAGAGCTGATGGAATGGCCAGAAAACTGTGAATTGTGAAATTCTGAAAATTGTGAATTTGGGGCCTCGTTCAAGGTATTAAACCTCCAGAATATGACAAACTATATGAAGAACTGTAGAGGGATTCCTTGTGGAATATAGGATACCCCAGGAGGGCTTGGGAATCCCAGGGCTGTTGCAGAAGTACCCCTGACGGGGCCTCAGGCTGAAAATAGGCTTGCAAGGCACCTGCTAGCTGGCAGCCTTGACCAGCCTTGGGAAAAGGTATACACTGGTCACATCCCCCGCTGCTTAGAGGGCTTCTCTTGG
>NW_008237927.1:44608-53590 GCF_000691975.1 Corvus brachyrhynchos
AACGGCCACGGCTGCAAAGAGTTCCAGGGTATGTGCTGTATGAATCTTTCTGACCACTCTGTCCCAATTCACAAGCACCTCTCTGACCTCCAGAGGGGCCTACACATCTTTTCAGGAGACAGACGACCCTATTGGAGTTTGGCTTAAGGGTCTGGGTATCACCGGATGGCTGCGTACCTTGGTAGTAGAAGGCTGCCGATTGCTATTTGTAGTTATATTAGGTTTAATAATACTTGGGTGTATTTTTTTTGCCTTAAAGCAGGGCTGCGACAAATCATCGACCAGACCTGGGTTGCCCAAAAAGAAAACGGGGGATGTGTAGAGGGATTCCTTGTGGAATATAGGATACCCCAGGAGAGCTTGGGCATCCCAGGGCTGTTGCAGAAGTAACCCTGATGGGGCCTCAGGCTGAAAGCAGGCTTGCAAGGCACCTGCTAGCTGGCAGCCTTGAACAGCCTTGGGAAAAGGTATACACTAAAAACCTTGGGAAAAGGTATACACTGGTCAGCTCCCCCGCTGCTTAGAGGCTTTCTCATGGGAAAGGGGTGTGAACTTTGGAAAAAGTATAACTTGGGGTAACCGAATAATAAAACTGGAGCACGATGCTCAAATCGTATTGGTGTTCGTATCGTGACTCTCTGCTACATTCATATGCAGCTAATACTTATTTTTCTGTTGGTATATATTTTTCCTTTTATCCTCAGTAGCCTCAACTCCAGAATACAAGGAGTTTGGTCTCTCCTGGTGCTTTCTACCATAAATGCCATTGGACTGATTGGTCCCTTGTTGATGTGTAATAGTACATTTTAGACATTTGGACTAGTTCTCATGGGGTCGAGAGAAACTGCACATGCTACTTTTTGTTTTACCTAGTCAAAGGCTTGTTGGTGGTCAGGTTCCCACTTAAATGAGCTCTTTCTCCTGGTGACTTGGGACAGTGGGTTCATGAGCTGACTGTACATGGGCACGTGCATTTGCCAAAATCCCACCATTCAAAAAAACCCTTATGTTTCCTTTTTATTGGTGGTGTGGTTTAACTTCAGCCGGCAACTAGGTATCACACAGCTGCTCCTCACTACCAGCCCCCACCTCCAGTGGGATGGAGAGGAGAATCAAAAAAAAGGTAAAACCCATGGATTGAGATAAGAACAGTTTAATATTCTAAATAAAGTAAAATATACTAATAATGCTAATTATAATGATAAAAGTAATGAAAAGGAGAGAGAAAGAAAAACAAAACACAAGAAGAACAAGTGATTCACAATACAACTGCTCAGCACCCACTGACTGATGCCCAACCCATCTCTCAGCAGTTTATATACTAAGCATGACGTTCTATGATGTGGAATATCCCCTTGGCAACTTTGGGTCAGGTGTCCCAGCTATGTGCCCTTCCAACTTTTTGTGCACCTGCTCACTGGCAGAGCATGGGACACTGAAAAGCCCTTGACTAAGCACTACTTAGCAACAGCCAAAACATTGCTGTGTTATCAACATTATTCTCATGCTAAATTCAAAACACAGCACTGTACCAGCTACTAAGAAGAAAATTAACTCTATCCCAGCCAAAAACAGGACAATTGTTTAGTGGTGCCATTGCCCATGATCTTGTCAGTCATGAGTAGAAATGCGATGGTGCCCATTTCTTATGCAGATTCATTCACTTTATCCTTCTTGACTGCAAATCCTGCACTTAGTAAAATTCCAGTTTGCCTTTGTTGTACTTGGACAGTTCCAAACTGTTTCTAATTTGCCTTTGTTATGCACCACTTCAGTGATTTTTTCCCATACTAGAATTTCATCAATGTACTGTAAGTGATCTGGGACATTGGTCTCCTCCAAAACCTTTTCTATAAGTCTGTGACAGATGGCAGGGTTATGCTTCCATCCTTGTGGCAGATGGTTCCAGGGTACTGTACTCCTGTCCAGGTAAAGGCAAACTGTGGTTTACACTCAGATGGTCAGAGGACTTCAGAAAAACAGAACTGGCTGTGTCACTGGTTGCATGCCAGGCAGCATTCTTTGCTTAAAGTTCATATTATAGCTCCAGACTATGTGGTACTGCTGTGCTCAAAGGTAGTGTTACCTCATTCACACCTCGATAGTTTGTGGTTAATCTCCAGTCCCCATTGGGTGTGGAGATTGAAGAGGCACGGACTCTGCTGGGTGTAGCAAGCAAAGCCAGTTTATTGTACAAGTTACCTGCATGTCTTGGGGTGACTTTGTGATGTGTATCCCCTATTGCTGCTCTATGCCCAAAAATCAATCCTGTGCCTTTCTGTGCCTTTAAACTGAGCCTGAGAGGGGGGAGAGGAAAAAACTGAGCGAACTTTTCAAAGCAGTTGTTCAAGGACACAGATACACACTCCTCTGTGTTCTCCTGCTGCAGCAGCAAGAGCGGAGGAAGCACCCTTCTTGCTTTTCAGCCAGCTTTCGGCTCCTTTTCTCCAGAGGGAGACAGAGAGTTGAATGTTGTTTTCCTGGGACTTCGGGGGTTTTTTTTCCCTTCTTCTCTTCTGGACTGTTTCAACATCAGAACACATCAGGAGAATTTTACACCAAGGCCCTGGAGGTGGGCCCACACTGACCCAGCTCCAAGGAGGAGGAGAGAGACCACATCTACAGAAGGACTCTGAAATCTTCCCAGGTTTCTCTCCACAGCGAGAGCTTTTATTATTTAGCATTATTATCCTTTTCCTGTGTGTTTGTTAAATAAATAGTTTTTATCTCTTTCACTTTCCTATGAGGAAAATTTCTTTTTTTTTTCCCGAACCTGGTGGGGGAGGGATGGTTGTAACCTGCCTTCTATCAGAGGATATTTTTCCTCCAAATTTGTCCAAACCGGCACAATAGTTTACTACTTCTGGGTAGATCCATAGGCTCAAACCCCCCTGCCCCATTCCCATAGCAACACTATCAAGTCCTTGCAGATTCCCTCTTGTGACAGTGGTGTCCTGGCTAATCATCCTTTTGCACCAGAGGCTCAGGTCATGGTGTCCTGTTCGTCCCGTGTTTGCCTCTTGTTCTTGCCTTGGACTTTGTTTTGTCTCTGCTTCTTGTTCTTGCCTTGAGTTTTTATCTGTCCCATGGCTTTCACAGCACCAAGGCTAGAAGGTCTGCACAACTATCAGCTTTCGTTGCTCTCTGGCTCCTGTCAATTGGGTTTTTGCACTGGCCAGATGGAGCTGTTGAAGGGTGAATGGGTTCAAGCAACCACCCCTTGACTTTCCAGCTCTTTGATATGACTGTGTATATAACCAAGGAAATCTGTGCTGGTTCAATGGTGTCATTGATGCACTGTTTCAGGTGCAACTGGCACCGATTGAGGTGACATATGTAGTAGTCCTACTACTGGCTCACCTTTTAAGATAACAGGTAGCTGAGATATCAAAGGGGTGTCCTCATTTGTTCCCCCAGTCAGTGGTGATGCCAAATGCCCATTGATTTCCTCTGTGGGTCCTTAAAATGTTCATTCCTTAAAAAGCTAACACCTGAGAAGCAAGGAGCACCCTGTCCCACTACCCTATGGGGTTTACAGTTTCCTTCAGTAAGAGTGAGTTTGACTTCTACTGCATGCGATTTCCACTGGCCTCTGGTCTTTGATAATAACTGTAATCTTTCTACTGAGGGTAGAAGGGAGGTGGGTACATTGGACTCCTGTGTCTACCAAGGCTCAATGTTCTATGGATCAGTGTGTCAGGCCACGAGACCTGGATAGTCCAGTAAATCCTGTTATCCTCTAACATCTTCATTATCCCTTTACCCCACTTGGCTGGGGATAGGGCTTCCTTATGTGACTTTTACCAAAGTTAGTTCTACCAGGAGAGGAGAGTAGGAGGAATTTTCTGCCGGTGGAGCTGATGGTGTGAGGCCTTTCTCAACCTGCCATGGCTTAGCAGATGGCCTTCATTGATACTTGAGTTCATGTACCCAAGTTGGCCAGCTCCTTAGTAATTGTACTATCCACAGCTCCATCATTGGATAGAGATGCCAGCCATCTTCCTCAGTTATCGATAAGCTAATGGTGCCCACATTCCAGCATCCCAATAGCTAGGTTAAGAGGTTTTCCTCTATTCCTCATTGAAGAATTAGTATTTAGGTTTCACAATTCAGCAAGGGTCAAGTGGTTTCAGTTTGCTGTGTCAGTAGTGTTTTCTGTGACTATTCTCATCCCCTCTCCCAACCTGGCAGAAACTGCTGCAACAAAAAACCTCTTCACATGTGTTAAGGATCGAGTGATAGCTTTAGACAAGCCCTGCCTTAGGCTCAGATTTTTGGCAGCAGCTCTACTCAGGTGACCTGCACCTAAATTGCTCTGGCTTGCAAGTTCTCAAGAATGGCAGATCAGGTCTATTATAAAATGAATTATTTATTGAATAGACAGGAGATTAACAGACATAAGACTTTAAACAGACTACCTACTACACAGGATAAAACAAATGAACTACTAGTAGATTACATTAAAGTGCACGACATAAAGGCACCTATATTACAGCTAGCAAAGAAATAGCATAGATTAGGAGTCAATGTAACACCACCAAATTGATGATGGGGTACACAGAGTACTTCCATTCAACCCTCGAGTGAGTAACTCAAGATAGGCATCCCAAGCGTTGAGGAGAGATCCCCACACATTTCCAGGGAATGTGCAGAAGAGTTCTGCTTTGTGAAAGTTTGGTGTAGCTTTTATAAAGTGAAGTGTCTGTCAGTCATAAATTCCAGCTTATCTTGCTACAATCTTGCTTTCAAGGCAAGATGTTTATTGTCAGTTGGGAGTGTCACCTCCATGGCGCAGAAATAATTCACTACAAGACAAGCTGTCCTGACTGAGTTATTTCACCAATTAGCAAATTCATCTGAGAGGGTGTCGTGGTTTGACACTGGCCAAATGCCAGGCACCCACGAAAGCTACTCTCTCATCCTCCCCTGCCACAGCTGGGCGGAGGAGAGAAAAAGAAGTTGATGAAGGGCTCAGGAGTTGAGATAAGGACTGGGAGAAAACACTCCAAGGGCAAAACAAGCTCATCTTAAAGACACAAAGTGAGTTTAGTGCTAACAAAATCAGAGCAGGATAAAATAAGCTCTTAAAAACACCTTCTTCCCCCAACCCCTCCCTCCTTCCCACTGAGAGCGCAGGGAGACAGGGCATGGGGGTTTTGGTCAGTTTGTCACCCGAGGTTTTCTTCCACTGCTCAGGGAGAGGAGTCCTTCCCCTGCTATGCTGTGAGGTCCCTTCTGTTACAAATGGAGACTAGAGCTTAGACAAGTCCTGCCTTTGACTCAGATTTCTGGCAGTAGCTCTGTTTGAGGCGGCCTGCACCCCAAATGGCTCTCACTCACAAGTTCTTAAGAATGTCCGATTAGGTCTATTATAAAATGAATTATTTATTGAATAGACACAAGATTAACAGACATAAGACTTTAAACAGACTGCTTACTACACAGAATAAGCAAAAAGAACGACTAGTAGATAAAAAATACAGTGCACGATAGAGGTGCCTATATTACAGCTAGTGAAGAAATAGTATAGATTAGGAGTCAATGTTGCTTACCACCAAATTGATGATGGAGTACACATAAACTCCTTTCACTCAATTTCCGGAAAAGTAACCATGAAGGTGTGTCCAAACTTCGGAGAGAAGTCCTACACATTTCCAGGGTATGTGTAGGAGACATGACTTTGTGAAAGTTTGGTGTAGCTTTTATAGTTTGTAAAGTGAAATGTCTGTCAGTCATAAATCCCAGCTACTTATCTCCCTACATCTTGTTCTCAAGGCAAGATGTTTAATGTCAACTGGGAGTTCCACCTCTAGTGCCAGAGAGAGATATAACTCACTAGCCAGAGATAACTCACTACTGGACACTTCCAGTCTGGGTTATCTCACCAATTCATGTGAGGGGGAGAATTCCCAGAACTATCACACCAGCTGATACAACAGATAAGCTCTTCTGTGGTAGGGGGAAATGTCCTGCCACAACTTCCCATGGGAGAGAGTTCTCCATGAACTTCTCCAGCATGGCTCCAATCTCACAAGTAGCAGTCCTCCCAAAACTGCTGCATCATGGGTCACTCTTCCACAGGGTGCAGTCCTCCAAGGACAGGCTGCTCCAGCTTGGGAGCAGGGGCCCCCTCTCTCCACGGGGTCTTCCACTGGATCACAGCCTCCTTCAGGCATCCACCTGCTCTGGCATGAGCACCTTCCCCACAGTCTGTGGGTGGATCTCTGCATCCCCCATGGATCCTCCATGGGCTGCAGGGGGACAGCCTGCTTCACCATGGTCTGCACCACAGCCTGCAGAGGAATCTCGGCTCTGGCGCCTGGAGCACCTCCTCCCCCTCCTCCTTCGCTGACCTTGGTGTCTCTATGTTGTTCCCCTCACACGTTCTCACCTCGTCCTCTTCTCTAGCTGGAATCAACACTGCATGTGCCTCACTTTGTTTTGATTTCTTCTTAAATATATTATCACAGAGGAATTACCATAATCTCTAATTTGCCCAGCTTTGGCCAGTGGGATGTCCATCTTCAGAGCCATCAGGGATTGGCTCTGCTGGACATGGTGGAAGCTTCTAGCAGCTTCTCACAGAAGCCACCTCTGTGGCCCCCACACTACCAAAAACCAGGCCATGCAAAACCAACACAGGGAGAAGATGCCCTGAGTTATCGCACCAGCTGATAGGCAGAACAGATAGGCCCTCCTGTGGCAGGGGGAGTTGTCCTGCTACAACATGGATGCTAGGAGTGGAAGAATAAAGATATGCTACTCAGAGCACAGCCACTACTCATCAGGTTTCCCCTCCAGACGCTTCACCATCCTCATGGCTCTCCTCTGGACACTGTCTAATAGCTTAATGTCTTTTTTATATTATGGTGGCCAAAACTGCACACAATACTCAAGGTGAGGCTGCACCAGTGCAGAGTAGAGTGGGACAATCCCCTCCTTTGACCAGCTGGTGATGCTTTGCTTGATGCACCCCAGGACATGGTTGGCCTTCCTGGCTGCCAGAGCACAGGTGACTCATATCCAGCTTGATATCGACCAGGGCCTCCAGGTCCCTTGCTGCAGTTCTGCTCTCCAGCTTCTCATTCCTCAGTCTATACACACAACCAAGGTTGCCACATTTAATTGCAGAATCCAGCACTTGCCCTTTTTAAACTTTGTATGGTTGATGATTGCACATCTCTCTAATTTGTCTAGGTCTCTCTGCAGGGCCTCTCTGAACACGTTTCAAAATATTATCCTACATACACTATCGACATGTTTTACCAAGTAGGAATGAATATTACCTTATATACAAGTTAGTGTTTTCCTATACGCATTATTAACACACTTCCTCAAGTAGGAATACAAAGTGTGTTTCCTATCAGACTCCAAACCCTGAGTTCCCACCCTGACATCCTACAAGATTATACTTGGGCAAGCTAATTTGGCAGCTGTAAGCGGTCTTGGCCTTGTGGGCATGTTGAACGATGATACAGCTGTACAACTCTCTTTTTGCTGTCCAAAACTTCCTTCTAATCCTACTGCTGATACAATTTTTATTAATGTTGTGATTTAGGTCAGGACAGACTAAACACATGCATTAATTGCTACATAATAATTTGATCTCTAACAACTACCTAGTAAAATATCAAAGGTCAAACTGTGGGCCTCCAAAATCAGTCTAATTATTTGAGTGATATTATCACAGTAGGCCAAAACAGTTGCCAAAACAAGAATGTGCCCATCTTTGGTGCTCCGAAGTATGAGAGAAAATGCATATTTAGCAAGGATGCATGCCATGTTAACAAACAGTTATTGCTTGAGAAGATGCCTAATGAACTTCCTGTGAAACTCGTACTGCCCCAGTATATAACCCAACTAAAGATTATTTAGTATAAGTGAAACTATTTTAAATTTTGTAAGAAATATCCTAATATCTGGACTACACCTAGCCCACATTTCAGAAATCGAAACAATATTCATAACTGGTCCCCATCTGTTGCCTAAATAATGAGCATTTGATTATTTAAGTGAATGTCGCTAGATAATATAATTTAACTTTGACCACTAGCACTATGCAAGCATTTAATCCTAATAGTGACACAGACACAGTGTTGATGAAGAAACAGAATTAAGTGAATAATTGTTTTCATATACCAAAAATCAGAAGAAAGCACAATGTAGATGAAAAAAAAAACAACAAGTAAGAAACTATATAAAGAATCTGAAATGTCAAAAGTTAAACCAATGCAAGGAAGCACTCAAAAAACACTGCTTTCCAAAATTAACTTGGATGAGATAGGCACAACGTATGACAAACTCTATCCTGAGCATGTAGTGAGACACTTTTGGAATTATGCTTTTGTTACCATCAGGTTTGATATAGACAACAGTCATAAAATTTCCTCTCATTAGGAAATCAGGGGATACATATGGGATCTATGCAAAATTAAATTGCAAAATCACCCTTTCCTGTTGCAATTATTAAAGGATCCGGGGCATGGATCATTGGTAGAATTATGGGATCAATAGAAGAACTGTACAAGCAATAGGCCTGGAAGCAAAAGGCCTGTGTGTGAGAAAAAACTCTCCATGAGAAAATTCTTGTGTGAAGAAAACAAGCAGGGCTGGGAATAAAGAGGGAGTTTTGAAACGATGCAGCTGTCCTGATAAGCTGTGCTAACCGGGAGAAAAGGGGGGTGAACTTTGAATTCTTTTAATCATAACATAACTGTAGAAGCTTGCCAATGTAAGCCCAATTATGTAGAAGTAGAAATGTGCTTTGATAAGCTTTAAGCCACTTAGGAGTTAACAAGCTGGTATATATAAGTGCCTTTGGATTGCTAATAAACAGAGTTTTGCGCTTATCAACCATATTGGCTGGTCTGCAAGTCTCTCCCCCTGCCGGAGCCGGGCCTCTCTTCTTTTTACAATTCCAACACTTTCCAAAGTTCACACTATTATTTTCCTGGCTAGATCCTAACGCAACCCGGGGCTTGT
>NW_008237927.1:54646-54913 GCF_000691975.1 Corvus brachyrhynchos
CTTCAGGGGTTGAAACACCCCCGTAGCCTCTACCCTGGGTGACTAGGGGGTACGGGCCATGTGTCTGTAAAGTGTCAGGGTTCTTTATTAGGACCTCAGGTCTCTCAGGGTCAGTTTATGTTTAGCAGTTTGTGAAGTGTCTCAGGATGGGAGGATCAGGTTCCTCATAGGAACAGTTTAAAAAGTTCAACGTGAACAACGCTTTGGACAGTCTTATGGTGGGGGCAGTGATCACATTGCCACCCTTTTGTTGTTCAAGCAGTCTTT
>NW_008237928.1:0-231 GCF_000691975.1 Corvus brachyrhynchos
AGAACTAATACTTTCTTCTGTTACTTCCCTACCTGTAAATTCCTAGTCTAAGGACAGATTCACACAATCTGTTTGTAAAGACACATCTATCTTACTCCTTTCACTCCCACACCTTCTTGACGGTGGGACGGCTTCCCTCAGCACAGCACCTGGCACAAAACCCCCGTATGCACACACACGCCCCTGCACTTACCTGGCACTCCGCTGCACACACACACACCCCCCCCTCCC
>NW_008237928.1:1843-3081 GCF_000691975.1 Corvus brachyrhynchos
CCTCTTTCTTTCAGAACCTTTTCTGTGCCATCATGAACATGCTCAACATGTAACTCGCACCCACTGAACTGCATCAAAGGCCCTGGAGATACACACTTTCCTTCAAGCTCTATGTACCATCCTACCCTCTGCCTCTCGCGGATCCCAAAGCCCTTCCAAACATCCAGCAGCTGCATGCAGAGAACAAGTGCTAGAACAAGGCATTTGCCTTCGTAGTCCCTCTAAAGTCTGTAAACTAGGCGAAACATTCCAATGACCAGCACTTTCCTTCACAACTGTATATAGAGCATCATCACATTCTCTCAAAGTGGCGCACAGAGAACACTTGTAGGTCAACCAGCTCACACAGAGCTTACCCTCGACACATGGAAACCTGTATTTGCACCACAGTCCAGTGTCAGCCTGATACTCGCAGCGCAATCACGTCCACACACCTTCAGTGTGGCCAAGTTCAAGCAGCTAGAGCTCACAGAGATGGGAGAGCCAGGACAGAAGACGATCCAAAATTACTGTGAAGTTACAGCAGCATTAAAATTGTGCACAGCAGTCTGCAGCACTGTAGCTTCCTTCTCTGACAGATGTGCCGTCCCATTGCTGGCTCTCGCAGCTCGGTTGCTAGTTGCTATCCTGAAGAAAAGAACTAGAAGAAAAAGCCAATGCTGGGCTGCACCTTCCCCTTGCCTCACGTAAAGCCACCTAAACTCCCCGCTGCACTCTCTCCTTCCCCTCTCCTTGGCATCGCCCACTGTGTTTTCTGCATCTCGGAGGCTAAAGGTAAGCGCCAGTGTTTCCAGGGATGGTTGGAAGAAGAATAAGTAGTAGCACAAGTAAGTAGCTGTCGTTGAACTTCCTCCTTCTCAATGCTAACGTGAATTCGGTGGGCAGGTGAGTGCCAGCTACGCTCCTTTCTCAGTTTGTACTCTGCAGACAAGAGCCCGATGCTCTGCGGTGCTCTCTTTAGTACCCATGTCGCGCTTTCATTGTGCCAGAGTCGAACCATCGTCTACTTCTTGCACAGAGCACTGTGCTGGCAGCGAAATGCTCCAGCCGACTGCTTCTGCCGAAACACGCCTGGGCTATGCACTTTGCCTCGCAGCGACAGACACCACCACTTTGGGTCTTTCTTCTCGTCCAAATGTAAAGGGAAAGATTCTCAGCTATGTCTGTGTTGGGGTTTTAGTTTAGTCTTAGGTTTTCCTGTTAAAGGAATTTTCTCCCATATGCATGTTGCTAGGGGA
>NW_008237928.1:4617-6638 GCF_000691975.1 Corvus brachyrhynchos
GAATGATTGATAAATCCATCAAAGGAGTTTTTTTGGTGCAGAAAGGAGGGGGAGATGTGGGAGACAGAGGAGTAGAAACTCCTGCAATTAAAGGAGGCTTTGATTTACAACCCTGGAAGAGACTAGGTCTGGCTTAATTGACAGAGATTTGTGGACTTTAAGCAAAAGGATTACAAACTTGTGTTCCTATCATTATAAGTAAAATTGTACACTGGGTGTTTTGGTGAAGGGTTTTAAAATATAATAGTGTGATTTTATATAGTTTAAGTTAAGAATGTAGATGGTATAATAGAGACATCTGTGTGTATGTGACATGAGAAGTTATTGGTCAAGACATAGCTGCATTGCAGTGAGAAGTGCCACAGATGATAGGTCATTAATCTAAAACAAAGTGTCATCTTAAGTATCTAAATGATTAGAAAGTTATAAATTACGATGTAACCCTAAATCTTGTGACTAGTCGCCATTACTCGGAGGTGTTGCAAAATCTCACGCCTCGACTGATGCGTTTGTTATTTTAAACAATAAATTCGTGTAATTACATAGTCCCATCCCTTAAAGTTATTTTCCTCCGACACGTGAAGCGTGAGAAACGGACACTGGGCACAATTCTTTCCAGGGAAAGCTGGAAGAGAAATAGGTAGCAGCACAAGTAGCTGCAAGTTGAACTTTCTGTTTTCAAGTGCTAACGTGAATCCACAAACAAGCGAGTGACAGCCATGCTTCCTCTTGCAGCCTGTGCGATGCGCACACCAACTCCGTGTTCTGCGCCTTCATTCTTATGCTCTTTGTACCATGTCGCGCTTTCAATCTGCCAGAGTCGAACTGTCATCTACTTGTCGCACAGAGAGCACGGTGCCGGCAGAGAAATGCTCCAGGCTGCTGCCTCTGCCCAAACACGCCTGGGCTCTGCACTTTCCCTTGCAGTGCTAGGTAGCACCACATTCTCTTTGCATTGTAGCCTGAATCTCAGTGGGAAGAATCTCACCTACATCTTGCACACAGAGAACAGTTTTAGGTCAACAAGCTCACGCCGAGCTTACCCTCGATGCGTGGAAACCTGTATTTGCACCACAGTCCAGTGGCAGCCCTCTTTCCTTTACAGCCTGCACAGCGCTGGCAGATCGTGGTGCTCTCTGCACCTGCCTTTTCACTTGCAAGTACCACCGCGCACATTACAGCCTTGCAGGGAGCGAAGACGCGGACAGGCGTCTGCGGGCGCTTTGGCCAGGACCAAAAGATGGTGTTCCTTTCTGCTGCTCCTTGCCCGAATTGTGGTGCTGTGTTGAAAGTCTTGGCCAGCGAAATTCTAATCCAGCAAGGGCTTCTCTCCTGATGCATTTTGCTGAGCGAGAGCTACACGGACAGTTTGGACTCTGTCAAACAGCAAGAAAAGGCTTGTCGGTCGAGCTGAAGGAAAATCCCTGCACAGCACACTGTGGCTGCGTGCAGTGTTCACGCTGAAGAGCGGCAAAGCTCCAAGCCATGGCTGGACAGAGCACAGAAGGCGAAGAACGAAGCAGCTGGGCACCGGGCTCATGTAGTCAGTGGAGACAATTTCCCATGTGCAGCCAATGTCCAGCAAAGAGCTGCTGCACAAGCAGCTGCAGCTGAGAATGCTCTGGCTGCTTCAGAGAGTAAGGTGCAGCCCTTGCACTCCTGGACACAAGCTGGCCAGAAACAGGTTCTTACACCTTCAGTGCTGCAGAGTGCATGCAGCTGGAGCACAGCCAGAAGGAGGCGTGCAGAAAGAAGGCGTTCTTCAAGTCCCCCCCTCCTCCAGGCAGCCTTGAAACTGAGCACAACACACTGCGCCTCGGCAGCTTCCTTCTCACATAGACGGACCGTCCCCTTGTTCACTCTCGCAGCTCCCTTGCCCACTTGCAGCAGCTGCTGCCAAAGAAAAACGCTCCAGAAGTCAAAGCCTCTGCTGGGCTGCACTTTCTCCTTGCCTCACGTCAAAGCACCAGAACCTCTCCGCTGCACTCTGTATTTCCAGTCTCCGCTGCATCTGCCACTGT
>NW_008237928.1:6928-8628 GCF_000691975.1 Corvus brachyrhynchos
TTCCCAGCCTGCACAGCGCCGGCAGATGGCCGTGCTCTCTGCACCTGCCTTCTCACTTGCAAGCACCACCGCCAAGCTTACAGCCTTGCAGGGAGCGAAGAGGCGGATAGGCGTGTCGCCCAGAAGAAGGTGCCAGGACCAAAAGATGGTGTTCCTTTCTGCTGCTCCTTGCCCGAATTGTGGTGCTGTGTTGAAAGTCTTGGCCAGCGAAAAGCTACTCCAGCAAGTGTTTCTCGCCTGACGCATTTCGCTGAGCGAGAGCTACATGCACAGTTTGGACTCGGTGAAAGAGCAAGAAAATGCTTGTCCGTCGAGCTGAAGGAAAATCCCTGCACAGCACACTGTGGCTGCGTGCAGTGTTCACGCTGAAGAGCGGCAAAGCTCCAAGCCATGGCTGGGCTTCAGTTCTGTCCAGAGCACAGAAGGCGAAGAACCAAGCAGCTGGGCACCGGGCTCATGTACTCAGCGGAGCGAATTTCCAATGTCCAGCCAAGAGCTGCCTCACAAGCAGCTGCAGCTGAGAACGCTCTGGCTGCTTCAGAAAGGAAGGCGCAGCCCTTGCACTCCTGGACACAAGCTGGCCAGCAGCAGGTTCCTAAACCTTCAGTGCTGCAGAGTGCATGCAGCTGGAGCACAGCCAGAAGGAGGCGTGCAGAAAGAAGGCGTTCTTCAAGTCCCCCCCTCCTCCAGGCAGCCTTGAAACTGAGCACAACACACTGCGCCTCGGCAGCTTCCTTCTCACATAGACGGACCGTCCCCTTGTTCACTCTCGCAGCTCCCTTGCCCACTTGCAGCAGCTGCTGCCAAAGAAAAACGCTCCAGAAGTCAAAGCCTCTGCTGGGCTGCACTTTCTCCTTGCCTCACGTCAAAGCACCAGAAACTCTCCGCTGCACTCTGTATTTCCAGTCTCCGCTGCATCTGCCACTGTTATCTCTGCATCTCCAAGCATCAAGCTGGGCACAATTCTTTCCAGGGAAAGCTGGAAGAGCAATAGGTAGCAGCACAAGTAGCCGCAGCTTGAACTTTCTGTTTTCAAGTGCTAACGGGAATCCGCAAGCAAGCGAGTGACAGCCACGCTTCCTCTTGCAGCCTGTGTGATGCTCACACCAGCTCGGTGCTCTGCCTTCATTCTTGTGCTCTTCGTACCATGTGGCACTTTATTTCTGCCGGAGTCGAAGCATCGTCTACTTGGCGCACAGAGCCCTGTGCCGGCAGCGAAATGCTCCTGCCGAAACACGCCTGTGCTATGCATTTTCCTGCCTCTGCGTCCTTTTTGGAGCTGTGGGAATGATTTAGATTGCATTGAGAAGGGCCACAGTCCTGCAAGGGTCTTTCATCAGGAGCAAAGAGCGGCCTGGAGTGTGGGGAATGCTGGATCTGTACCACTGAGTGCTCATCCTTCACCTTAATGTGGAGCTACCCCCAAAGCCGCCATGTATCACTTTTTCTATTTCCCCTGCTGTGTATATTTTGGAGCAGCTGTTACATGTGGCTTTTTATGGTGATCCTGTGGGAAGCAGCCATTCGCCTGCTGTGATAGCCTCACAACTAATATGAACTCCTCATTCCTTTTGGTTTTACTGGGGTTTTTTATCTGTTTGTTTGATTGGTTTGTGTGGGTTTGTTTGTTTGGGTTTTTGTCTTTTTTGGTTTGAGTTCTTTGTTTGCTTTTTTATAAATGTCTGGTGAAGCTGGCACAG
>NW_008237928.1:10193-11310 GCF_000691975.1 Corvus brachyrhynchos
GACGCGGGGCCCCGTGTGCTGGATTCTGGCAGCACAAGCACCATCCCCACCCTGTCCTGCACTTGCTTTGGCTCACACAAGCCCCATCCCAAGAAGCTTCGTTCTTCGCCTTCGGTGCTCTGGACAGAAGTGAAGCCCAGCCATGGCTCTGAGCTCTCCCGCTCTTCAGAGTGTATACTGCACGCATCCACAGGGTTCTGTGCACGGATTTTCCTCACCTTGAGGTCCAATCATTTTTCTTGCTGCTTTACAGTGTCCAAACTGTGTGTGTAGCTCTCGCTCAGCGAAATGCTTCAGGAGAGAAGCACTTGCTGGATTAGCATTTCGCTGGCCAAGACTTTCAACACAGCACCACAATCCGGGCGACGACGAGCAGAAAGGACGAACATCTTTTGGTCCTGGCACGTTCTTCTGGGCAAGATGTCTATCCTCATCTTTGCTCTCTGCAAGGCTGCAAGGTGCGTGCTGGTACTTGGAAGCGAGAAGGCGGCGGCAGAGAGCACGGCCATCTGACGGCACTCTGCAGGCTGGAAAGGAAAGAAGAGTACCCCTGGAATGTGCTGCAAATCCAAGTTTCCACGCATCGGGGGCAAGATCTGGGTAAGCTCGTTGACCTCAAACTGTTCTCTGTACCAGACGTAGCCGAGAAGCTTTCGATTAAGATTCAGGCTACAAGGCAGACCGAATGTGCCGCTACCTAGCGCTGAGAGAGAAAGTGCAGAGCCCAGGCATGTTTGGGCAGAAGCAGCAGCCTGGAGGCTTTTGCTGTTGGCACCGTGCTCTCTGGGCGAGAAGCAGACAACTGTTTGTCTCCAGCAAAATGAAAGCGCGACCTGCTACGAAGAGCATAAGAACGAAGGCAGAGCAGCGGGCTGCTGTGCGAATCGCCCAGGCTGCAAGAGGAAGCATGCCTGCCACTCGCTTGTTTGCGGATTCACTTTAGCAGCCGGAAGCAGAAAGTTCAACTTGCGGCTACTTGTGCTGCTACCTATTTCTCTTCCGTATTCCCTGGAACCAATTCTGCCAGCTTCATGCTTGGAGATGCAGAGATGACAGTGGTGGATGCGGTGGAGAAGGGAAAAACAGTGCAGCGGAGAGTTTCTGGTGCTTGACGTGA
>NW_008237929.1:0-341 GCF_000691975.1 Corvus brachyrhynchos
ATCTTAGTTCCTCCCTCAGCAGAAAAAAAGAGAGAAATAAGCCCCCAAAATTACTTTAGGTTGCGTGCAAGAAAGAGGAGGAGAGCCCCAAATTTAAACTTACAAATCCTGTTTCCTGGTTAGGCTGGCTCCTAGAAAGGTCTGCTGGGGGGATGGTCTGGCAGTTCGATCCTCAGGAATTCCAGTCCTAGGTGGGAGGCGAGGATCTCGAACTGTCCCTGTCCAAAAGGCCTGCTAAAACGTAGGTCTATCTTCAGAGGATTAGCACACGAACGGCTGGTTCTATCTTGGCGTGGTCAAGATGCAGCTCAGGCCCGGTCCAGGGGCCAAGGCTGTTCTGG
>NW_008237929.1:2004-3075 GCF_000691975.1 Corvus brachyrhynchos
CGGGGAGGGGTCATTCCCCACAAGATAGGAGTTGCAGAATTGTCTTCAGGACTGAAACTTGCCAATTCTGTTTTTTAACAACAAAACACACAAAAAGCACAGGGGCATGGCTCCCCTCCAAACAGGAGCTTTAGGCTTCACACAAAACCCCACGTAGACAAAGAAATTAAATCCCTAAATCCATTTACCACAATTTCCACAATTCCCTCAGAGAAAGATGTGTTCAAACTTCTAAGCCTACAGAAGAAACCACAATTTCCGCTTACTCCTTGAATAATCAAAGATCTTTTTGACAATTTTCCCCCTTTAGGGATAAAATTCAAAATGGATAGAGAGGCCCCTGTGTCTACCAGGAAAGATACCTTCTCTTGATCTGTACCCACCTTAAAAGTTAGCAAGGGCTCCAGTGTGGTGGGTCCCTGGCATAATGGAAACCCCTGACACCCCTAAAAATCCATCTCCATTATCCTCTGTACTTCCTTCTCCTGAGGATCCAGCTGTCTCTGAGGACAGTCCTGCTTCCAGTGCCCATCTGCCCTGGAGACACACACTAATTTCTTCCCAAGCGCTCTTTGGGTTGGCTCTCCCGTGCTGAGGAGGGAATGCCTCTGCCACTTCCTTCAGGCCAACCCTGTCCCTTCTATCCTGGGGGACCCCTTGGGTCCTGCAGTTTATCCCTCTGGGACTGGAAAAACTATGCCATCACCTTTGCCTTTGCTTTTCCCTTTTCCTCATCCCTTTTTACATACACTTGCTGTATCTTTCTAACCAGTTCATCCAGGGACTTATTCTGCCCTTTCTCTAGTCTCCCCCACTACTGCCGATGGGTACTCATTCTCACACAGCTCAAAATCATTAATTTCTCCAGTGAACCAAACAAAATCCTTAAAAGAAAATCCTAATCCTTCCACGTACAATCTGCATTTCCCAGATATTCCTTCCTTCTCCTCCTTGTGCTCACTCTCTTTATCACACACCATATACGAGAGCCGGTCTCTGTCTTGCTGCAGTGTCCAAACGTCTCCTCACTCCCCCGCCCCGGCGCTCCCAGTGGGCCCAGCCAGCAGCCCC
>NW_008237929.1:4493-4733 GCF_000691975.1 Corvus brachyrhynchos
TTCCTGTCTGTGAGCAAACATGGGTGGTGTTTTTTCAGATGAAAATGAGAAAATCCCTCCTAACAGCCCGTTAGAGTTGATAATAAAACACTGGAAATGGCTGACAGGGCCAAGAACTACCCTGGATATCCGAGAATTGTTTAGGTTGTCAACACGAATTTGGCCGACTTTAAAGTTAAGTCAAGGAAACTGACCTCGCTTTGGTAGCTTGGAAAATAACATCATTACTGACCTGATGGT
>NW_008237930.1:0-3114 GCF_000691975.1 Corvus brachyrhynchos
GTGGGAATGGAGGGAAAAGATGGGAAATGGGGATTCCAGTGAAAAATTCCCATTGGGAATGAAGAAATGGGTGGGAAATGGGGATTCCAGCCAAGAATTCCTGGTGGGAATGGAGGGAATGGGGGTTTGGGGGGTTTAAAGGGGAGAATTCCCGGTGGGAATGGAGAAAAAAGGTGGGAGATGGGGATTTGGGGTCTCTCAAGGGAAATGGGGATTCCAGCCAAGAATTCCTGGTGGGAATGGAGGGAGGAGATGGGAAAATGGGGATTCCAGGGAAAAATTCCCAGTGGGAATGGAGCTGGGTGTGTTGGGAAAGGGATTCCAGCCAAGAATTCCCATTGGGAATGAAGGAAAGGAGTGGGAAATGGGGATTCCAGGGAAAAATTCCCAGTGGGAATGGAGGGAATGGGTGGGGAATGGGGATTTGGGGCCCTTAAAGGGGAGAATTCCCATTGGGAATGAAGGAAAGGAGTGGGAAATGGGGGTTTGGGGGGTTTAAAGGGGAGAATTCCCGGTGGGAATGGAGAAAAAAGGTGGGAGATGGGGATTTGGGGTCTCTAAAGGGAAGAATTCCCAGTGGGAATGGAGCTGGGTGTGTTGGGAAAGGGATTCCAGCCAAGAATTCCCATTGGGAATGAAGGGAAAAGGTGGGAAATGGGGGTTTGGGGGGTTTAAAGGGGAGAATTCCCAGTGGGAAGGGTGGGAATGGGTGGGGAATGGGGATTCCAGGGAAAAATTCCCATTGGGAATGAAGGGAAGGGTGGGAAATGGGGATTTGGGGTCCTTAAAGGGAAAAATTCCCGTCGGGAACGACAAAAATTCCCACTGGGAATGAAGGGAAAGGGGCGGGAACGGAGCTGGATGTGCGGGAAAATGGAATTCCAGGCCCTTGGAGCCAAGAATTCCCAGTAAAACCAAGGAAAAGGGCCGGGAACGGAGCTGGATGTGCGGGCAAAGGGAATTCCGGGGGAAAATTCCCGGGAAAAGTTGGGAATCGTCACCGTTTTTGAAGGCCAGGAACTCGAAGACGCTGTGGACGATGGAGACGACGATGGTGAGAGCCAGGAGGTACGGATTGGTCTCCAGGAGAGCCACCTGGAACGGGAAAAAACGGGAAAAAGTGGGAAAAAATGGGAAAAAATGGGAAAAAACGGGAAAATCCTGGGAATTCGAAAGTGAAACCAGCCCTGGGAGGGACTGGGAGCACTGGGAATGGGATTTGGGAGCACTGGGAATGGAATTGGTCTCCAGGAGAGCCACCTGGAACGGGAAAAAGTGGGAAAAAATGGGAAAAAATGGGAAAAAAAGGGAAAAAACGGGAAAATCCTGGCAATTCGGGAGAGAAACCAGCCCTGGGAGGGACTGGGAGCACTGGGAATGGGATTTGGGAGCACTGGGAATGGGGTTGGTCTCCAGGAGAGCCACCTGGAACGGGAAAAAGTGGGAAAAAATGGAAAAAAATGGGAAAAAATGGGAAAAAATGGGAAAAAATGGGAAAAAATGGGAAAAAACGGGAAAATCCCGGGAATTCGGGAGTGAAGCCAGCTCTGGGAGGGACTGGGAGCACTGGGAATGGGGTTTGGGAGCACTGGGAATGGGATTGGTCTCCAGGAGAGCCACCTGGAATGGGAAAAAATGGGAAAAAATCAGGAAAAAACCAGGAAAATATATGGGGAAAATTGGGGAAAATCGGTAAAAAAATCAAGAAAAATTGGGGGAAATCGGGGAGAAAATCGGGGAAAAAATCAGGAAAAATCAGGAAGAAATCAGGGGAAAATCAGGGGAAAATCATGGGAAAAAAAAAATCAGGAAAAATCGGGAAAAATCAGGAAAGTCAGGAAAATAAATCAGGAAAAAATCAGGAAAAATTGGGAAAAAACTGGGAAAAAATCATGAAAAAATCATGAAAAAAGCAGGGAAAAAATCGGGAAAAATCAGAAAAAAATCGGGGAAAAAATCGGGGAAAAAATCAGGAAAAAATCAGGAAAAAATCGGGGAAAAAATCAGGGAAAAATAAGGGAAAAATCATGAAAAATTGGGAAAACATCAGGAAAAATCAGGAAAAAATCAGGGAAAATTGGGAAAAAAATCAGGAAAAATTGGGAAAAAAAATCAAGAAAAAACTAGGCAAAAATCAGGAAAAAAACAGGGAAAATTGAGGAAAAAAATCAGGAAAAATCAGGAAAAAACCATGAAAAAATCAGAAAAATTGGGAAAAAATTCAGGAAAAAATCATGAAAAAATCAGGGGAAAATTGGGAAAAATTGGGTAAAAATCAGGAAAAAAATCAGGGGAAAAAATGGGAAAAATTGGGAAAAATTGGGGAAAAAAATCAGGAAAAATCGGGAAAAATCAGGAAAAATCAGGAAAAAATCACGGGAAAATTGGGTAAAAATCATGAAAAAAACCAGGGGAAACTTGGGAAAAAAATCAGGAAAAAAATCAGGGAAAAAAAAGGGAAAAATTGGAAAAAATTGGGAAAAAATCAGGAAAAATCTGGAAAAATTGGGTAAAAATCAGGAAAAAATCACGGGAAAATTGGGTAAAAATTGAGGAAAAAATCAGGGGAAAATTGGGAAAAAATCAGAAAAAAAATCAGGGGAAAAAATGGGAAAAATTAGAAAAAATTGGGAAAAAATCAGGGAAAATATCGGGGGAAAAAAAGGGAAAAAATCGGGAAAAATCGGGAAAATCAGGAAAAAATCACGGGAAAATTGGGTAAAAATCATGAAAAAACCAGGGGAAACTTGGGAAAAAAATCAGGAAAAAAATCAGGGAAAAAAAAGGGAAAAATTGGAAAAAATTGGGAAAAAATCAGGAAAAATCGGGAAAAATCAGGAAAAAATCACGGGAAAATTGGGTAAAAATCATGAAAAAAACCAGGGGAAACTTGGGAAAAAAATCAGGAAAAAAATCAGGGAAAAAAAAGGGAAAAATTAGAAAAAATTGGGAAAAAATCAGGGAAAAAATCAGGGAAAAAAAAGGGAAAAATTGGAAAAAATTGGGAAAAAATCAGGAAAAATCTGGAAAAATTGGGTAAAAATCAGGAAAAAATCACGGGAAAATTGGGTAAAAATCATGAAAACACCAGGGGAAACTTGGGAAAAAAATCAG
>NW_008237930.1:7247-7653 GCF_000691975.1 Corvus brachyrhynchos
AAACCCCATGGGAATGGGATAAACCCCATGGGAATGGGATAAACCCCATGGGAATGGGATAAACGGGATTGGGATTGGGGAAAAGGGGGTTGGGAATAGGATAAATGGGGTTGGGAATGGGGAAAGGGGGTTGGGAGTGGGGAAAATTCATTGGGAGTGGGGAAAACCCCGTGGGAATGGGATAAAGGGGGTTGGGAGTGGGATAGATTCACTGGGAATGATGAAAGGGGGTTGGGAGTGGGGAAATGGGATGGACTGGGAAGGACTGGGATGGACTGGGATGGACTGGGATGGACTGGGAAGTCCCAAAACCCTGCAAACCCCATGAGATTGGAACAATCCCGTTTTTTCTGGGAATTTTCCCGGGAAAAGGCGGAATTCCGGGATATCTGAGCGCTCACATTGG
>NW_008237930.1:9721-10336 GCF_000691975.1 Corvus brachyrhynchos
ACTGGGATGGACTGGGATGGACTGGGAAGTCCCAAAACCCTGCAAACCCCATGAGATCGGAACAATCCCGTTTTTTCTGGGAATTTTCCCGGGAAAAGGCGGAATTCCGGGATATCTGAGCGCTCACATTGGTCCAGGGGCGGGGGGACGCTGCCCCTGACCCAGGGCGTGTGGTCGTCCACCATGTTGATGGTCAGGTTCGGGTGCCAGTGGGAGATGACCTCGACCGGCCCGAAATCCTCGGCCCTCTGGAAGGGAAATCCCGGGAATCGTCAGCGAATCCCGGGAAAAAATCCCGGGAAAAGCCGGGCCGGGAGGAGGGGGAATTCCCCCCCCCAGTGCCAGGGATGCGATCCCGGCCTTTGGGAAGGGAGGGGAAGGGGACAAAAAAGGGGAGGGGGGGAAAGGGTTGGGAGCGGGGAGGAATTTGGGAATGAAATTCCCACCCCTCACACCCACCAAAAATTCCCCCCAAAAAATCCCAACAAGTTCCCCAAAAAAAAATTGCCAAAAAAGAAAAAAAATTTTTCCCAATGAATCTCCAAAAAAATCCCAAAAAATCCCCTCAAAATTCCCCAAACAATTCCCCAAAAAAATCCCAAAAAGTTCCCCCCC
>NW_008237930.1:11664-12754 GCF_000691975.1 Corvus brachyrhynchos
GGGGGAAAAAGGGGGGAAAAAACGGGGAAAAATGAGAAAAAAATTGGAAAAACTAAATGAAATATGGGAACAAAATGGGAAAAAAAAGGGAAAAAAAGGGGGGAAAAATGGGAAAAATAGAAATGGGAAAAAGTGGGAAAAAGTGGGAAAAAGTGGGAAAAAGTGGGAAAAAAGGGGGAAAAAAGGGGGAAAAAAGGGGGGAAAAAAGGGGGAAAATGGGTAAAAAGTGGGAAAAATGGGGAAAAGGGGGAAAAAATGGGGAAAAAGGGGAAAATATGGGGAAAAAAGGGGAAAAAAGGGGAAATGGGCATAAAGGGGGATAAATGGGGAAAAAGTGGGAAAAAAATGGGGGAAAGGGAGAAAAAATGGGGAAAAGCCAGATGAAATATGGGAAGAAAATGGGAAGAAAAGGGGAAAAAATCGGAAAAAAACTGGGGAAAATAGAAATGGGGAAAATGGGAAAAAGTGGGGAAAAATGGGAAAAAGTGGGAAAAGGTGGGAAAAAAGGTAAAGAACGGGGAGAAAATGAGGAAAAAAAGGGGAAAAAAAGGAATAAAAGGGGAAAAAAGAGGAAAAAAGGGAAAAGTGGGAAAAAATGTGGGGAAATGGGGAAAAAATGGGAAAAAAATGGGATAAAAGTGGGAAAAAGTGGGAAAAATGGGGAAAAAATGGGAAAAATGGGAAAAAATGGGGAAAACCCCAGGAAAAATGGAAATGGGGAAAAATGGGAAAAACCAGGGGAAAGCAGGAAAAACGGGAAAAAAATGGGAAAAAAAGGGAAAAAATAAAAAAAAACAGGAAAGGGGGGGAAATGTGGGAAAATGGGAAAAAAATGGGAAAAAATGGGAAAAAAGAGGAAAAGGGGGGGAAAAGTGGGAAAATGGGAAAAAATAGGAAAAAAAAGGAAAAAATGGGAAAAGCGGAAAAAATGGGAAAAACATTGGGAAAAAAATTGGGAAAAGTGCGAAAAAGTGGGAAAAAAGGTAAAAAAAACGGGAAAAATGGGAAAAAATGGGGAAAAAAGGGAAAAAGTGAGGAAAAAGTGGGAAAAAAGTGGGAAAAATTGGGAAAAAATGGGAAAATTGGGAAT
>NW_008237930.1:13817-14931 GCF_000691975.1 Corvus brachyrhynchos
GCGCGGTTGCCAGGTGGGAATGGGGCCGTTCCCGAGGGATTTGGGGCTGGAAAATCGGGAATTCCCGGGAATTCCGTACTGCGGGAGGTGTGCACGGTGGCCAGGCGCCGGTAGAGGCTCTTCTGCCGCGTGTCGGGGTGAAAGCCGCTCTTGGTGAAGTAAACGTGGACGTAGATGGAGCCGTTCCGCTGCACGCTCTGGGAAAGGGCCCGGAAAAGGTTGGGAAAAGGTTGGGAAAAGGGCCAGGAAAACCCCGGGAAAGGTTGGGAAAAACCCCGGGAAAAGTTGGGAAAAGGGCCAGGAAAGGTTGGGAAAAGGACCCAGGAAAGGTTGGGAAAAGGTTGGGAAAAGGGTCAGGAAAACCCCAGGAAAGGCTGGGAAAAACCCCGGGAAAAGGTTGGGAAAAGGACCCAGGAAAGGTTGGGAAAAGGGCCAGGAAAAACCCTGGGAAAGGTTGGGAAAAGGGCCAGGAAAAACCACGGGAAAGGTTGGGAAAAGCCTCAGGAAAAGGTTGGGAAAAGCCTTGGGAAAAGGTTGGGAAAAACCCAGGAAAAAGTTGGGAAAAACCCCGGGAAAGGTTGGGAAAAAGTTGGGAAAAGGGCCGGGAAAAGGTTGGGCAAAACTCCAGGAAAAGTTGGGAAAAACCCCAGAAAATGTTCAGAAAAATCCCGGGAAAAGGTTGGGAAAAACCTCAGGAAAAGGTTGGGAAAAGGGCCGGAAAAAGCCCAGGAAAGGTTGGGAAAAGCCTCGGGAAAAGGTTGGGAAAAACCCAGGAAAAAGTTGGGAAATTCCAGGCGGGAATTCCAGCTGGGGAAGGGGCGGATCAGGGCCGGGATTTGGGGATCCCCGTTCCCACCTGGAATCGCCTCTCCCCTCCCCCGGCCCCAAATCCCTCGGGATTGGACCCCGAATCCCCTTTTCCCACCCCAAATCCCCATTTCTGACCCCAAACCCTCATTTCTGACCCCAAATCCCCATTTCTGACCCCAAATCCCCTTTTCCCAACCCCAAACCCCCTTTTCCTGACCCCAAATCCCCATTTCTGACCCCAAACCCTCATTTCTGACCCCAAATCCCCATTTCCCAACCCCAAACCCCATTTCCCGACCCCAAA
>NW_008237930.1:15509-17598 GCF_000691975.1 Corvus brachyrhynchos
CCTCTGTCTGATCCCTATTCCCCATTTCCCAACCCCAAACCCCCATTTCTCCACCCCAAACCCCCATTTCTGACCCCAAATCCCCATTTCTGACCCCAATTCCCCTTTTCCCGACCTCCCCCCCGCCATTCCCGCTTCCCCACCTGGGACACGTCGAGCTCTCCGAAGTGCTCGTAGCAGCCGTCGGAATTCTCGCCGCTGCTCCAGTCCCCGTAGACCAGATCCCGCTTTTCCCAGAACAGGGCGGAGCTGACGTTGAAATCCGTGAAGTGCTCGTGCTCCGAGACGTAAACGTAGAGATCCTGCGGGAACGCGGCCCCAAAATCCTCATTTCTGACCCCAAATCCCTCGGGAACGGCCCCAGAATGGCCCCAGAACAGCCCCAAAACGGCCCCAGAACAGCCCCAAATGGCCTCGTCCTCCTGAGCCCAAATCCCCATTTCTGACCCCAAATCCCTCGGGATCTCCCCCAAATCCCTCGGGAACGGCCCCAAAATGGCCCCAGAACGGCCTCGTCCTCCTGAGCCCAAATCCCCATTTCTGACCCCAAATCTCTCGGGATCTCCCCCAAATCCCTCGGGAACGGCCCCAAAATGGCCCCAGAACGGCCTCGTCCTCCTGAGCCCAAATCCCCATTTCTGACCCCAAATCTCTCGGGATCTCCCCCAAATCCCTCGGGAACGGCCCCAAAATGGCCCCAGAACGGCCTCGTCCTCCTGAGCCCAAATCCCCATTTCTGACCCCAAATCTCTCGGGATCTCCCCCAAATCCCTCGGGAACGGCCCCAAAATGGCCCCAGAACGGCCTCGTCCTCCTGAGTCCAAATCCCCATTTCTGACCCCAAATCCCTCGGGATCTCCCCCAAATGGCCCCAGAACAGCCCCAAATGGCCTCGTCCTCCTGAGCCCAAATCCGCCGGGATCCCAACCCCAAAATCCTTGGGAACAGCCCCAAAACGGCCCCAGAACGACCTCGTCCTCCTGAGCCCAAATCCGCCGGGATCCCCAAAATCCTCAGGAACGGCCCTGGAACGGACCCGAATGTCCTCCCGAGCCAAAATCCCCATTTCTGACCCCAAATCCCCTTTTTCCAACCCCAAATCCCTCGGGAACAGCCCCAAAATGGCCCCAGAACAGCCCCAAATGGCCTCGTCCCCCTGAGTCCAAATCCCCCAAATCCCAACCCCAAAATCCTCGGGAACGGCCCCGGAATGGCCCCCCCAACCCCAAAATCCTCGGGGACGGCCCCGGAATGGCCCCAGAACAGCCCTGAACAGCCTCGTCCTCCTGAGCCCAAATCCCCATTTCTGACCCCAAATCCCTCGGGATTTCCCCCAAATCCCTCGGGAACCGTCTCGGAACGGCCCCGGAACGGCCCCAAATGGCCTCGTCCTCCTGAGTCCAAATCCCCATTTCTGACCCCAAATCCCTCGGGAACGGCCCCAAAATGGCCCCAGAACAGCCCCAAATGGCCTCGTCCTCCTGAGCCCAAATCCCCCAAATCCCAACCCCAAAATCCTTGGGAACAGCCCCAGAACGGCCTCGTTCTCCTGAGCCCAAATCCCCATTTCTGACCCCAAATCCCCTTTTTCCAACCCCAAAATCCTCGGGAACGGCCCCAGAATGGCCTCGAACGGCCTCGTCCTCCTGAGCCCAAATCCCCCGGGATCAGCCCCATTCCCACCCCCAATCCCGTTTTTCCCCCAAATCCCGTTTTTCCAACCCCAAATCCCTCGGGAACAGCCCCAGAATGGCCCCGAATGGCCCCAGAACGGTCCCGGAACGGCCTCGTTCTCCTGAGCCCAAATCCGCCGGGATCCCAACCCCAAAATCCTTGGGAACAGCCCCAAAACGGCCCCAGAACGACCTCGTCCTCCTGAGCCCAAATCCGCCGGGATCCCCAAAATCCTCAGGAACGGCCCTGGAACGGACCCGAATGTCCTCCCGAGCCAAAATCCCCATTTCTGACCCCAAATCCCCTTTTTCCAACCCCAAATCCCTCGGGAACAGCCCCAAAATGGCCCCAGAACAGCCCCAAATGGCCTCGTCCCCCTGAGTCCAAATCCCCCAAATCCCAACCCCAAAATCCT
>NW_008237930.1:17780-20628 GCF_000691975.1 Corvus brachyrhynchos
CCATTTCTGACCCCAAATCCCTCGGGAATGGCCCCAAAATGGCCCCAGAACGGCCCCAAATGGCCTCGTCCTCCTGAGCCCAAATCCCCATTTCTGACCCCAAATCCTCGGGAATGGCCCCGAAACGGCCCCAAATGGCCTCGTTCTCCTGAGCCCAAATCCCCATTTCTGACCCCAAACCCCTCAGGATCTCCCCCAAATCCCTCAGGAATGGCCCCAAAATGGCCCCAGAACGGCCTCGTCCTCCTGACCCCAAATCCCCATTTCTGACCCCAAATCCCCTTTTTCCAACCCCAAAACCCTCGGGAACGGCCCCGGAATGGCGCCGAACGGCCTCGTCCTCCTGACCCCAAATCCCCATTTCTGACCCCAAATCCCCCGGGATTTCCCCCAAATCCCTCGGGAACGTCCCCCAGAATCACCCCCAGATCTGGAATGCGAGCCCGGAATCTCCCCCAAATCCGGGATCTGAGCCCGGAATTGCCCCCGGATTTGGGAGCTGAGCCCAGAATTGCCCCAGATCTGGAATCCAAGCCTGGAATCTCCCCCGGATTTGGGATCTGAGGCCGGAATTCCCCCCAAATCTGGGATCCGAGCCCAGAATACCCCAAAAATCTGGAATCCAAGCCCGGAATCCCCCCTGGATTTGGAATCCGAGCCCAGAATTCCCCCCAAATCCGGGATCCGAGCCTGGAATCCCCCAAAAATCTGGAATTCGAGTCCGGAACCTCCCCCAGATTTGGAATCCAAGCCCGGAATCCCCCCTGGATTTGGGATCCGAGCCCGGAATTCCCCCTGGGTTTGGAATCCGAGCCCAGAATTCCCCCCAAATCCGGGATCCGAGCCTGGAATCCCCCAAAAATCTGGAATTTGAGCCCAGAACCTCCCCCAGATTTGGAATCCAAGCCCGGAATCCCCCCTGGATTTGGGATCCGAGCCCGGAATTCCCCCTGGGTTTGGAATCCGAGCCCAGAATCCCCCCCAAACCGGGGATCCGAGCCTGGAATCCCCCAAAAAGCTGGAATTTGAGCCCAGAACCTCCCCCAGATTTGGAATCCAAGCCCGGAATCCCCCCTGGATTTGGGATCCGAGCCCAGAATCCCCCAAAAATCTGGAATTTGAGCCCGGAACCTCCCCCAGATTTGGAATCCAAGCCCGGAATCCCCCCTGGATTTGGGATCCGAGCCCGGAACCCCCCCCAGATTTGGGATCCCAGCCCAGCATTCCCGCCGGCATTCCCGCTTTTCCGGCATTCCCGCTTTTCCGGCCGCACCATCAGGGTGTCCTTGGGGAAGAGGTTCCTGCTGGGGCTCCGGGGGCTCCCTCCGGGGCTGTTGGGCTCCTGCGGCGCCGGCCCCCTCCGGAACCAGCTGGAGATGGCCCAGATGATGAAAATCCTGCGGGAAAAAAAACCTCGGGAATTCTGCCGGCATCGTCTCCCCTCCCCGCTCTCCCCTTTCCCAAAAAAATCGGGGTTTTCCCGCCGCTTCCGGGAGGTTCTGGGATTTTTTTTTTCCCCCCCGCGGGTTTCGCTTCCCGGGAATTGTTTTCTCCTGGGGATTCCTCTCGTGCCAAAAATCCCCTTTTTCCAGGGATTTGGTCTTGCCAAAAACTCCTCCTTCCCGAAAAATCCCCGTTCCTACAGATCTCTCTTCCCGAAAAATTCCCTCTTCCCCCAAATCCCGCTCCCAAAATCCCCTTTTCCCACGGATCCTCCTTCCCAGAGATTTTCTCTTCCCAAAAAATCCCCTTTTCCCACAAATCCCACTTCCAAAAATCCCCTTTTCCCATAGATCCTCCTTCCCAAAAATTCTCTCTTCCCAAAAAATCCCCTTTCCCCCCAAATCCCGCTCCCAAAAATCCCCTTTTCCCCAATTCCCTCTTCCCAGAGATTCTCTCTTCCCAAAAAATCCCCTTTTCCCCCCAAATCCCACTCCCAAAAATCCCCTTTTCCCACGGATCCCTCTTCCCAGTGATTCTCTCTTCCCAAAAAACCCCATTTTCCCCCAAATCCCGCTCCCTGCAGAGAATTCCCGATTTTTGGCACATTCCGGGAGCGCATCCCGAGGATTCCCCTCCCCCCCAGCCCCACCCCGGGCCCTTCCCGCGACCTTCGGTTTTCTCTTCCCACAAACTTCTCCTTCCCGAAAAATCCCCGTTCCCAGAGATTCTCTTCCCAAAAAATCCCCTTTCCCCCCAAATCCCGCTCCCAAAAAATCCCTTTTTCCCACGGATCCCTCTTCCCAGTGATTCTCTTTTCCCAAAAAATCCCCTTTCCCCCCAAATCCCGCTCCCAAAAAATCCCTTTTTCCCACGGATCCCTCTTCCCAGTGATTCTCTTTTCCCAAAAAATCCCCTTTTCCCCCCAAATCCTGCTCCCAAAAATCCCCTTTTCCCATGGATCCCCCTTCCCACAAACTCCTCCTTCCCGAAAAATCCCCGTTCGCAGAGATTCTTTCTTCCCAAAAAATCCCCTTTTCCCCCCAAATCCCACTCCCAAAAATCCCCTTTTCCCAGACATTTTCTCTTCCCACAAACTCCTCCTTCCCGAAAAATCCCCGTTCCTACGGATCTTTCTTCCCAAAAAATCCCCTTTTTCCCCAAATCCCACTCCCAAAAATCCCCTTTTCCCATGGATTCTCCTTCCCAGAAATTCTCTCTTCCCAAAAAATCCCCTTTTCCCACAGATCCAAGCTCCCAAAAATCCCCTTTTCCCCAAATCCCGCTCCCAAAATCCCTTTTTCCCCAAAATCCCACTCCCAAAAATCCCCTTTTCCCACGGATCCCTCTTCCCAGTGATTTTCTCTTCCCAAAAAATCCCCTTTTCCCCCAAATCCCGCTCCCTGCA